>NC_136416.1:114435743-114913243 GCF_051521515.1 Lactuca serriola
AATGACAAGTGAACAATAAAATTTCTAAAATTCTTACAAAATAACAAGTGTCAAAATGAAAGAGAAGATAACAGTTGACAAAAAAAACTTTCATTTATTAAAGATGATGTATAATATGGGTCCCACTAAATTTTAAGACTTTCATCTTAAAAACAAGGAGCTTAGTTATGGACCATTGGATTTAAGTTGAATGGTGTAGATTGAAAAATAAGAATCCATGTGAACAACATTCCTCCAATCAAAAACATGTATTATAAACAAACAAGTCTCTAAACACAATACATCATTCTTTAAGCTCAAACTAACACACTTTATAGTTTATACACATACGAGCATCTCCAACCCACTCCCTTTCTCCATTTTTTCCTTCATTTCTTTCCACATTCTTCTCGAACACTCCCCCATTTATTCCCTCATTTTGGGGGATATGAATAGTATTACACCAAATATGGTGTTATACTATTCATTTCCCCCAAAATGGGGATGAACTTTGTGTTGTCGTTTTAGTCCATCTGTTTATATATTTATACATTTCTAGTTTATTTTAACCTACAAATTATAATTTAAATATAATATTTAATACTTATAATATTTTGTTATATATTAAACTATATTAATTAATTATAAATATAAAGTCTGGTTTTTATTCTTCAAATTCATATAAAAATTTAAATACATATTGACATTTTAAAAAACGATAACGTATTTTACAAAAACTTATAATTAAAAGTGTGTATGTCTAATATTTATATAAATGTATGTATAATTTCATCCCGTAACTGAGTCATCTAATATTTATATATATGTGCTGGAATGTTTGGATTCGGATTAAAAGAAGTTGGTACTATAACATCTTGTGCGAAAAACATCATTTTTTCCAACACTTCATAAAAAAAATTATGAATTGTTTGCTTCAAGTGTTGAAATCTCTGCTTGATAATCACGTAACGTTGATTATGACCGATCATCATAAAAAACATAGCCATCTTTTCCTCAACCGATACATGTTTGTGGTCCTTTAATGAGTAATTTGCTCTAAAATGAGCACATAGTCGCACAAAAGAGTCACGGGATATGCGTAGTACTTCAACACATTGTAAACGATAACGATGTAACAACTCCAATGTGTATTCATGTCCCGTCATTTCCAAATCATTATCCCGCAATCGTTTCACACCCCTCTTCCAAAAATAACGGATGTACAGGTACATAAGAATTACGAGAAGTAACTTTTGATCGTGATCCATTATGAACCTAAAATCAACAAAATAGAACTTTAAAAAACATTACATTAATCGTATTTCAAGTAGCAAAAAACATTACATAAAGCATATTTGAAGTAGCAAATTAACATTACATTAATCATATGTCAAGTACCAAAAAAACATTAGATAACCACATTCCAAGTAGCAATATAACAAAACATAGTTCCAACAAAAGCAAAAAGACCTAACAAAATAGTTCCAACAAAGGCAAAAAGACCTAACAAATAGTTTCAACACTAGAAAAATCAGCGGACAATCTTTCCATCCTTCAAAACTCCTAAACTTGTACCCGTCATCTCAAGCCATCCTCGTAATATCTCGGGAACATCGGGCAAATGCATCCACATCTCTCTCATGTTCATGGTCCCTCCAAAAATATGATATGCAACAAAGCGTAAAGGATCTGTAGAGCCTAACTGAAGCACCTCTAACTTCTCTAAACATTGAGGGATTGTATACCCTTTAGTCAAACTTTGCTGAGCTTTTTTCATTTCTAATGCTAAATCGTCACAAGTAATAGAAGTTCCATTAGGTGAAGAAGCAGACGGTGAGGCACTAGGAGGTATAAGAGTTGAGGGTTTAGCCCTTTTGTTGGGGTTACCAGATGGTGAAGCAGCATATGGTGAAGCAGAAGAAGGTGAAGCAGCAGAAGGTGGTGGCTCATGGTGGGAAGTGTCATCACCATCATCATCTATTCCTTGAAAAGGGGTGGCGGTAATCTGGAGTCGTGGAACACGACAAGAGGATGCTCCAGGTACCGAAGATGATTAAGTTCAGTAACTCCTAAAATTACCAGTGACACTATTTCCATCAAAAAGACATGCACAAAGATCTACAAAAGGCAGTGGAATTGTTCTCAATAAAGCAACCTTCGAATACCCCTAAACCCAAATGTAACAAAAAATAATATAAGAATATTTGGCAACTTCAAACGTAAATGTTTAATATGTATGTATATATACTAGTTTATAACCCGTGAGAACCACGGTTATAAAATTACTAAACCTTCATATTAAAAAATTAAAATTATTAATCAATTATTTTAAGTAAATTATTACTTAACATATATTTTTTTTAGTTATATAAAATTATAATCGTTAATTTAAATAAATACGTGAAGTTAGATCACCTTATCATCTGTATTAATTTTATTTTATTTTTTAATCTAATGTTATTAATTTAATATAATTAAAGTAAGAAATTTTGAAATTTGAAAATTTAAATGGATAGTTAATAGATTGACAAGTGGCATAATATGTAATATATATTATTAATGACGAGTTCTAATAATATAACACTTGTCAATAGGAGAATCAACATATTCTTTTATTAATATATATATATATATATATATATATATATATACCTTTTTAAAATCATCCCACTCCTCGGCTGTTAAGATAAAAGTGTGTGTTTGAGAGTTGTATATATTACCAGTTTGGTTTTTCAAATACATACATCCTGTGTATTTAGCTTTCAGACTGTCATATGCGTTTTTCATTTGTTTTTGACTCAACTCAAACCCAAATTTCTCCTTAAGAACTCTTCCAAGCCTTATCCATGAGTCTTTCTGCAAACTCAATCCTTTTCTACCGACACTCTCTACTTCTTTAATACAAGTATCCAATAAGCATTTTAAATGTTCATTGGTCCATTGTTGTTTTTCTCCCATTTCTAATAAGCAATATATCATAGACAATAATAATTTTATAAGGTATTGTAGCATTCACAAATTGAGAAATATGATTTCATAAGGTATTGCATATCATACACATTCCAACAAAAAAAATATCGATTTTAAACAATAAAGAGTATTTTCAAAACCAAATAACAATAAACAATCAACAAGTAACATTCAACAACAATTTGAGATAATAAAAAGTACTTTCAACAAAATCAAAAGATTCACATCATTATTTCACATTTTTAACACAACATTCATAGCATTCACAACATTATTTCTACTATTTTCAACCTTTTGGCCTTATGAATTTTTAGATTGAAGTGTGATTTTCCAAAAATAATTTTAATGTCCTTTGTCTATAAACAAGGAATGCAATGTTAATATATTATATTTAAAGACTTGATCTATATCAACTTGTTTATGTATACAATATTATATTCCTTTGTAGGGTCATTTCTAAATTAAAAATATTCCAGTAAATGGTTTGGTGTAAACCTTGTGAATATTTTGATGACCTAAACATAAACAAGAAAAAAAAAAGGCAAGACTTTCTTTCCATTGGTTTAATCTTAATTTTCATAATTATTGATCTTTAGCAAAAGCAAAATAGGTTATAAAGAGTTTTCCCAGCAATAACAGTTAACAAGAAATTAAGCAAGAAACAAGAATTTGAAGCAAGAAACAATTAACAAGAATTTGAAGCAAGAAACAAGATTTTCAGTGCATTAAAGAGTTTTCCCAGCAAGATTAACCGGAAAAAAAACGTAAAGCAAGAAACAAGAATTTGAAGCAAGAAACAATTAACAAGAAATTGAAGCAAGAAACAAGATTTTCAGTGCATTAAAGAGTTCTCCCAGCAAGATTAATGTTCAATTTCATGTTGGAACCGGAAAAAAAAAACGTAAGGCATCTGTGAAACCTGTTTGCTGGCGGCCTTGATCGCGACTGTCGACTAGTCGAGATGTCTCCGGGTCGTTGGACGCCTTGGATCGAAGAGGAGGGCGGCGGCGGGGGTGCTGATCGGAGGTGATGTTCGACCGGATTAAAGATGGAGAAGATTCTGTCGGGTGGAGAAATATAGACTAGGTGGGATGTTTGACGAAGGAGGAGGATAGAAAAGGTCGTGTTCTTTTTTTTTTAGGTTTAAAACTTTAGCAGACTTTAGAAGAGGTTGACCCAAGTCTGTGTGGTGAAGACCTCGCACATACGTTTTTATGTTTGCGCACTTTAGAAAAACAAACACACTGCAAACCTTTAAGTCTGCACGTGGTCTGCGCCGCACACACAAAAGAGCCCACGCAGATCTGTGGAGAAAAAACAAACACCCTCTTAGATCACTCAACCATATCCTCCATCAGTCACTACTATAACTCCGGTCACTTGTCCTCCATGATGCCTCTTTCTCTGAACAGTCTGTGTATAATGCCCTAAACTAACCCGCGACTACTACCCGTACTCATCACTACCAACAAAAATACAAAACACCATGAAGAGGGACAGAGAGGGACGAAGAGCGAAAGATTTTAGGAAATGATGGCAGTGAATGAAGATGGTGAGGCTTCTATAGAAACACTGCCGCCACCAACGTTTTTGAACACCAACAGTTACAGCTGCCATCACTATGTTTCCCCACAGCCTTCACGACGCATACGCATTCACACCGCATCTCCATTCTCCCCTAATTTGGTTTATCCTTCTTCGTTCTCCTGCCGGTGTTCGACGACTTCCGTTTACAGCAACGATGACAATCATCTTCTCACTCGCCAGAATGCCACCATCACTGAGTTTATACTCCATATTTCTCTTCACCACAACAACCATGACATTCAACATCACTCATCGCCATCTATAGAAGCCTCGCCAACTGCTGTTCCTCTCTCTATCGCCCACACAACATGCAAGATTTTATAAGATTTCTTTGTGTTTCAAGCTCTGTATACGTATGTAAAGTTGTTCTTATTTGTTCCTCAGTTAATGACGAAAACACTCATTCTTGCAATTCTTATATTCTTACATTATACTGATTTTTTTTTAAAACCCGATCTGTATGTATGTAAGTGGATTTTTATGTAATATCGGTAATTTTATTATACAGAACACACCCCAGCCAAGGTTAGTGGGTGACTGGGTTCGGCTTAGTGTCTCCGGTGCGTATAGATTGGAAAATTTGTTTCCTTTCTTCTTTTATGTGAGATTGACGATGCAATTCTTGATTCTATGTAGAATTTTCTTGTGATCAATCAATAGAAACGACCATCATATTTGATTTTCAATCTCAATTTTGGTAAGCCACTTGTAGATATTGAAAATGCATAGAACATTTCCTACCTTCTAATGTTGATGGCTCATATGTTCTGTGATTTTGTGTCATAACTGGCTTGGATACATATTTTAATGTTATGAGTAATTTGTCCATTAACACTATTAAACTACTTATGTATCGTGATGTTATAATTACATTTTTCATTTAATTGATTATTTATTTATCCATTTACATGATTACTCAAATATTTACAAGTCCAGATTCGTCAAACAAATTGTTGTAATCAGTTTGACTTTTAGGTTAAACTACTTTAAATTTAATCTTCAATAAAAATGATATGGATTCACTGAATTTTCTTATTCATTTGTTATATAACGTTGAATATGTATGTAACACCTAGAAGATGATTATAGTAGGAATATACGTAAATTTTGTGTTTTTAGATTAGAAGTTATCTCTGAAAATGAACATGTACATACTGTATACTTATATCCGCCGTTGTATACTTAAATTTGCTGTTACTTGCCTGTTTAGTTTAGCTTAAATTGATTTGTACGGTGGTGGTTTTGAAATAATAGCCAATTCATGGAATGATTAATATATTAAAACAATTAAAATTATAAATGACAAATACCATTAAAACACAATAGTTCAAAAAAATTTTCAAAGAAACAAGAATTAGGAGTTAATACGTGACACTTTAATGTTACATTTTAAACGGGCATACAAGGTTGATAAGTTTTAGTAAAATAATGCAAATGTAATTTCACTACTATTATATTTTTTTTGTGGTTGAATGAACAATCACTTCCTAAGGGCACACCCCCCTTATCACAAGATGTTTTTTTATATTACTCTTCCAAGTTTTATTTTTTATGAATTAATAACTAAAATATATACAAATTTTTCTTGATATTATTAGATCTTCTTACAAATAAGTAATTCTAATTTACTTTAGTTTCATAAAAATGTTTTAAGACATATCATGCATTGAGATTAATGATTTTTTTTTTGTAATGTAAAAAAGAGATAAATTTCTATGAAGTTTTGAAAAATCAATTTCCATTAACTTGACCATTTTTAGAAAAATAATGTATTTAATTGATATAAATGTAATTTTTTTTAATTATCCATCAACTCGAGTATAGTGTTCATACAAACCTATGTCTAATATATTGGTTATATAGTTTACTCCTAATTAGAACTTTTCTACTAACTTTAATGGTGCATCACTTTTCATTTTTTTAATGTTAATACGTACCAAAAAAAATCACCTAATACAATTTTTAACTCAAAATAGGCCGGCAATAATTGTCGTTCGAAACTAACTTTTGTATGAAATTATTCATTATCGCCGCATCATATAGATACCTTGAAGATTGTAATGACTTGGTTTGGATGTAGGTGTAAAATCAATAATAAGCAATCACAAAGGCTTTTTGTGATGAAGTCATAAATTCCGTAAGTTCAAAACGATATTGCAAAAGGTAACCAAAAAATACAACAATAAAAGAATGAAGAAATACTTGGTTATACTCGCGAGTCGTTACTTTTTAGCAAATTATTTATTGTAGGGCTGCTATTTGACATAAATAATTTTAGTGGAGTTAGTTAGTTGAAAATTTTAAAATCAAAAGTCGTTTGTTTAGGGTTTTGCTGTCTTACTTAATTGATGGTTTGAATTGGGACTCCTTTTCTATCTATGCATACACAACCCTTCCATCAACGCCCTTCATCATTAACGCTGCTATGACATATCTCTATTTCTCCTTTGCCTCCTTGTATAGACACTTTTCCAGGCTGCATTATTTCTTAATTTTTTTTAATAGAATTAAGGGTATGTTTAGGTTTTCTAATTTGATTATATTTAATTTGGCTTTGAGTGCTTATTTGAGCCCTAAACTGATGTCTTCTTTCTCCAGAAGTTCCCTTTTACGTGATTGATCATGTTTAGATTTTAAAATGAAGAACCGTAATCGACTGATATGTTGATTGTTTGATAGTTTTTGTTCTAATTTTTTGGTTTTGGTGGTTTAACGGAATCAATCCTACAGTATCGGGTGCGCCCATTTCGATTGTCAAAATTGATGCCATGGAAGCCCAAATTAAGGTGATTTTTTCCTATTTTTTTTGCATGATTGATTATTTATGTGCTTGAAATCATTGTCATGTCAAATTATTGTAAAAATGGTAATTTTCTTTTCATGTTAAAGAACAAAAAGTATCAACTAGAAAGTTCGGTGTTGATATTATCATAATAGAAGAGATTTGGCTGTGATTAATCAAAAAGAGGAACTCAACTTTACCCTTGTGTTGTAATCAAGAGAAAATAGGGTTTCTGAAATCTGCTATTGCTTACAAATAGATGCTAAATTAGTTTCTTTATTTTTCTATTTTAACTTCTATATTTATTTTTGATTTTTAAGTTAAAAGGGCATACTACAAAGTTTGGTTTTCATATTGAGAGAAAGACTTTTGTTTCTATTAAACCATAGATGTATGCATTTTACCGAAGTTATACTAATTTATCTGTTGGTTATTCAAATAGATGAAATCTGTGGACAGGGCCATTAATGCTCTGAAGGAAGAAGAACCTGATCTGGTTTTTACATTTGAAGCTGGTTCTGACCAATCTTTGAAATAATATCAAATGATATGGCTAACGCTTGTTGTACATAGTAAGTGTTTGATGAATGCATGACTGTGATTTTGTTTGAAATTGCTAGATTTTGAAATTTTCAATTTTATGATCTACCATCCTTTTATTTTATGGGTTTATGGTGTTCTATTTAACTGTTATACATGTATTTATTTTGAAAATGTTGAATCATCCCAATATAGTGAACCTGATGGATGTGATTCAATAGAAGTTCTTTATGATTGATTGGGTCAATGATAGTTTATTTTAATTACTTATATTTTATAGTTTATTTTAGTTTATTTCATCCATAATTTAGTTAATTTCCATGCATATTTTCATTTTTGTTATTTTATGACAATTTCGGGTATTTTCTAGTTTTGTGAACTTTATTGCAGATTTCATGGAAATTAGTAGAGCGGGAATGTTCGGGACGTGGGGAAAGCGATTGGAATAAGAGGGCGTCAAGGATTTTGGGCTTGATGGGTAGTGGAGATTATGCATGGAGCGGGCTTAATGGTTATTTGAAGGCTTAGAGAAAATGAAGTTTGAATTTGCAAGATGCGGGAGAATATTCAAGCGCGCGTAGATCATAAATCGGGCGAATTCACGAGCTTTGGAGGATTTGGAGAAATCAAATTGGGCTTAAAATGAAGAAAACTTGAAGAAAAATGGGCTAGGAGCTGATTGGACTCAAATTGGACCAAGTGGGCTAAGCTATGGAGGCCCAAACCTCAAAGATGCTACATCCAGGGACCACCCGCGCAGCAGCACGCGGGTCGCGCAACCTCCTGCAGGGGCAATTTCGGAAATCCATTTGGAAGGCTATTTGAGGAAGGTTGGTGCCCATCTTTAGGGGACTCTTGGACATCCGATTTTTGGAGATTCTCTCTGGAGTTTTGAAGACTTTTGAAGGCCAAGAACACTTGAAGAACATCATATTTTTACCTCTTGATTCTTGCTTAATGTTTGGTATAATTTTCTCTAACTTTGTTTCTTTGGGTTTAGCCATGCTTGGCTAAACTAATCTTGGTTGACTTTTGGTTAATCCTTTGAACTTTTGTTGAATGTTGAAGAATCCATGAACATGTTCTTAAATCTTTATGGGAATGTTTTGTGTTTTAACATCTTATCACTACTTGTATGTTTTAGTTCATGAGTTTAAATGTGTTTGTGGTGATTAGTTGGCTAATTTCTTAATTAAGTAAAGGATCCTCAAATTAGCAAGCAACAAATGATTTTTGTGTTGTTTTTGTTTCACACAATTATAAAAACATTTCCTCCAACATGGTGGTGAAAGCATTTGACCCCTCTTGGATTTGGTGACTTTTTGGTTCTTAATGCTAGTTAACTTTCACTAATTACATGATATTTGGAATTAGTGGCTTTGACTAAGGAAATTGTTATGAGCTTCTCTAGTCATTTCAACAATTAAGAAAAGTCTAGGTAATCTCAAGCTCCTTGGATTACTATAGTAAAATTAAGGATTTAAATCAAAGTATTGCACCATTGGATTCTAATGATATGTTCATCAAAAATCAAAGTGAGGAAAGTTTAAGTCAACCATCTCTCCCTTATTGATTTTACACCAAACCCTTATTTTTGTTGAAATTGTCTATTTAAATCATAGTTAATTCTAGTTTGTTTCAAGTTTTTCAAAACACCAAAACCCCCCATTTTATTTTTATTGTTATTTTACAAGTATTCTTACAAAGAAATTTTTCATAGAGTTATAAATTGAACCAATCTTCGTGGATTCGACCCCTTTACCACTATACACTATTTTAGTGTGTATTATTTAGGGTTATTATTTTTGTTGGCCTCGACAACCACCAAATTTTTGGCGCCGTTGCCGGGGATTGGTTTTGATTTAATCAGTTTGTTTCTCTATGCCTACATCTCATTGTGCAGGTACTCTAATCTAAAACCCCGAAATTAAAAAAAAAAGTATGATTTGGAAATGAACAATCCTTGCACCGAAGACCAACTTTCTGAGCTAGCTCAGTTAGTTATGATGATTGAAAGTGACCAAAGTGTGCAACCCACACCTCTTCTTTGCGATTTTTGTGCCCAAAATGGACATCATTCTGACACGTGTCCATATTTACAAGGAGAATGGGAAGAAGTGCAAGATAAGGGATGCTACTACCGGTCAAACCAATGGAGTTATGATCAGCCTCAACATGATCAATGGTGGGACAACAACCAAGTTTGGGGAAATAACCATTACCAAAACCCATACCAAACATGGGGAAGTAGCCAATACCAACCAACTCCACTATTCCAAGAACCCTATCCTTACCCTCCTCAACAAACTGAAACACCAAGCATGTCCTTAGAGGACATTGTGAAAAGCATTGCCAATTCCACCCAAATTTTCCAAGAAACAACTCTAGCTACCCTCAAAAGCTTAGAGCAACAAATAACACAAATTGCTCAATCATTGAGTATAGTGGAAGCTCAACACAAATTACAATCTGAAGAGAGCCCATGTCATAACGCATGTTGCATTCCTTTGAAAGATGAGAAAACTTTTGAGGGCCCAAGAGTGTTATATGAAGAAGAGGAAGAAGAAGTAGAAGTGGAAGAAGTTGTCAAAGAGGAAGAAGAAATTAAGAATGTTGTCAATGAAACTGTAAAGGAAGTAATAAGGGTTAACGAAAGAGAGATTGAGCCACCCACTACCAATGAGAAACTAACTCTAGTGGTAGAACAACCACAAGATCCGGAAACGATAAATCTGTCAGACCCTTCAAAGGATACCTATCACGAGAAAGAAGACGCCCAACCGGTCACCTACTCAACCACCATGTCAAAGAGGGAAGAGTTGGTCACCATACTGAACAAGTACAAGAAAAAATATGGTTGGATGATTGCTATTATCAAAGGTCTAAGTCTGGTATGGTTCTCCCGTAAAAAGAAAGTCAAATACAAGAAAAAAGTCCCAATGGAGGTGTGGAAATTAAAAAATGCAGACACGGGGCAAATTTGCAAGGTTAATGGACATCGACTGAATCCATTCAATGAAGGTTTTGATTCAGATGTCCAAGATGTCATCCATTTGGATGCCCCAAAGTATTAAAGTGAAGTTTGGAGGCGTCTCGCCAAAGACGTTAAAGAATGGCATTTTTGGAAAGCATTGTGCTTTCGTGTTTTTAAATTCGAATAAAGAAGTTTGAAGATGTTTTTGGGATCCTCAAGGAGTTGTCTTTGAAGGAATTAAGTGTTTCCATATGTTTGGGGCCTTCCAATCCAAGAAAATGCAAAGAAACGAAGAAAAATGAAGCAAAAAGGAAGATCGGGATCAGCGGGTTGCGCGACCCGCGTGCTGTTGCGTGGGTGGGTTGCGCGGCCAGGTGTGATGAAGCGACATTGGCCCAAGACTTAACTGCAAGGTTTGCGCGACCCGCGCACTGTGCTGGGCAATTTGGGCTATTTTTGGCTATTATTTGACCAGGTGTTGACCAAAGGTTTTAATGAGTTGACCTTTTGACTTTTCTTGACCAACATTGACCGAAATTAACCCTTTTTGACCCATAGATTAAAATGTTCAGCTTCCCTTCTTCTTCATTTAATCATCTTGACCTCCCACTCCATTCCTCTCATATAACCTTCCAACAACCACCTCGCCGGAAAATTCAAGATTGTCGAAATTCTACCGGTCGTAATTTCACGAAATCACCGCCACAGACATCTCCCGTCATCCAATCCTCCAATTTAGGTCATTTTTGCCCTTACCTTAAGCATTGAGGACAATGCTTGTTCTTAAGCTTGGGGTGGGGCATTTCGTTTTCCTTTTATTTTTTCATGCATTTTTAATTAGGTTGCATAACATTTTAGTTTTAAGCTAATTTTCATTCATTTTTTTAAATCCAAAAAAATTTTATTTTCTTCTTTTCTACTTTTATATTTTTGCATAACTTTTAGCTTAGGGCATTAACATTCATGCATTTTTGTTGTCTGTTTATTCTCACCCCCTGGATGCCATGGAATAGGTTCACAGTTATTGTATCATTATTGGTCCAGGATCTTGTTGTTATCTCACCCATCGAACGGGGACCATTAGCTGCAGTTTGGGATCTCATACTTGGGATCAGATGCTGGTAGCTTAAATGGGTAAGTGATCATGGACAGGTAGTTTTCATGAAGAATTATGCATACAATACTAATGATTGTAGGATATACTATAGCAATGGATGTCTTAGCCTTGCGGTCACTACCGCCGAGAGGATCACACTTGATCATGTTTGAACCGTTAGGATGAAGCACTAGTGCTTGTCCCAGAGTAGAATCCATATCCGGTCTTTTTACATCACCACATCTTTTTGCAATTTTCTTAGGATTTTAGAGAAGTCTTTCAGTCCGCATGTGGACATTTTCATCCAAAAAAAAATCGCAAGTTTGAAGAGGAGCTTACATTATATCTTTTTGCTCCACACGTGTGGTCATTTTCTCGCTTAGACCATTCGGATTATATTACTACCCTTTCGGTTCCACTTACACACTTTTGGAACCAAATTTTGAGTCAAAGGGTTGTTATTACATTACCTTCAAGTATGTTAAAAAAAAAAAAAAAGAGGCAGGCAAATTCCCAGCTGCAGAAATCTGAGAAGGGTGACCAGTTCAATTATTGAACTAAATTTTCTAACATTTTGGTCACCCGGCGTTTGATATTCATTTATTTAGGTATGTTTTATTGTATATAGATCGAGTTGTTTTTCGCAAATTGGTGATGTTAGGGAGACTGTCGAGTTGGATACTACGGGAGGTTTGGGCCAACACCAAGTTAGCCGATTCCTACAACGGTGCCCGAGCGATTAAACCTAGTTACACATGAGAGAAACCGGCAAACGTGAGATCAGAGTGTACATTTAAAGAAGAGCTCCACCCGAGCCCATCCAGCTGCTTTCTCCCTACTATAGATATTCTTCATTGTATGCATGTTCCATTGAGGCTGCGACTGCTCATCCCTCCTTACTCACCTAAAGGAGTTTTCCTGGCTGTGGTTTATGGTACCATTGTCATCAGATGAAAAATTCGTGAGGTAATAGCAAGATCAATTCTGACCATGTTGACTAACGGTGATCAGGTTCTGTGGCTCTATCCATTATTTTTACTTTCCTTAGGATAGTTCATCCCGAGTTCATTTTAGTCTTGTCTTACTTGAGGACAAGTAAGGTTTAAGCTTGGGGTGATTTGATAGTTTATTTTAACTACTTATATTTTATAGTTTATTTTAGTTTATTTCATCCATAATTTAGTTAATTTCCATGCATATTTTCATTTTTGTTATTTTATGACAATTTCGGGTATTTTCTAGTTTTGTGAACTTTATTGCAGATTTCATGGAAATTAGTAGAGCGGGAATGTTCGGGACGTGGGGAAAGCGATTGGAATAAGAGGGCATCAAGGATTTTGGGCTTGATGGGTAGTGGAGATTATGCATGGAGCGGGCTTAATGGTTATTTGAAGGCTTAGAGAAAATGAAGTTTGAATTTGCAAGATGCGGGAGAATATTCAAGCGCGCGTAGATCATAAATCGGGCGAATTCACGAGCTTTGGAGGATTTGGAGAAATCAAATTGGGCTTAAAATGAAGAAAACTTGAAGAAAAATGGGCTAGGAGCTGATTGGACTCAAACTGGACCAAGTGGGCTAAGCTATGGAGGCCCAAACCTCAAAGATGCTACATCCAGGGACCACCCGCGCAGCAGCACGCGGGTCGCGCAACCTCCTGCAGGGGCAATTTCGGAAATCCATTTGGAAGGCTATTTGAGGAAGGTTGGTGCCCATCTTTTGGGGACTCTTGGACATCCGATTTTTGGAGATTCTCTCTGGAGTTTTGAAGACTTTTGAAGGCCAAGAACACTTGAAGAACATCATATTTTTACCTCTTGATTCTTGCTTAATGTTTGGTACAATTTTCTCTAACTTTGTTTCTTTGGGTTTAGCCATGCTTGGGTAAACTAATCTTGGTTGACTTTTGGTTAATCCTTTGAACTTTTGTTGAATGTTGAAGAATCCATGAACATGTTCTTAAATCTTTATGGGAATGTTTTGTGTTTTAACATCTTATCACTACTTATATGTTTTAGTTCATGAGTTTAAATGTGTTTGTGGTGATTAGTTGGTTAATTTCTTGATTAAGTAAAGGATCCTCAAATTAGCAAGCAACAAATGATTTTTGTGTTGTTTTTGCTTCACACAATCATAAAAACATTTCCTCCAACATGGTGGTGAAAGCATTTGACCCCTCTTGGATTTGGTGACTTTTTGGTTCTTAATGCTAGTTAACTTTCACTAATTACATGCTATTTGGAATTAGTGACTTTGACTAAGGAAATTGTTATGAGCTTCTCTAGCCATTTCAACAATTAAGAAAAGTCTAGGTAATCTCAAGCTCCTTGGATTACTATAGCCAATTTAAGGATTTAAATCAAAGTATTGCACCATTGGATTCTAATGATATGTTCATCAAAAGTCAAAGTGAGGAAACTTTAAGTCAACCATCTCTCCCTTATTAATTTTACACCAAACCCTTATTTTTGTTGAAATTGTCTATTTAAATCATAGTTAATTCTAGTTTGTTTCAAGTTTTTCAAAACAACAAAACCCCCCATTTTATTTTTATTGTTAATTTACAAGTATTTTTACAAAGAAATTTTTCATAGAGTTATAAATTGAACCAATATTCGTGGATTCTACCCCTTTACCACTATACACTATTTTAGTGTGTATTATTTAGGGTTATTATTTTTGTTGGCCTCGACAACCACCAGTCAACTCGGACTACCAAGCCACGTATCATCACAAAAAGTGGTAGCATGGATTATGTGAACATGATTAAGAACAAACCATCTATATATATTCAAGGCGTTCGACCTTATGGAGCTTGGTGCTACTATATATGGGTTCAATAACAACTTTAAAGTTTTGGGAAGCGAAGAGAAAGCTCCCAACGTGGCCAGACCCTCAACAATTTCTGGTATTGTCAACTAAACCAAAAAAATACTTTCAGTTTCATTTGAATTGAATTTTTCATCATAAAAAGGGTATTATATACTCAATTGGTGTAAGTTTGTATATATGTGAATCAAATTTGCTCTATTTTAGGCCTCTCCCTGTCTACTTACTTTTCTTTTGCTTATCGTCTTTTGTAATCTCAAGTCGCTTGTGTATTTTGAAGCGATAATCATTGACTTACTGGAGTTAATTGAGTTGTTTGGTATAATATCACGACATAATTTGTATTAACCTTTGAATATAATGATTACAAAAACAACTTATTTGGTGTCCGAGGTATAAACTTTGGTATTCCCCTTTATTTCAAATTGATTTTGTTGTTTAGTTTCATTATAATTGTTTTAAAAAGAGAGGTCCTACATAAAGTAGGTTAAAGTTCAATCTTAGTGAGCTTGATCTACTGTAATTGCATTTTGTTGAACAAGAGTAATTTCTAATGAGACCGATTTCAAGAAAACGCACGTGTCAAAAGTGATGACAATAAACGCCTTTTTTCTAACTTTTTGATACTCTTGCTGTTAAAGTATTACAAAAGATGGTGGAAGGTATTAATGACAACAAATGTGATGGTTATGTAACAGTTCTTACAAATTTCTAACAGATTGAAATATTCACCCTATTTTAAACTCAATAAGGTTTACTTTTATACAGGGGTGGTTACATAGAAGTGCAAAATTGTGTCCATTTCAAAAGGAAAAAGTGAAACATGGTTACATAGAAGTGCAAAATTGTGTCCAATAAGTTAAAGATGAAGTTTAGTATTATTATTTCATTCACTTTCTTCAACTAAAGAACAAAATTGTTTATCATTGTCTATAATACAGGATCTATTCATTGTCTTAATTAATCCTATGTTTAATTGCAGGCGTTTCATTAAGAATTAATTTTAATTTTATTGGGTTCTTCATTCGATCGAAGTCGAACAATAGGAAATGGTGCTTATAAGCTGAAGGTCGTTTCAAAAGCAATTTGACTTCACTCTATTAATTACAAATCTTATTGTAAGTTTTTTTAATTTCATTTCTGAAACTTGGTTCAATGGTCTTATGTGATATATTTTGGTTATCAAAAGTCGGTTATTTAGAAATTGGTTGGGAGTAAGTAGTAATAGAAAAGAACGAGCTAAAAGGATAAAAGTTTTAAAGAATCTAAAAGTCCCTTGTTATGACAGCTTCCTGTATTCATAGGTTTATGCTGATATGGACTCAAAACATGCTTTTTGAAGACTTTATTGACTGTGATTGTGCATATGAAAGTATATTGCTATTTCTTGTGCAACTCATCACTTTAGAATATCTTTTTGTGCATAAATGCACCAACCGTTGGTTAAAGCATCAATATCTTGATCAAACTAAGCTCTGAAGTCGGTGTTTTCCCTAAGATCTCTTAAAACTAACTTATCGATCGATTCTTTAGGGCCGTGATTATCACGCCCCCGATAAGTTTCCTAGTATATATATATATATATATATATATATATATATATATATATATATATATATATATATATATATATATATATATATATATATATATATATGGGAAAAGTGAATATAAGGCTGTTATATACGTAGGCTTAGGTGTGGAACCAATCAAAACTACGTAGTTTTAGTATAAATCATAATAAATTAATGTTTTAATTTCCTTATTTTTAGTATCAAAAGATCTTCCCCACATATCATTTCAAAATATTTAATGTACTTTCCTTATTATCATCTTTGATTATATTTTTCTTCTCCCGCACTTTAAATTTCTTGCCAATAATTTTGGAAATTCGTTGTTTTCGATCATCACTTTTACTTATAAATTACAAAATAAGTGGTTGTAACAGAACACGTGTTTGTATGTTACTTTAAAGAACACATGGATTATAATTGAATTTAATATACACTAAATAATTGACATTTACCACGTGTTATACGATTTCATGTTTGTGCGAATACCATTCACATTTTTTGGTGATTTAGTTCCTAAACATATATATTGTAATTGGATTTTACTTTGTAGGGATACATCGACAATTATAAAGTGATGTACTGATGTCAAATAAATAAAAAAAAAATTGAATGCATGAGATGTATGAAATCCGATGATTATGATTTTGAGAAACTGATTTTGTCAAATAAAAAAGCGAATACGCAGAGAAGATGAAGTCTGATTATATGAATAATTAGAAGAAAAGAAAAATTAAGCTAAAAAGGAATAAAATGATGTAGTTTTGATAGGTTCTATACCTAAGATTAGGTATATAACAGTCTCATATTCACTATCCCCTATATATATAACAGCCTCATATTTTCGATAACCTTTTGGAAGTAAACAAGTTTTATCAAAGCAAGATTAGTCAAAATAGTTGGAATAGAAATCATGAAATTAAAACATGATTTTATAATACTTAGCCTAGTACCACACCCATCCTAGAATACTCCTAAACCGAAATCACCCTTAGTGGATGATTCAAAACCGAAATCAACACCCTAGAATACCCCTAAACCGAAATCTCAAAGCTTAGAAAGGATTAAGACCGAAAACTCCAAAAGGTAAGTCCATTAAGGCCGAAATCATCAATAAGAGTGGGTACTAAGGGATTATAGCCATGCCTAGGCCGAAATCACCTTCCTTATGGCCGAAAACTAAGGTGATTCATCCTAGAATGATTCCATTAAGACACAAAGGATAGGGTTTGACTTTAGGATGTGATATCCCACCCCATTTTCCCATGCAGACTCGGCAGTATTCCAAGTTATTAACCACCAAACATCTATGAATTAATCTACAAATAACCAAATCTAATATCCTCCGTATAATCAAATAAACATCATAACACTCTTCATCCTTTTTTTAGTCACGACAGTAACCACATCCAAGAATCCCACTTTTCATTTTCCCTTGGTTAACTTACCAAAACTCTCTAAAAAAGAAAGCCAAGATCTTCCAAGTTCAACCATTCTTCAAGCTTATTCTAGATCTTTGGTAAGTATTTCGTAAATTCCTAGTAATTTAATACATTTTCATGTCCATATCATCCTATTTACACACATTAAAACGTGTTAAACCTTTAGGATAACATTATTCTCAAGGAAAGTTCATCAACTCCATTCAAGGGTTTAGACTTGAATTCTTCACTTCATCACCTCTCAATGCCCTCGAATCCATTCAAGGTGAGTTTATACCCCCTATATTTTCAAGCTTTTTCATGTTTTTAGGGGGGAATACAAGTAAAACCTTGTTTATCACACAAAAATTTACATGTTTTCATCTTTATGTTAAATATAAGATATTATTTGCATAATCTATGTTATAAAATCATAAGAAATTTATGTCTTGTAAAACTACATGATTTTTTAAGCTTTTACTAAAATAAAACTTTCATAACAAAGGGAGTACATCCTAGTTAGTTACTATTTTGTGGGTTACAATGCAACACATAATGTTTTAACCTTACATTTGAAAACTAGATAAAATAATTACTACATAATTATATAAATGGTTATTTACAAATTTAGCCTAGTACACTAATTACTTTGTGGAAAACAGTCAAAAAAGGCAAAATTACAAATCTAGCTCCTAAAATCGCAAATAGAATAATGTCATCTGCGATTTTGTCAGTCCATTTGCGAATGTACAAGTGGCTAAAGCACAAGCATGCTTTAGCCACTTGTACATTCACAGATGGACCAGTCCATCTGCGATTTTGTGTTGGATTTAGTATAAAAACGTTTTTTTCTTCATTTTTCACTTTCTAACTTGAAGAAACTCTCTCTCTCTCTCTCATTTCCTTTGACGATTTCTTCAACAAGATGGACGATTTTTTCAACAATCCCGCAAATATGTAAGATCTTAACTCATATTGTGTTTATTCAATATTTATGTAGTCTTTGTTTTTTTATTTATGATTTATTCTATTAGTTTTTATAAAAAAAAATGAAACTATATTGTGTATTATTTAGTAATTATGTTGTATTTGATAAATAGAATATTATTTATTAGTAGCCTTAAAGTTTTGATGCTCTTTGGTTAGTGGCTGTATGAATATACAAGTATAAACTGCGTAAAAGGTGCATTGAGTTGTTGTACATTTAGTAAAATGTCTACAATATGTTGTTTTTTACCTGTCATTTGTTTATTTGTCGTTTATGTTGAAAAATGGTTACAATATGTTTTTGGTTAGTGTTTGTATGAATGTACAAGTATAGATTGCGTAAAATATGCATTGACTTGTTGTACATTAAGTAAATTGAATAGAATATGTTCTTGTTTTTTACTTGTCGTTCGTTTAATATCCCGATATTTAACTTGTCGTTATGTTGAAAAATGGTTAGAATATGTTTTTGTTTTTCGGAAAAAATATTGAAATTATTGTTTGAACGTTGTTTAATGCATTTTTATGTTTGTAATTTGAATATTGGATTATTTATTTATTCCATTTAATATCCCGATATTTTAAAGGAAATAATTGTAAACTTTTTTAATTTTTTTTGTTTTTTCAGAATGATTATAAAATTTTTAATGTTAAAGTTATTGTTAACTTAAAAGGATCATGGTGTAACATTTGAGAAGTATTGGAGGTGCTATATGGTGCACAACGTGATAGTTTTAGACAAACTGTGTTTGGTTACTTGTTAGACGTCCCTCGTTTACAAGGGGACGGATTGCTGTTCCATAAAATTTTTCTTCATCAGATACGGCCGAACACCGTTTTATCCCAGATGGCATAAAACAGTTATATTTTAGAGTGGGGGATACGAAAATGGTTTATGGCCTGGAAGAGTTTTCTTTGATAACCGGGTTTAATTTTGGCGAGTATCCCAAAATGATTGAAAAAAAAATCTCAGAAAAAAACGTTACTAGTAAAAAACGATGTATATTACGTGAACGGCTATTTCCGAACCATACAATTAGTTTGGTGAAGATCTGTGACTTGAAAAGTTTTATTTTAAATCTTTCATTTCTAGAAGCTAGCGACGATGGTTAAGTTAGACTATGTCTTATATACGTTTTGTGTGAATAATTTTGGGAAAATAAATAAATGACGGAGTGCCGCAAGACTAGTTTTTTTGGCTAAGAATTTGGATGTGTGGAACAAGTATTTTTTGTTTACTTTGAAAGTTTCATATTATTAACGTTAATTTATATTATAATTAATATTTTTTTGGCAGTTTTGCTTGGGGTAGCTATCTTTGGGATTTTACCTTTGACGACCTTGAGGATACGTGGAACAAGATAGATAAATATTTTTCAACGTTGTAGCGTCGTCAAACTTTTAAATACTCCATTTCAGGATTTACGGTGGCATTTAGAGTATACAAATTTATTATTATTTTAAATAAGATGTTATTGCTATGTTAGTTATTTTAATTTCTATTAATATAATTGTGAAAATAGTAGATATGGATATATGAGATGCTTCCAGTTGTTCGTGTTTGTGGCTTTGCGTTAAGAAACAACCGAGACACACCTCGGATGAAATGATGGAGTGGTACAAAAAAATTGAAATGGATTGATGTGAACAAGATTTTTGAAATGACAAAGGTTTGTAAATATTATTTTAATTTAAAAAAGTTGCTTATTACACTTTTGTATGCATCTTTAATATGTTAAACTGTTTTAGGAGGGACGACGACCAAAAAATAACATATCATCGACTGATGAGGAGACGACGTCTTCTTATTACATGTTATTTCAAGAATATGTATATGGTGAACGGAATTCAGTTTCATCCCCATTACAGGAGCATTTTAAGAGACAAGACGCATCTTCGTCTAGTATGTCTTCTAGTGGCCGCTCTCACGGTAGAGGTGGACCTACTGCGAAACTAAACTTAGAGGAGGTGTTGAATGTACACGTATAAATTGCGTAAAATATGCATTGACTTGTTGTACATTAAGTAAAATGAATAGAATAATTTCTTATTTTTTACTTGTCGTTCGTTTAATATCCCGATATTTAACTTGTATGTTGAAAAATGGTTAGAATATGTTTTTGTTTTTCGGCAAAAACATTGAAATTATTGTTTGAATGTTGTTTAATGCATTTTTATGTTTGTAATTTGAATATTGGATTATTTATTTATTCCACTTAATATCTCGATATTTTAAAGACACTAGTTGTTAACTTAAAAGTATCGGGGTGTAACATTTGGGAAGTCTTGGAGGTGCTACATGGTGCATAATGTGATAGTTTTAGACAAACTGTGTTTGGTTACTTGTTAGACGTCCCTCATTTACAAGGGGACGAATTGATGTTCCATAAAATTTTTCTTCATCAGATACGGTCGGACGCCGTTTTATCCACAAATGGCATACAACGGTTATATTTTAGAGTGGGGGATACGAAAATGGTTTATGGCCTGAAAGAGTTTTCTTTGATAACCGGGTTTAATTTTGGCGAGTATTCCAAAATGATTGACAAAAAAGTATCAGAAAAAAAACGTTACTAGTAAAAAACGATGTATATTACGTGAACGGCTATTTCCGAACCATACAAACAGTTCGGTGAAGATATGTGACTTGAAAAGTTTTATTTTAAATATTTCATTTCTAGAAGCTAGCGATGATGATTCAGTTAGACTATGTCTTATATACGTTTTGTGTGAAGAATTTTGGGAAAATAAATAAATGACCGGGTGCCGCAAGACTATTTTTTTGGCCGAGAATTTGGATGTGTGGAACAAGTATTTTTTGTTTACTTTGAAAGTTTCATATTATTAATGTTAATTTATATTATAATTAATATTATTTGGCAGTTTTTGTGACATCCCCATTTTCACAGCCAGAAAAGACCGATTTCGTTTATGCTTTATAAAAATCAAAGTATCTCTTTTAATAAAAACGTTGCGAAATTTGTTCCCAGAAAAAATACATGATAATTTCATTATCAAAGCATTTCCGAAGAAATGTATCTTTATTAACTTTAAAACATTTGAGATGTCATCGTCAATACAAAAACATAAGCATAAACAGAGCTTACATTCATTTACACTAGTGATCTATATCTCCTTAATCTCTTAGTGTAATGTAACTTCACATCGTCACCTATGATACAAGTAAACTGAGTGGGTCAGGTTGGGAAACCTGGTGAGCACATAGGGTTTTCAACCCACAATAATATAATTATTATGTTTAATCATCAAACAATTAACCCAATTACCCATCCCCATTATCTTCTTTATTCCTAAGTACCTTCCCTAAGGATTTATCCTAAGGGTCATCTACTACATTGTGACATCCCCAAAATCACGGCCCAAAAAGACCGGTTTCATTTATGCTTTTTAAAATAATTTCAGAGTAAATCCTTTTGATTTAAAAGTGTTGCGGAATTTGTTCCCAAAACAAAACATGATAAAATAATATTTATCAAAGCATTTCATCAAGAGATGCATTTTCATTATATAATCAAAACTCGGGATGTCATGTTCCGATACAGACCATAAAGCATAAACGATAACATTACAAGTCATTCAACAAATATATACATATACAGACTTGTAAACAAAACAACTCGATGATCCATCCATCGTACGCCCTTGCGCCACTTCCTGTAATACAAATAAAACTGAGTGGGTCAGACTTGGGAGCCTGGTGAGCATATAGGGTTTTCAACCCACAATAAATAAATTATATTTAATTTCACCAACCAATCACTATCCCGATTACCCATTCCCGTTATCCCCACTTTACGTCCCTAAAATAACATCTATCTCAAGGGACCTAATCTAGGATTTTCATCGGGACAGACATTACTGCTAAGGGGTTTCCTCAACAATAGATATCCTAAAGGCAACCATGAGGGGGATAGAGTACACTGGTGAGCACATCGTTCACAACACCTACAGGTTATGAACCTGCTAGCGTTCCACTGGACTGTCTAGAAAGAGTCTGTGGTCGTTATCCATACTCCGTTGAATAACTAGATCAACAACAACAACAACATCGAGGCCTCTCATCTATTTATTACACACCAACTATCTACCCATGTTCTACCCAACATATTAGTAGATAAAAATATATATTTTTATACATAGTTTAAAACCTGTATATCATTTTCATTTAATACATATTCCACATAACAGATGAGGCACACCCACATAACACGTATTTCATAGAAAGTAAATCAGATCTATGAGATAGAAGAGAATGAATATACATTCACACTTATAACAACAAAATTATACACATAAACAACAATATACTTAATACACTCAAACCATACTTGTATTATTATCGTGTTTATGAAAGGTAGTATACACTCACTTGATCAGAAGATGATCGGACAGCACTACGACTTGCAGAAATAGTATTCTTCAGCAGATCTGGAAGATCTTCACAAAAATCGAACTTCTCGCGGGCAGAGCTTCGGCTCGGGAATCACACTCTTCGGGATTCTCGGGGCTTCAGATCTTGCTTCGGGACTCAGGAATGATACCGGGGCTTCGGGGTACTTCTGGCACGCAAATCGATGCAAAACGGGAGAGAGAAGAGAGAAAAATAGCAAAGGAGTCGGCTGCCCTCGCATCCTATTTATAGGAGGTTGGAGCCTCGGAGTACGCGGGGCATACTGCGTTACGCGAGGTGTACTGCCTTAGAATCGTCATTGCTTACGTATCCGAAGAACTCGAGTGCGAGGCGTGTCATGCTTCACTGTACGCGGGGCGTACGCTAGTACGCTGGGCGTACTTTGGATGAGTCCGATGACTCCTCTTCGGATAATGCCGGATTTAATAATTAAATTTAATTATTAATTATTTAATAAACTTCGAAAATTCATATCTTCTTCATACGAACTCCGTTTTCGACATTCTTTATATACACGCGTAGGTGAGACTACGCTCTACAACTTTCGTTTAGACTCTGTCGGCTAATTTTGACTTTATTTTTATTATTTATTTTTAATAAGTCGGGACAGAAAAACTTCGTTATAAATTCATAACTTCTTCGTTTGACGTCCGTTCTCGCCTAACTTTTCATCGCTTCGATACCAACAACGAGATCTTCGATTCTCGTTTAGATTGTTTCGGCTAAAAACCGCTCGATCTCAAACTACATACCGCTAAGCCGAAACTTCGATAAATCATAACTTCCTCATACGAAGTCAGATTTGGGCGTTCTATATATTTTCGGAAACCTCGTTTCAACTACTACAACATTATCCAAAGATATCAAGTTTATTTTACACTTAAATTTTGACGCTTATTTTTATTCTTAATTAATCCAACCACATAATTAAGCAATTAAGCACAAAACACATAATACTCAAATAATACACTTCTATTATTTCAAAAAGGGTTACAAAGGTTAACCTAGACTATTATATCAACATTAATGACAGGCCCAGAAACACAGGCGTTACAATTCTCTCCACCTTAGAATGATTCCGTCCCCGGAATCACACATCAACAAACAACTGCGGATAGCGACCCATCATGTCACTCTCCGTCTCCCAGGTGAGATTTGACCCATTCGTGTGTTTCCATCGGACAAGCACTAACTCGACCATCTTGCGTCGCAACTTCTTAGTCTTTCGGTCAACGATTGCCTTTGGTTCTTCAATCAACCTTTTGTTCTCATTGATTCTCAACTCCGAAAGTGGAATCATGTCGGGAACTTCTCCCGTGAACTTCCTCAAATAACACACATGAAAAGTGTTATGAATTCCATTCAGTTCTTCTGGTAGTTCGAGCTTGTAAGCTTGGTTCCCAATCCTCTGAAGAACTTTAAACGGTCCAATAAACCTTGGAATCAACTTTCCCCTTTTACCAAATCTTATAAGTCCCTTCCACGGCGAGACTTTAAGCAAAACCGAATCTCCAATTTCAAAAGTCATCGGTCTTCGCTTCTTGTCAGCATAGCTCTTTTGACGATCTTGAGCTGCTAACATTCTTTCCCTAATTATTTTCAACTTTTCAGCAGTTTGATGAACCATCTCCGGTCCCATAAACTGCTTTTCCCCAGCCTCAAGCCAACAAGACGGCGTACGACACTTCTGTCCATACAAAGCTTGGTAAGGTGCCATCTTAATGCTCGAGTGAAAACTATTATTATAGGAAAATTCTACCAAAGGTAAATGTTCATCCCAATTACCTAGGAATTCCAAGGTACATGCTCTCAGCATATCTTCAAGCGTTTGTATCATTCGTTCGCTCTGACCATCAGTCTGCGGATGGTAAGCTGTACTTAAACACAACTTGGTACCCAATTCCTCTTGTAGACTTTTCCAAAATCGCGAGGTGAAACGGTTATCACGATCCGACACAATCGTTAACGGAACACCGTGAAGCCTCACAATTTCCTTCACGTAAGAATTTGCAAGCTTCTCCATAGACCATTTCTCCTTGGCTGCTATGAAATGCGCACTCTTAGTGAATCGATCAACGACCACCCAAATCATGTCGTGACCATTCTTTGTTCTGGGCAGTTTAGTGACAAAATCCATAGCAATGTCTTCCCACTTACCCATAGGCACAGGCAATGGTTCTAAACTCCCGTATGGTTTCTGATGTTGTGTCTTTACTCTCGCAGAAGTCACACACTTAGCCACATACTTTGCAACATCAAGCTTCATCGTCGGCCACCATTAGTAGGGTTTCAGGTCCCTATACATTTTAGTGCTACCGGGATGAATCGAGTACATGGTTTTGTGAGCTTCTTCCATCAGAAGATCTCTGACTCCTCCTGTCTTAGGTATCCAAATCCGATCTTGGAACACCTTCAGTCCGTGACTGTTTACACCGAACACCAACGTTTTGCCCAAACGTTCCTCCTTTCGGTCATTCTTATCAGAAGCTTCGCTTTGAGCTTTCTTTATACTTTCCAAAATAGTCGAGACAACTTCAATTCTCAATGCTCTTGGCCTTCTCCTTTCAAGATTGACTTTCCGACTGAGAGCATCAGCAACAACATTAGCTTTACCGGGGTGGTAAAGTATCTCACAGTCATAGTCTTTAAGTAATTCTAGGCAGCGTCGTTGCCTCATATTCAATTCCTTCTGATTAAAGAGATATTGGAGACTCTTATGATCAGTGAAAAGTTTGCACTTAGTGCCATAGAGGTAATGCCTCCATATCTTCAGAGCGAAAACTACCGCTGCCAACTCCAAATCATGAGTCGGGTAATTCTTTTCATGCTCTTTCAGCCGTCGAGACGCATATGCTATCACCTTTTCTCTTTGGGTCAAAACACAACCCAATCTAACCCCAGACGCATCGCTATAAACAACGAAGTGTTCAACTCCATCGGGTAAAGAAAGTATCGGTGCCTCGCATAGTTTCTTCTTTAGCTTCTCGAATGCTTCTTTATGCTTATCACTCCAAGCATAAGTAGCTCCTTTGTGGGTCAAAGCTGTCAACGGAGTAGCGATCGAAGAAAAGCCTTGGATAAACCTTCGGTAATATCCGGCTAATCCCAAAAATCTTCGGATCTCCGTGGGACTTTTCGGTTGTTCCCACTTCATCACAGCTTCGATCTTCGCTGGACCAACCATTATCCCTTCATGGTTGACCACGTGACCCAAGAATTGGACTTCACGAATCCAAAAATCACATTTGGAGAACTTTGCATACAACTTCTCCTTCTTCAAGACTTCTAACACTTCTCGCAAGTGTCTGCCATGCTCCTCTTGGCTTTTCGAATAAATCAGAATGTCATCTATGAACACTATCACAGATTTATCTAGGAACGGATTACAAACTCTGTTCGTTAAATCCATGAATGCTGTTGGAGCATTGGTTAGTCCAAACGACATAACCAAAAACTCGTAGTTTCCATATCGGGTTCTGAATGCAGTCTTCTCTATATCCTGCTCTCTTACTTTCAGCTGATGATATCCTAACCTTAGGTCGATCTTCGAGAAATAGCTTGAACCTTGCAATTGATCAAACAGGTCCTCAATCCTTGGCAACGGATATCTATTCTTTATTGTTGCCTTGTTCAGCTCTCTATAATCGATGCACATTCTCATACTTCCATCTTTCTTCTTCACAAATAACACCGGAGCTCCCCAGGGTGATGAACTAGGTCTAATGAAACCTTTGTCCAATAACTCCTGAAGTTGCATCATGAGCTCCTTCATCTCCGTTGGTGCTAATCGATAAGGTGCTTTTGCAATTGGCGTTGTTCCTGGTAACAAGTCTATTCTAAACTCCACTTGTCTATCAGGTGGTAATCCAGGAAGATCTTCGGGAAATACTTCCGGATAATCACACACCACTGGAATACTCTGCATCACCTTCTTTTCCTTCTTAGCATCAATCACGAATGCTAAGTATGATGTACACCCCTTGGTCAAACATTTTCTGGCTTTCATTAGAGAAATGATTCCAGAATTTACTCTGCGTTTATCTCCATACACCATAAACGAATCTTTCCCAGGCGGGTTCACTTTAACTATCTTCTTCTTGCATAAAATTTCGGCATCATTGGCGCTAAGCCAATCCATTCCAAGCACGATGTCGAAACCATTAAGTTCGATAGGCAATAATTCATCGTGGAACTTATTCCCATTCAGATCAATTAAGATGTTTTTCATACGATGGCTAACAGGTACAAACTTGCCACTAGCAACTTCGACTAATAAGGCATTATCTAGTCTATCAACAGGCAAAGCTAGTTTTCTACGAAATTCATGCGATATAAAGGAGTAGTTGGCTCCAGAATCAAATAAAATTTGGGCAGGCAATTCGTTAACGAGAAAGGTACCTGAAGCGACATCAACTTCATCTTTAGCAGCTTCCAGTGTCATCTGGAATGCTCTCGCCTTTGGCTTTGGCGGAATGTTGGTTCTAGCTGCCTCCTTCTTCTTCAGGCAGTCCCTCGACATGTGTCCCTCCTCACCACAACCATAGCAAACTTTCTTGGTAAGTGTGCATTCATTTGCATAGTGACCTGACTTTCCACACTTGTAGCACGTGGCCGCTACCTCACATTTCCCATGATGCTTCTTCTTACATTTGTCGCACCATTTCGATTCATCTCCTCCTCCTCTCGAACTAGACTTCGAGAACTTGTTTTTCTTGCTGGACCCTAAAGGTCCGTTAAATTTCCTCTTTTCACCAACTTGTATCCTTTCCAGACCCTTTTCCTTCTGCTGGGCCTCCACATTTTTAGCTGCACGAACAACTGTTTTCAGAATAGTTGCCATCTTGACTGTCGGACCAAAGTCGGTAGGCAGTCCATTAGCAAACCTCTCAATCTTGGAGAGTTCTGTTGGTACTAGGTACGGAAATAACTTCATTTTCTCAGTGAATGCAGTAGCATAGTCATCTATGCTCATCCTCCCCTTCTTTAAGTTTTGGAACTCATTGTTCAGATCAATCAGATCTATCTCTAAACAATACTGCACCCTTAACTATTCCAAGAACTCCTCCCATGACATTTTCAGGGCTTCTCCTCGTGGCATAGTATCTGCCAACAACTTCCACCAACTCAAGACTCTAGTCTTCAGTTGTCTGACTGCAAAGACAGTCTTTTGTTTGTTGCTACAGTCGCAACTTTCAAACACCATCTCCATTTCGGAGATCCAATCCATTATCTCAACAGGCTTTGGGCTCCCAAAAAGACTTGGCGGCTTGGCGCCCAAGAAGTTCTTGTACATTCGCCCATCCTTGTTGTTTCTCCTTTCCGGATCGTTCCTTCGTTCTCCTTGAGTCCCAACTTGACTCATAATGCGACTATTGTTCCCTTCCTCCGATTGCTCGGGAATCAATTCGGGTTCCTTGATAGGTATGATAGGTTCGTCCCTATTATCATGCAACATCTGTCGCATCTCATCCCTTTGTTCGGCTAGCATAGCCCGAATCATGGCTTGCACCCCAGCCATTGTTATTGGTTCTGGTGCTGCTGCTACAACAGGTATTTGCTCAATCACTGGCGGTTGATTCCTGTTTTCATCCGCATTTCCAACGCCGCTCCTTGTTCTCACCATTTTTGATCTACACACCGAATAAGGTGAAATTTAGATCTTCATTCACGATAGATTTCAAATCATCCTATTCACTCCGAAACGATTACATGCTAGTTCTAATATCGTATATATACGCTTAGAATCCTAAACGCATAAACCTACAGATCCGGTTGGCAACAAACCGTAGATCCGAACACTTAATATCATATATGGCAACATATAACATTTAGCACATAAAAGCATTTTAGGCAACTTTCCTAAAATAAACTAGTACTCGTGTCTAAAATCCAACAGATACACATCTCAAAATTCCACTTAGCATTCTAAGTTTAAGTCTAGAAATCCTACAAATTCCTAGTTCGCTTAAACTAATGCTCTGATATCAACTGTGACATCCCCAAAATCACGGCCCAAAACGACCGGTTTCATTTATGCTTTTTAAAATAATTTTAGAGTAAATCCTTTTGATTTAAAAGTGTTGCGGAATTTGTTCCCAAAACAAAACATGATAAAATAATATTTATCAAAGCATTTCATCAAGAGATGCATTTTCATTATATAATCAAAACTCGGGATGTCATGTTCCGATACAGACCATAAATAAATTATATTTAATTTCACCAACCAATCACTATCCCGATTACCCATATAGGGTTTTCAACCCACAATAAATAAATTTTATTTAATTTCACTAACCAATCACTATCCCGATTACCCATTCCCGTTATCCTCACTTTACGTCCCTAAAATAACATCTATCTCAAGGGACCTAATCTAAGATTTTCATCGGGACGGACATTACTGCTAAGGGGTTTCCTCAACAATAGATATCCTAAAGGCAACCATGAGGGGGATAGAGTACACCGGTGAACACATCGTTCACAACACCTACAGGTTATGAACCTGCTAGCGTTCCACTAGACTGTCTAGAAAGAGTCCGTGGTCGTTATCCATACTCTGCTGAATAACTAGAACAACAACATCGAGGCCTCTCATCTGTTTATTACACACCAACTATCTACCCATGTTCTACCCAACATATTAGTAGATAAAAATATATATTTTTATACATAGTTTAAAACCTGTATATCATTTTCATTCAATACATATTCCACATAACATATGAGGCACACCCACATAACACATATTTCATAGAAAGTAAATCAGATCTATGAGATAGAAGAGAATCAATATACATTCACACTTATAACAACAAAATTATACACATAAACAACAATATACTTAATACACTCAAACCATACTTGTATTATTATCGTGTTTATGAAAGGTAGTATACACTCACTTTATCAGAAGATGATCGGACAGCACTACGACTTGCAGACGTAGTATTCCTCAGCAGATCTAGAAGATCTTCACAAAAATCGAACTTCTCTCGCGCAGAGCTTTGGCTCGGGAATCACGCTCTTCGGGATTCTCGGGGCTTCGGATCTTGCTTCGGGACTCGGGAATGATACCGGGGCTTCGGGGTACTTCTGGCACGCAAATCGATGCAAAACGGGAGAGAGAAGAGAGAAAAATAGCAAAGGAGTCGGCTGCCCTCGCATCCTATTTATAGGAGGCTGGAGCCTCGGAGTACGCGGGGCGTACTGCCTCAGAATCGTCATTGCTTACGTATCCGAAGAACTCGAGTGCGAGGCGTGTCATGCTTCGCTGTACGCGGGGCGTACTTCGGATGAGTCCGATGACTCCTCTTCGGATAATGCCGGATTTAATAATTAAATTTAATTATTAATTATTTAATAAACTTCGAAAATTCATATCTTCTTCATACGAACTCCGTTTTCGACGTTCTTTATATCCACACGTAGGTTAGGGCATCATCGCATGAATACGTTGTTACAAGATCGCCTGAACTTGTAATTCATAGTAAGAGGTTAGAGTATCATCACATGAATACGTAGTTACAGCATCGCCTGAACTCGTAATTCATCACCTACAGGTTATCAGCCTGCTGCTGTTTCCACGGGGTTGTCTATAATAGTCCGTGGTCGCCATCTATACTCTAGTAGATGACTACATTGTCATATTGTCGGTTAAGGTTATGGTATCTCCTTTCATCCTACATCACCGATTCATTATCACCTATCTATCCTCACCTAACTGTTATCACCTTCGTATCATCACCTATCTCTCATCATTTTATTTCATCACACACCAACTATTTCATCTACCCATGTTTTATCGCAACATATTTGTAGATATAAAATACATATATAGTTTAAATCATTTTAAGCGTGTATAAAAAAATCTTTCACCCAACTTAGACAACAAGTATTCAAACAGTATGCACATAGAGCACGTACTTTATATAAAATACTTCATATCTATGTGTAAGATGAAAGGGACCATGCACTCACTTGAATAGGTGGTGATTCCGAAATCAGACAACGCTTCGCTTCTTAAAACAAATTTCCTTCGACGAAACCTAGTATTATTACCACTAGAGTTTAGTCTACTATTCGCCGAGACTAATTAATAGTCTAGCTATTATTACTATTATATAAGCGTTAAACAATACTTATATAACCCATAATAGCCCAAGTACTTATTATAAGTTCCTAATGACGTTCCTAGAATTAAATAAAAGCTATATTAAAAATAGCGTAGCCGTAGCTCACTTACAACGGGTTTTATAGAAAACCGGGCTTTGCTTGGAGCAGCGTTCCCGAGACGAAAAGCTCTTCTTCTCGGAGCCGTTGAGCACTCTGGAGCTTCCGCCTCGTGCTAGGGAGGTTCCCTAGGCTTTTCAGGGGGTTTCGGGGCTAGAGAGAGGTTCTAAAGAGAGAGTAAAGAGAAGAAAGAATGGGAAAAGTGTGAAGAAAATGAAGGTGGGAGATGTTCTATTTATAGGGTGAAAAATGGCTGAACTTGGTGCTATTTAATTTTAGAAATTAATTTTATTATTGTCGTTTGTTTTTGTATCGTGTTATGTAAAAATAATTATTATCTTAAACTTTTTGTAGGTCCTAATGCCGATCCATTCATTTCCTAATCACTGGTTATTTGGGGAACTACGATTGGATTCAATGGAAGCGCATATTTATGATAGTCTCGGTAGGAGTACTTACGAAAAATTCGATTATGATGGAACCTTTACCAAATTTGCTGCTCGGGTGGTAAATCATTTAGACAAGATAAACTACTGGGCACATAGGAACATCCCAAGGATTCCATTGGATATGAAATTCATTTTTGAAACAAATGTTCCCCAAAAGATTAGTGAGCAGGGAGATTGCCGTGTTTTCGTTTGTATGTTTATGGAACAAAAAGTTTCAGGCCAACCAATATGTGAACTTATTGACCCAAAAACTGCAGCTTTAGAGTTTTGTCTTAGGATGGCAAAAATTTATTGGGGATCGTGTGATGGTCCTATGTAGTCGGATTAATATTTCTATATATAATATTCAATGTTGGATTTGATTATCAAGCGTTAAAAAATTATTATTTCATACAAAATGTAGTACTTCAACATTTAAAACATAACAATGACTCCACCATTTTTTTTAACGCTACAACTTCATAACTTAAAACATAACAACAATACACCAAGTTACTGACGTTACAACTTCAAACTTATCAAAAAATTAATAAGCTTACAATTTGTAAATAATAACTGTCAAAAACAACACCCAAGTACAAACCAAGGCTATCTTCAACTTCTTACTTTCTGATTGAAAGTGTTTATTAGACTTAGCTACCCTAGCTATCACCATAGAATACTGGTCCTTCTCTTCATCAACCCAACTAATAAACCCACATTTTGGTCCTTCTAAATATAAATATAAACAATAAGAATAGTAGTCATATAAATATGAGTGCGTAAATATTAAGGAACTAAAGATCATGATAACATATATGGGCAAGCGTAAAATAATCTTTCTGGGTTTTTAGCTGTACCGGATATCCTAATGACACGTTCACCTTTGCAATTGTGAACTGTAGACAAGTAAAGTTTGACTATGAAATCAACTACTTTGACTATGAATCCAAAAAGTTGAACTATGAACTATAGACAAGTACAATGTGTTGTTTTGTCGATCAGTAACGTTTGACTATGAAATCAACTTCTTTGACTATGAATCCAAAAGGTTGAATTATGAACTGCAAACAAGTACAAGTTTTTGTCATGTCGATCAGTCAAGTTTGACTATGAAATCAACTGCTTTGACTATGAATCCAAAAAGTTGAACTATGAACCGCAGACAAGCACCAACTACTGTATATTTATAATTGGATTCGTGTGATGATTGTAAAACACTATCATTGCTTGTGAGAATGAGTACTTACACCGAAAGAAGCTTTTGTCACCTACCAATATTCTTTCATAATCTTGAAAGATCAAATCTTAATACCTTCACAACCATCAAGAAAACAGATACCAACCAATTTCAATTCTGTTTCGTGGCTTTAGGTTGCGTGGTATGACGTCTTTATTTTATTTAGTTAATTAATAGTTGTAGGTAATGTACCTCGTTTACATTTGGTTTGCCACTAATATCAGTATGTTTTTATTATACAGATCCGTCCCTTCCTTAAGTGCATGATACCGTTAATATATGTGGGTTATTTACCCTTACTTCGCAACTATCTGACAACAATGTACTTTGCGGTGGCCTTGGACAGAAACCATGAATCCCTACTCTTAGTAATTGGTTTGGGAACCTTAGAGTGTGAGGAATCTTGACAATGGTTCATGATGAAGTTAAAAGAGTGTTTAGGTGATGATACAGAGGTTGGTTTCATAAGAAAACCTATGTGATAAAATAGACTTTGTCGTTGAGAGAGTCTACCCAGATTCGTATCATGGGTATTGTCCTAAAGATATAGCTAGACATATACGAGATTTTGTTGGATACAATGATACCGAAGTCGAAAAGTTGTTTTGGAAGTCATGCAGTACATATAGTGTTCATGGTTTTTACTTGTGTTTGGAAAGATTGAAAAGTGCATGTAGGAATCCACCTTTCTGCACCTTCCTTAGGAGTCCACTTTTCTACTTCAATAATATACCAATTCCAAAATGGGCACGCGTATTTTTCCCTAAATTACGTTACAATGTGAAATCGATTGATCTTCCTGAGATTGTGAAAAATATATCCACATCCACACATGAGTTACCTATAACAACGATAATTGAGTTAATCATTAACTCGATACAATCGACATATGATGAACGAGATGCAATTGCAGGTAACTTTATACTTATAGTCTGTTTTTTATTGTGTTATTATTTATAAATTAACAAATATTGCAGGGAGAATGTCTGTTGGAGTGACCCTTTATGTTGAGAATAACGTTCAAAAGCGTGTGAATAAGTCTTATCATTGGGTGGCAAGCCGTATGTATGGGGATATATTTGAAGCCGATGACAATTTCGACACCATGAAAGTACAACTTCAACGTAGGGTATGCAGTTGTGGGAAATGGCAAAAAAAAACTGGTATACCATGTGGGCACGCTATAGCATCTCTAAGAAACCATACGTCTGAAGCCATTCAAGAAATGGTTGATTATAAATTGACTGCTGTTGTGTATTGAGTTGCATTCGGATCTAAGACGGTGAATCCTATACCATCACATGTGCACTGGGAAATACCAAATGAAAGGGTGGTCCTATTACCTCCCAAATAGAAGTAGTTATTCATGTACCTCGTTTGCTTTTTATGTCGTATTATGTAGTAGTTATTCATGTACACCGTTGCATTTTATCTAGTAGTTATTCGTGTAGTAGTTATGGGTTAATGTTTTAATGAAATGACTATGGTGGTGTTTTCTAAATTAATTTTTACTTGTCATTAACGAAACAACATACATTAAAAGTGACGGACATTCATTAACGACTCACAAAACACACGTACAAAAACAAACAACGTAACTAACGAAAACAAACAACATAACTAACATGCATACTAAAAGAGTGGGACATTCTTTAAAAGATTCCATGCATCCCCATGCGTAAACTCCCTACAATCAGATTCGAAACGGTATAGTTCCATAGCCACCTGTATGAGAATGTCTTCATCCATATTCGCATGTTCATTATCCAGCTCGTTGTAAATACGTTGAAAATGTTTCACTTTTTTTGTTCAAATCCATAAACTTCACTTTGACATCTCTTCTTCTTCGATACTGAGTACACCCCATTTGATGGTGAAACCAATGACAGACACGAGACCAAAGTGATCCAACATGAACTTCTGGTGGACCTGGTGGAAAATCCTCCTCTACAGTTACGATCCAAGATTGAACCAAACTGACTTGCTCTTCGTTGCTCCTTGTAAGTGGTACAGGTGAGTCCATAGTTGCAAGGTAAAATTGTAATGTGATACAATTAAAATGGATATGAACAATTATTTATAGCGGCACCATATTGTAACTGAAACAATGTTGTCAAGTCAAACAATTTTCTTTTCCCAGTGTATTGTGGTGTCATTCGATGCAATGACTTGTCAACTCGAACAGTCATTTCTTGTGCTCTCAGTTAGTACACTATACATTGCGTTCTTCAGTAAATGTAGACTATGAATTGCAGATAACTTATAAAATTTGACTGCGATTATGTGTATAGACTACTATAAATTTACTTTAAGTTAAAAAAACATTTTACTAAACAATATATTAGTTATTCATATATTATTTTTGAAATATTACTCTCTTTGTTTCACTAAAAATGACTTCAATACCACGGAGCAATAAGGATTACTTGGTTCTTACTCATGCATATATTCATGTGTACGAGACCAGCAAGTTGAACGTTCCAATGTTTTGGACTCGTTGATACATGGAGAAGCCAAAGCAAAGTCCTTTCATTGCAGCTAAAAGAAATTTAAGATACATAAAAGGTACACTGAATCATGGTTTATTTTACACGTACTGTCAAGATGCAAATTTGGTTCATAATTCTGATGGCAATTATGGTGGAGATTGTTAAATAAGATAAGAAGATAACATAGTAAGTTAGATTTAGTATTCGTGATATACTTTGTATGTGATCAGATCCATGTATTTAGGAACTATTGTTGTAAAGCCATCTATATAATGAAACACTAACCCATTGGGTTATTCACGACAAATACAAAGTTTCACTTGGTATCAGAGCTTGATCCGCCTATCTCAAACCCTAGTTATCTTCCCAGCTCTTTTGGTTTCCTTCCAAAGAGTTTCTCTAAATCTTTCTAATCATGCCTGCTCCGGTTATGTCAACCACCATCGCCACAGCTATCTCCTATAAACTATCTAAAACTAATTTCTAGCTGTGGAAAGCACAAGTCGTTCTAACCCTTCGTGGTGTCCAACTCTTTGGTCACCTTGATGGAACCACAGCAGCACCAGCCACCAAAATCACCATAGGAATCAGTGAGGCTGGCAAAGAGATAGAAGCTGCTGTCAAAGAACAAGCAAATCCAGATTATTAGAGCTAGGTAATCTGGGATCAGGTTGTGATCGGAGGCCTTCTATCCTCCATGACTGAGGAAGTCCTCCCTCAGTTAATTCGCTGCACTAGCACAACACAAGAACTGTGAACATCGCTCCACACTATGTTCTCAGCCCAACATCGCGGTAATTCAATACAGATTCGTACGCAGCTCTCCACAATAAAGAAAGGAAACATGAGTGCCGCTGAATACTATCAAAAGATGACTGGTTTCGCTGACACCATGGCCAATATCGGTCAACCTATGAATGATGAAGAAGTTATTGGCTACATATTAGCTCGGCTAGGACCTGGACACAGTGATATTTTCACTGCAATCACCGTTTTGAGCAACGAACGCAAGGTAACCCTACCTGAATTCTACTCTTGTTTAATTGCTCATGAAGCTCAGGCCAAAGCTATGGGGAATACTGTTGAATTTACCTCTTCCGCTAACACCACCTCTCGTCAAGATGCAACGAACCCTCCTCGTCGCAACAGTCCCAACAACAATGGGTACAACAACCACTCGAACAACTACCAGCGAGGAAATTATTGAGGGGGATGTGGACGTGGACATGGACGCGGATGCGGTCGAAATTATGGAGGACCAAGGTACCAAGTTTGTGGCATACCTGGTCACACTGCATTGAATTGCAGAAACATGTTTAATCATGGTTACTAGGATAAAGAACAACAACATCGAAGCGACAACAGTGTGATAGGAGGAAACTATCATCCCGATAATCCATGGTGGTTGGACTGTGGAGCCACTGATCACTTAACTCATGAATTGGATCGTCTCACCATGCAAGAACGATATCATGGAAAGGACCAGGTTCAAGTTGCATATGGTGCAAGTTTGTCAATTTCACATATTGGTCATTCCCTATTACCCGGTTTAGGTCGAACTCTTGTTCTCAAAAATGTTTTGCATGTTCCTAACATCAACAAACACCTATTGTCTGCTCAAAGTCTTGTTTCTGATAATCATGTTTTTATTGAACTCTACCCTAATGTTTTCTTTGTTAAGGACATAGCAACGAAGAAGGTGCTACTATTCGGTAGAACCAAAGGGGGTCTGTATCCTGTTCCAGTCACTCGTTCGTCAGGTCACTCCCGTCAAGTCTCCTCAAGTGTCAAGGTCTCCTCCTCACAGTGGCATCAACGATTCGGTCATCCAACACCTGCTACTGTCAAGTCCATTTTACATTCAAATAAACTAGATTATTTATCTAGTGAGTCAAGTGTCTGTGATGCGTGTCAACGTGCAAAAAGTCATCAATTACCTTATACAAGTTCGAGTCGTGTCACCTCTACTCCACTTAAGTTGGTTCGTACGATGTTTGGGGACCAGCTCAAGTATCCAGTGGAGGGTATAAATATTATGTAAGTTTCTTGGATGATTTTAGTAGGTACACTTGGATTTACCTTATCAAAAATAAGTCTGATGTTGAACAAGGTTTTTATAACTTCCAGAATCATGTTGAGTGTCTTTTGAAAGCTAAGATTCGTTATGTGCAATCTGACTGAGGAGGCGATTATCAGAGATTACATAAATATTTTCAACAAGTGGGCATCACTCATCGTGTCTCTTGCCCACACACATCAGCATAAAACGGAGTCGCTGAGCGCAAGCACCGCCACATAGTTGAGACAGTCTTAGCGTTCTTAGCTCAATCGTCTCTTCCCCTTCGTTATTAGGATGAGGCTTTCCTAACTGCTTGCTACTTGATCAATAGAATGCCTAGTCGAACCATAAACAACACAACACCTATTTTTCGATTACTCAAAATTAACCCTGAATACTCGTTCTTACGTGTTTTTTGATGTGCATGTTGGTCGAATTCGCAAAAATACAACACCAAAAAACTCATGTTTCGATCTAAATTGTGTGTCTTTCTAGGCTATAGCTCAATTCACAAAGGTTACAAATGTCTAGACAAACTCACTGGCAAAATATATATTTCTCGTGATGTTATTTTTGAGGAAACACAGTTTCCTTATGCCACTGCCTCTTGTTCTTCTGTTCCTTCCAATGAGGCTTCATCCACCTCGTTTCCTTAGTCTGAACCGGCTATATTAAATGACCATATGCGGAATTATGACTTGTCACTTTTATTGGCTAACAATTTTCATGCAGATACAACACCTACTTCTTTGCCACACTCGCAAGTTTCATTTCCTTGTGTATCCACAACTCCAACACAACACATCAGGTATCTCAAGATGCAGCCACTCCACTCACAGCAACTGAAATCACCTTAGAACTCCCTTCACCTTCACCGCCAGAAGTTTTACTAGAGACACCTCCAACTTCACCGACTTCTCCTACATCCACAGTTCCATCTCATGTCGAAGAAGCTCCAGCTGATCAAAGCTTGACTACCCCAGCAATGAACACTAGAGGACGGGCTGGTAAGGTATTTCCTCGAAAATTTACTGATGGGACGTTTTGCTATGATCCAACCAAGTGTGCGTTTTCAGTGACCACCCCCACTTCTTTTCGTGTCACTTTGTTATCTCCTGATTGGCGAGCAGCCATGAAGGCTGAGTTTGCTACTCTCCAATCCAACAAAACGTGGACTCTTGTACCACGGCCCATAGGTGTCAATATCGTTGCCTGCAAATGGATCTTTAAAGTAAAACATCATCCTGATGGCTCCATTGATAAGTATAAAGCACGTTTGGTAGCTCGTGTTTTTACTCAACAGTATGGGATAGACTACCAGGACACATTTAGCCCGGTGGTCAAGCCAGCCACCATCTGCTTGGTCCTCTCTCTTGCCGTATCTTGTGGATGGCACATGCATCAAATCGATGTCAATAATGCCTTCTTTCACGGTTTCTTAGACGAAGATGTTTATATGCAGCAGCCTCCTGGTTTTGAAGACACTAGTCATCCACAGTTTGTATGCAAGTTAAACAAAGAACTTGATGGTCTCAAACAATCACCACAAGCCTAGTTCTCTCGTCTTAGTGAAAGATTACATCACCTTGGTTTCAGCTCTTCCAAAGCTGATACCTCCTTGTTCATCATGCAAACGCCTATTATTACCATCTACATGCTTGTTTATGTAGATGATATCGTCATTGTTGGGTCGTCTCCTACAACTATTGATCACCTCATTCGTATACTATCTTCTTCCTTTCCTATTAAAGATCTAGGTCGTCTAACTTATTTCTTGGGAATTGAAGTACTTCACAAGTCAGGGGGATCACTCTTGTGCAACACAAATACGCCACTGATCTGTTTAAATGGGCTAATATGATGAATTGTAAAAGTATTTCAACTCCCATGTCAATAACAGATAAGCTTGCTCAAGATCTTGGTAGACCTCTCAGTGACGCAAACATTTTTAAATATAGAAGTTTAGTGGGCGGTTTGCAATATCTTACGTTAACTAGGCCAAACATTTCCTTCCCTGTTAATAAAGTTTGTCAATATGTGTCTAAACCCACTACAGTACATTTGGAAGCTGTGAAGAGAATATTGCGATACATTAAAGGCACATCAACTGTAGGACTACAATTTCAAAGATCATCATCAACTCTGCTTAGTGTGTTCACTGATGCAGATTGGGCAGGATGTATAGATTATAGAAGACCCACAGGAGGCTTTGCAATTTTTCTAGGACCTAACTTGATTTCATGGAGTTCAAGGAAGCAGCCCACTGTATCACGATCAAGTACGAAAGCTGAGTACAAAGCTTTAGCTAATGGCACCGCTGAGGCTACATGGATACAATCATTACTCAAGGAGTAGGGGGTCCATCAAAGAAGAGCACCTGTGCTTTGGTGTGATAATATAGGTGCCACATACTTGACAGCAAATCCGGTGTTTCATGCTAGAAATAAACATATAGAAGTCGATTTTCATTTTGTAAGGGAAAAGGTAGCTATGGGAGCTCTAGATGTACGATTCATATCTTCAAACGATCAGCTTGGCAGATGGTCTCACAAAGCCTGCTACTCGCAACATGCTAGACAAATTAAAACACAATCTAAACCTCAAATCGGTTGAGATTGTGGGGGAATGTTAAATAAGATAAGAAGATAACATAGTCAGTTAGATTTAGTATTCTTGATATACTATTGTTGTAAAGCCATCTATATAATGAAACACTAACCCATTGGGTTATTCACGGCAAATACAAAGTTTCACTGAGATATGGATAAAGGTAAGAGAACTTCTGAATATGCATTTCTTATTAGTTCAACATTGTTTTCATTCTCATCAAAGAAGCAACCATTGCTCTTACAACTTGTGAAGCAGAATACATGGCAGCTGCAACATGCACATATCAAGCTATATGGTTGAAGAATATTTTGAGTGAATTTTATTTCACAGGTAAAGATCCAACTAAAGTATATGTTGATAAAAAGTGAGCTATATTACTTTCAAAGAATCCTATGTCACGCTGTGTCGAAGCAAGAATATCAACATAAAGTACCATTTATTTGAAAATATGTCAATGATAAAGTAGTCGAGTTGGTGCATTGCATCACTAAAAAACAGCTAGCAGATATTTTCACGAAGCCCTTGAAGACGGAGATATTTATGATACATGTTAAGTTTTTGAAGTATATGCATTGAGTAATGTTTTAGCATTAATTGTAATCCTTGGCCATTATGTTTACCTAGCTTTTAAGCATAAATAATTGAAATAGTATGAAATAAAAAAAAATATATAGAGTTGGTTTAAAATTATACTTGTTCTTTTTCTATCTGCCATCTTTCTTCATAACCACCACCAACTTAAGTTTCTGCCCATGTATGATGTGTTTCCTATATGACGTAGAAAAACATCAACCAACCCTAACAACGGATGTGTATTTCACAAGTTTAGTGAATTAAAGGTAAATGTTTTATCGTTTCATTTGTTATGAAATGACCGACCATAGCAGTTCAACCTCACACACAACGCAACAACATGGGTATCAGTCAAAGCAGAAAACATCCTCCATTAGATTATGCAACCGAAGAGAGAAGTGAATGAAGGAAAATAATGAAGTCTGATGATATTCGTTTATTTGATTAATCTACCAAGAAAAAAAGAGCAAATATGTTAAAAGAAGTTCCATGTTGCACATTAACCCCTCATTCCTTATCATAATGGCCATTAAACCCGAGCATCACAATTCTCTTGCAATATAAGGACAAATCTAAAATGGCAACGTACATTCAGCAATCATTAAAATTACCATGTATCCAAACTTATATTTTAACACTTGCATCACTTTATCTGACCTAAAGTCATCTCTCAAACTGCAGTTATTAATTTCATCCGTATCCAAAAGGTCATAAAGAAGAGAAGTCTTCAACTCTAACAAACTAATTGATTATATATAGTAATACTTATTTGCAAGGGGTAAGCAAAAACAACCAAAAAAAAAAGTTGTACATCAACAAAAGAAATTAAGTCTGTCTTAAAAGAAGCATCATCAAAACAGGGCAGAGTCAACCTTTGAGGAGAAGTAAAGAAACTAATGACATACTTTCTTCAAAGAAAACTAAAAAGTTACTTTTTTAAGATGATGGTCAACACTACTTTTGACCACCGATTGCATCATAATCAAGTTTTTGCAGAACAGAAAATGACATAATCCCATTAATTACTTTTAGCGTCTTGGTGTCTTTAGGATGGAATCCGAGTCTGAGTCCGAGTCCAATTCCGAGTAACCAAACATCCTGTTAAACTCCTTCTGAATTTACACAACAAAGGAAGCTTTAGTTTATTCCGAACAACAACAACAACAACACCACCAGAAACTTAAGGAGCAAGAAAAAGTAAGCAAAGCTCACCTGTGACCAGGTATACTCAAACTTGTAACCAATTAACTCGTCAAGTTTTTCCTGAGTTTACACATAATAAAAAAGATTTTCATTTCATTCTCAAATGACAACAAAAACACCAATTAAAAGAAAACAACCAAACTCACATTGGTTGGTTGATAATATAAACCTGTATCTGATTGATAAAAAAAAAGGGATTGCGTGTTAGAATGTCTTAATAATAATAATAATAATAATAATAATAATAAATCGACATCAACTCACTTTTCCTTTTCTCAAGGATATAATCTCTGAACCAGCTTGGTTCTCCAGGTTCTAGCCGTGAACACAAATCTAGTTCCACAAATAAATTTGCATCAGGAGGAATAGCTACTTTGCGTTCAAGATCTTCTTTAGAAGGTCTTAATATAATATCCGGACCAAACTTCTCAATAAATTTTTTGTGTCTATCATTCTCAGATTCAAATTCAGTCAAAGTGGAGTAATCAAAGTCCATGAAATATTTATCCAACTCTTCCTCCGTAGGAAGATTATCATAATCTTCCTCTTCAGATTCATCTTCCTCTTCATCTTCTTCTGCTTTTGCTTCTGCTTCTTCTTTTTCTTCTTCTGCTTCTTCTTTAGATGTGCGTGTCTTTGACCTAAATGGCTTGTTATTAACTTCCGAACTCCTTTTCTTTAAACCACAATGCCTGTGTTGATGCTTCCGAGCCTTCTTGTAGCCACCAACTGCTTTTCCAATAGGAATCAAACTCTTTCGTTTTCTAGATGTTTTCTTGAGTGCAGGTGGCTTGTTCATAGAGTTCGACAATATTATAGCTTTATGTGACTTCCTCCTTGCTTCAAAGAGTCTCATGTTCTTTTGATCAGTAAAACCATTGGTCTTATCACCACCTAAAACGAACAATCGATGCTTATCATTTTAACATCTCGATTTTGCTCAAAGCATGGAAAAAAATTAAGGGAAAATGACTTAGGAGCCCAATGAAGTTTCCAAACCGTTTAAAAAATACAGTCATGTTTTGTCTGTTCAGAAAAACCCAACAAACTTGACATTTTGTCTAAAAAGTCCAACTAAGTTACACTTTTTTGAAAGTCAAATAAGAAAAACAGATGACATGGCTTATTACCTTATCAGGAAAATGACTTGTTAGACCAACGAAGTTTCCAAAACGTTAAAAAAACTCCAATCATGTTTTGAGTGTTCAAAAAAAACCCAACGAACTTAAACAAAAAAATATTGGGATTTTTTGAACGGTTTGGAAATTTGTTGGACTTTTTAGACAAAAGGTTAAGTTCGTTGAGTTTTTTTGAACAGACAAAACATGATTGGGGTTTTTGAATCGTTTGGAAAGTTCGTTGGGCTTTTAAGTCATTATTCCCAAAAATTAAACATAGCATACCATCAAACTGACCACTGAAATTTGCATCATGCATTGCCATCTCCCCTACAGTTTGTCTGTAGAATGATTGATGAAGACAATGTCAAAAACATAAAGTTCAGGTTTTCATGGTGCTACAAATTCCAATTACCAACAAAAATCAAGTAAAACAAATGGTAGCCCATTTGTTAAGAAATCGATTTATATTCTACACGCAAAAAAACATAAACCAATTCATGATACAAACACACAAACCATCTTCAAAACCAAAACGATGAGGGTTACTTTTTTGCTTTAGATTTATTTAATTATTTTAGGTTACGCTTGAATTTTCAATCCGCCTACACTAAACTCTAGAAACTTCTAATCATGCTAACATACACCGCAAATGGACATTATTAACCCGGCAAAAAATGAAAATAAACGATATTTAAACGAACAAATCGATTTCTAACATTCTAGTACCAACGATAACTGAAGGTTTCATGGAAGTAGAACACTCACTAACAAGTTTTGGTACCAATCGAGCAATGATTTTTGCGCTTTTGACTCTAACCTTCACCTTTGCAAACGATTTTTTCATTGATTGTTTTTATAAGGGCTAAATGATCCAATGTTTGGGCCAAATTTGAGAAAAGCCCAATATTTATCTTTGCAAGCTAAAACGTTAAGACGAGACACACGTTCAAATCTAGGACTCTCAATAGTTCCCGGTTTGAGATCCGCTTAAGTTTTTATGTAATTTTTGAGACCGGATCTAATGTGTATTTGTGTACATATAGGTTAGACAGAAACAATAACTTATCACTATTGTTAGATGTCTACCGATGTTTTATAACTATTGTTTTGTCCCTTATACAAGTGGCAGTAGATTTGTTAAGAAACTGGTTTCTATTTTACAAGCAAAATCATAAAGCAATTAGACCATGTTTATTGGTTTAGGTTGTGGGCAATTAGACCATGTTTATTGGTTTAGGTTGTGGCCAATCGGTTATCACATGTAGGCCATGTTTGGTAGCGATCATTTTCGAGCTTCTATTTTTTAGCTTAAAAGAAAAAACAAACTCCGTTTAAACAAATAGTTTTGTTTCAAAGTACGACCGTTTAACTTTTAGTTTAAACAAAAAACCATTAATCTAAAAGCTACTTCATGCAGCGTTTAAGAAAAAAAAACTATTGAACTTTTTTAATCACTTTTCATAATTGTCCTAAAAACATATTTATGTGTTTAACTTTTTCAAACATTTGTCATTTTATATAATTTTACAAATTTCAAAACCTTTCAAATACTTTTGTCAAACACTCATATAACAAATAAAAGCTACAACTTTTAGTTATCAGCTACCCGCTGTTGGGGAGTAATATAAGTTGTAGGGTAATGGTGGAGAACCAGATTCTTAATGGATCGTATAAGTTCACTTTCTGAATATGTCTGGGTTACAAAAAATCCAGTCTAGGATAATCCAAAGAAACATTTGTGTGTTTAGGCACAGAAACACAAACCAAATCACTAGAGATTTATGAGTTTATTCAAGAAGATGAAGAGCTAAGAAAGGTTTGTATACAACTCAAAATAGGAGTTGTATATATGCATGACAGATTAACGTTTTATCTTCTAAATTATTTAGTGAAATCTCGAAATGTTGCTTAATCAATAGTTTCCAAAACTGACAAGATTTGTCAATCTTACCATAATCACACATTAGAATTTGGTTTTTCCACCGCCAGGGGCACTGCCCCTTGGACCCTGTTAAGGGCGCTGCCTCTAGGACCCTACAAATGATATGACCCCCTTGACCCCCGTCTTTATGCTGGCTCATAATTCGATTTTATATATGCATGCACTTCGTATTTACCGAACATATATTATAGAGTACAAATAATAAACACCTTAGTTCACATATTCAATTAAATTATACAAAATGTCCAGTGACACTAAAATCCCTAATAATCCTCCCCCACTTTAGTTTAACCCATGAACTAACTTAGAATTATTTAAACAAACCAAACTAGTATATAAATGAAAATGTCGAAATGATTAAATTCTCATTTTAGTATCAAACTATTGAAATACTCGAGAATCTGGGTATTCTAAGAATTGTACCCTTCAACCCAACTGAATGCCTAAAAGTAAAATACATACTAGTTTATTAAAATTTCTAGTGAAATACAACTTGACACTATCATAAAGTCGTGTGTCCTAAGCCTCTCATGACTGTATCAAGGATAAGTCCCTAAATGCAGCTACACTTCACAATCATGTAAGTAATTCTTTACTTCGTGTATCTGCACATACATTTTATCAAAGGAATTATAAAGAAGTTAAAGTTTAACCTGGTCAACTTGTAGAACCAAATAGAGATGCACACAAAAACCGGTTTCACTATTCAAAACCGGATCCAATCCGAAACCGGATTGGGTCAAAACCGGTTTTGACCAAACCGGATCAGATCGGATTTAAAACCGGATTTTCAATCGGATCCTAATCCTATATTCCAAATCGGATTTGATACTCGATCGTAAACCGGATTTGCTAAAAACCGGATCCAAATCCGCCCCAAAATACGATTAAAACCCACTAAAATCGGTTTAAACCGGTTTCAAATTGAATTAGAATCGGATTCGGATTTTGGTTGGAACCGGATCGGATTTTGACCGGATTCGGATCGGATTTTGACTGGATCGGATTTTTGATGACGTAAGCGAAACCGGATCGGATTCGGATCCGGATCGGATTCGGGTTTTGTGCATCTCTAGAACCAAACACATACATGGGATGTATACTTTATGTGTTCCAATTTATAAGTGTGAGCTTTCCACATTGAATTCAACTCCTAGGGTGCGTTTGGTACAGAGAAATGGAATTGCTGCAGAGAATGGAAATGCAGAGAAAGAGAATTAAGCTGGAGAAAGAAAATTGACTCCCCTGTTTGGTAGTACTGAGAATCCACTAGAGAAATGTTTTTGAGAATCATTTCCCTTGTTTGATTGTATTAATCAATAAAATGGAAATGAGTGTTTTTACCTTGTTTATTCATTTTCAAATAACATATTTTTTATAAAAATGCATTATGATGTACATCTTAATTAGTCAAAATATGCATCTTTTATGTTTATTATTATTTTTTATATTAATTGTTACTAAATAATTTATTTTCTAAACAATTAATACTATTTTTTATAAATATTTTTTTGGAAAACATATTTCTAATATAAATGAATAACTTACAAATAGATTATAAAGATATATGAAAATCATATTATTCAAAAACTATGAAGGACATATTAAAAGTATAATTCAATATTTCTAACAACTAAAAAAACATAATTATTTCCGATACAGAATGTGCAAAGAGTCAATTTCAATATTCGTAAAAACTAAACAAAAAACATAACTTAAAATAACCTAATCATGATATTGATCCATCCCCTATCATTTCCATGTAACAAATCTTTTCTTCTTCTATCATCTTAAAAAACGCCCGGGCACGAAATTGATCTTTGTTAAACATGTCAATTGCCTTAATTCGTTGTTTGACATTGATATTTGGCATGCATTCTATATCTTCGATAACTTTATCTATCATATCACATGCTTCCTTATTTTCTTGCCTTCCTATATTGTATATTGTTTCATTATGTTTTTCACCAACCTCCTTGAAAGTCTCCTTCATATCTTTCGCAGCATCCTTATAAGAGCTTTCGGTGTCATCCGTTGGAGGCCTTTTGCGTTTATTATTTCCAGGAGCAATTTGTTGCGTCTCTTCAACAATATCTTCCAACCCTTCCACATCAACATGTGAGTTTCTTTGTGTCTCTTCAGTCGCATCTTCTCCAAGATCAGTATCTCCATGACCAGTAGCTCTATCCTTACCAAAGATTTTACATAGGTTATCGAATTATGGAAATGGTTTATCACGAAAACATGCAACACCTTTATGAATCTACAAGAATGACACAAAATTAATTGGTTACTATTCATTTACAATATGTTTTAATGATGCAAAAAATACTACAAACATAATCATTATAGTACCTTTATGTACTCATCCCAAACTTTAGCATCAGCATGAACACAACATTTATCCATATCCCAGCCGAATCCACTCGTGTTTGTTCCGTTTACCATGTCATGCACGATGTTGAAATGGTTTTTCCATGTCTTCATCCTCGATTTCATATGAGGTTCTGCTTTCAAACCCGAGTTAGGAAGACTTACATCTAATAATTGTTGCACGGTCTTCAAATAGCCAGGTTTGAATTCGTTGTCGGCACCACCATACTTTCCAGATACATGTAGCTCCAACAATGCTTCAATCAACTTTGCATCCTCTTCAGTAGTCTATGTGTGTTTGTTTCGCCCTGTCATGCCTACAAAAAATGTTTACAAAATAGATGCTTGAAATAGTAATTCAACCATTAAACATAATATTATCACACCACAATGAATACAAAATATTATACAACAATCCTAATAGCCCTTGTTTAGGGTTGTATAACTTAGTCATAACTTAACCAAATAAACTATTTATTAATTCTAAAACATAGACAAGACAAAAGACTATAATCAGGAAAAAAAATTGCCTAATTATGAGGTTGTATGAAACTTTTATGATGGTTCAAAGTTTGACAAAAATTATAAAAAATGTTGTCATTATATACAACAGTCATAACAACCCCTGTTTAAGGCTATATAACTGAGCCATATCTTAACCAATTAAGCTGTTTTATTATCGTAAAGCGAAGACAACACAGAGGACTACAATTTGTAAAAGAAAATTGTCTAATTCCGAGGTTGTATGAAACTTTTATGATGGTTCAAAGTTTGATAAAAATTATAATAAATGTTGTCATAACATACAACAGTCATAATAGCCCCTGTTTAAGCTGTATAACCAGCCATATCTTAACCAATTAAGTTGTTTTATTATCCTAAAGCGTACAAAACATAGAGGACTACAATTTAGACAAAAAATTGCCTAATTCCGAGGTTGTATGAAAATTTTATGATGGTTCAAAGATTGATAAAAATTATAAAAAATACTGTCATAACATACAACGGTCGTAACAGCCCCTGTTTAAGGTTGTATAACTTAGCCATATCTTAACCAATTAAATTGTTTTATTATCCTAAAGTGTAAACAACACATAGGACTACAATTTGGGAAAAAATTGCCTAATTTCGAGCTCGTATGAGACTTTAATGATGGTTCAAAGTTTGACAAAAATTATAAAAAATATTGTAACAATGTAAAACAATCCTAATAGCCCCTGTTTAAGGGTGTTCAACTAAGTCATATATTAACCAATTAAGCTGTTTTTTGAGCCTATATTGTAGCCAATATAGAGGAGTACAATCTGGGAAAAAAATTTGCTTATTCCGAGCTAGTATGAAGATTTCATTGTTATTCAAAGTAGGGTAAAAATTCCAAAAAAAAAATTGTAACAGTAAAGAAACTTTCCATTGGACATACATAACCTGTTAACAAATTGGAATCAATGAAAGGATTCATTGCTTTCTTTTTGACAGTCAAGACTTATCTAGTGACAAACAATTGCTTGTAACATAGCAAGAATCAATTTTAACATCAAAAACCTTATACAAACTAGTATAAAGAATCAATTAGTAGCAAGATGTTAACAAATTTTATATACGGATAGGAATATTACCTTGAATTGGAAGATGATGGTTCCAAAATCGACGAAGAAGGAGCTACAAAGAAGGCGTGAGTCGAGTAACACAATAGTCGTGAATGATTTTTCCATATGTATCGACTTATGTAGGGCAAACGAGATTAAGTATGTTGACGTATGTGGGCCGATTGCATGGAAATCCATGAAAAATAGTGATCGATTGTATGTAGTAGGGTTCGAATGGGGGTAAATTGATTTCTCCGTTTTTTTTTATTCTCAGTCACACCCTCTTTTTTGTTTTCTCCATTTTCTCTTTTAAAAATAAAGAATGGATTTAATGGAAAAGGAATTGATTTATTTCCCAGTTCCTTAATTTTTGTATTAACCAAACAAGAGAAAAGGAATCAATTCCTTTTCCCAGCTTTTATTTGTTGCGTTTTGAGCATTCTAACACTCCTATGGTGTACATGCAACCCTAAATACCTTGGATCTATGTTTTCTATATTATACATGCAAATACCGATATTCCAAGGTATTGTTCTAACTAGCATAATATAAATTACATATGATATAAAAACTAGTAGAATTACATACCTCTTTTATGTAGCTTGATTCCATGGAGCTTAAGAGCCCAGTGCCCCAAGTGTGACACCTCAAATGGTTCACACAACACCAAGAACACTTGGAATAACTTGAGAGAAAGGATATGAGTACATAGAAATTGGCTTACCCTCTTGTGTATATATTAGTGCATTTCTTGAACTAAAGGGGTCCTTATATAGTGTGCACATTAGGGTTACACCATGTAACCCATGAATTTACCCATTCCTTATGCTCCATGGGTGTTAACCTCTATGGAGTATCCATGGGCTACCACATGGGTGAAACCCAACATAAGCAATCACGGATCATAAGCCCACATATATAAGAATCAATGATTTACACAATTAATCCCCATATATTTAATTAGTCTCTTTTTGATCACTGAATTAATTCCAAATTAATTCTTGATCAATACTAATTAAATAATATGATTTCATATTAATATATTAAAAATTATAATATATTAATGTGTCAAAAATATCTTCTTCTCATTAAAAGGTCTATCGAAATGTTCCGATGCTATACAACCCAAATGGACCATGCCGGGTCGGGTCAAGTATATACCAATTATAGTTATGGACTTAGACACTAATCTAACAATCTCCCACTTGGATAAGTCTAATAACTATTATTGCAAGTATAACTTCACAACCTGACCAGCAATCGTAGCTTTTAAAAGCTGTTGTTGAACTCTGAACAAATCAATGATGTGTCCATTACATAAGTGATCATATATTCCTCCATTCTAAATATCATACGGACTGAGACATGGATTATAATCATCCTCTATGTCCATATGTTGTTTCCCCATTTTCGATTTATGATGACTGACTAACTGAACAAATCAAATCAGTCCAGGCCCGGCCGGGCAGTTACATTTTGTCATCACTAAATCATCGAGGGGCCCACAGATATCGCTTTTATCCTTTTGAGGGTAAAAGGAATGGATAAACTTCGAATCATATGCTTGTTCTACTACTTGTTAAATCATACACAAAGGCACGTTTTATAACATCCAGTTACCAATGTGTTTTCGTGCAATCAATGTATAACCAACTCATAGTCAACAAGTCATATCTCTAGGTTTGAAGAATATAAGTGTAACGCTCGCAGATCCGGGCTAGTCAATCTAGAGACGATAAACGTCAAAAATGACTTTTTAATAGAATATTATTTAGCATGCATAATCCTAACTAAGTCATATTATATGTCACAAGGGTTTCGTACATATAAAGAACGCCGAAATCCGAGTGATAATGAAGAAGTTATGGCCCGTCGAAGTTTTACGGCAAAACTGGCATGGCACCGGGACACGTAAATAGTGAATTTACGATATAAAACTTTTTATCTTTATTGATCTAAGCAAAAGTTGTAGTAAACGGTAAAATGAGAACATACAAAAAAAGAACGTCAAAATCTGACTTCGTATGAGGACGTTATGATTTTTCTAAGATTTGGCATAGCAGTGCACAAGCCGAAATTCGAATTTTAGATCGATCGATTTTTGGCCAATGCAACCTAAATGAGAATTGAATATCTCATTAATAGTAGCGCAACGGTAAAAAGGCAGACGAAAACGGACGTCGGATGAAGAAGTTATGAATTTTTAACAGACCTTTCATGTCCCGACCTGTTAAAAGTATAACTTTAAAAAGAAAGTCAAAATTAACCGACAGAGTCTAAATGAAAGTTGCAGGGTACGGTCCCGCCTACGCGTGGATATCAATAACGTCAAAAATGGAGTTCGTATGAACGAGTTATAAAATATAATAGCATATTTACGTATTAAAATAAAGTATAAATCATATATACGTATATATATATATATATATATATATATATATATATATATATATATATATATATATATATCATTAGAAAGGTATCGACGATGCGGTCATTATAAGACTATTGTTGAATATTTTCAACATTAGTTTAGTACAAAAACATTAAATCTATTTAAAATAGTACTATGAAGGATGTTTAGTCGTTTATATAACTATAAGGTCATTAAGTAATTATGGAGGGTAGTTTTTGTAAATTCAATTACTATAAATAAGAGCATTGGACTCTCATATTTCTTGCACCATTCTCTTGGTTCAAGAGTCTTTCTCTTCTTTTCCCCCGAGCATTTCGGTCCCTCGTGATTCGACTTCTCTTTCTGTAGTTTTAGTATAGTAAGGTGAGCGTTGAAGCGCTGCACGAATCTTTCTTAGAAAGATTCAGCGGCGAAGTTCTGCCCCTGTAGAGCTCGACTCCTAGCTAAAACGCCCTTGTAAGTAGGTTATGCTTACCCTATTTTAAATATAGTTTATATTTAAAATTAGTATTGTTATTATGAACTTATAATAAATATTTGGGCTATTAATATGAATTATATAAGTGTCGTTATAATATCTTTTTAACTACTCGCGGTACGGGAAATCTAGTTTAAGAGCCGCATAAGGTTGTTGGATTTCAGAAGTGCTATATGCCAAAATGGTCCTGCCCTCCGGTGGTTTATGTCTGCCCCTGTCTGTACATAGTGGTTGGAAAATATTGTTTAAACGCTTATATAATAATAATAATAATAATAATAATAATAATAATAATAATAATAATAATAATAATAATAATAATAATAATTAGTCACGATAAATATTAGACTAAAATCTAGTGGTAATAATATTAGGTTTCGTCGAAGGAAATTATTTTAAAGTAAACGAAGCGTTGTCCGAGTACCGAGTCATCACCTTATCAAGTGAGTGCATAGTTACTTTCATCTTACACATAGATATAAAGTTTTTAATATAAATTACGTGTTGTGAGTGCACAGTTACTTTTATCTTACACATAGATATGAAGTATTTTATATAAATTACGGGCTATTTGTGCATATTATTTGAATACTTGCTGTCTAGGCTGGATGAATGATTTTATACATATTTTAAATGATTTAAATATATATTTATTTTATATCTACAAATATGTTGGGATAAAGCATGGGTAGATGAAATAGTTGGTGTGTGATGAAATAAAATGATGAGAGATAGGTGATGATAATTAGGTAACTAGATGATGATGAATAGGTGATGTAGGATGAAAGGAGATACCATAACCTTAACCGACAATTTGGCGATGTAGTCATTTACCAGAGTATAGATGGCGACCACAGACTATTCTAGACAACCCCATGGAAACACCAGCAGGATCATAACCTGTAGGTGATGAATTACGAGTTCAAGCGATGTTGTAACTACGTATTCATGTGATGATACTCTAACCCTTACTATGAATTACGAGTTCTGGCGATGTTGTAACTACGTATTCATGCGATGATACTCCAACCCTTACTAACGTATGGAGGGAGTAATCCCTAAATCATTACTGTCTATGCGATGTATGCGATGATCCTTTGGAAAAGTCCTTAGGAACGAACATGTAAGGAAATGCGACGTAAAGAGATGAGTGGTAAATATGATAGGAGATGAACCTTAAGATAGTTCTTTAGGGAATATTAAATGAAGAAAATGGGGATGGGTAATCGGGTTAATTGTTTGACATGTATTATGTGAAGAAACAAATTAACTATATTACTGTGGGTTGAAAACCCTATGTACTCACTAGGTTTCCGAACCTGACCCACTCAGTTTACTTTTATCACAGGTGACGATATGAAGTTACATTACACTAAGAGAATAAGGAGATATAGATCACCAGTGTAAGTAAATGTAAGTTCTGTTTATGCTTATGTTTCTGTATTGACGATGACATCCCGAATGTTTTAAAATGAATAAAATACGTTTCATCAGAAATGCTTTAATAACGTATTTATTGTGTTTTATTTTCAGGGAACAAATTCCGCAACATTTTTATTAAAAGAGGTACTCTGATTTTTAAAATAAGCATAAATAAAATTTTTAAAATGATCGTGAATTTAGGGATGTCACATTAAGATATTATCATCTCATGATTCACTCGTGATAAAATCCATGAAGTGATTCAAATGAGCGTGGGTTGAATCTAATACTCAAATCTCATTCCAGGAGCACTCATGAATGTTGCAGCAAACTTTTGCTATGTCTAAACACTTCAGACATCTACAAACCCAATTCATGACAGTCTTGCCTTAATACCTACTTCCAATGTATTATCGACTGTGGATGGTTTGAATAACTTAGTCTTTCGTGACGAATGACCTAGTTATTCTGTAAGTCAAAACATGCAAAGTGAAACACAAGAATAATACTAATCCTACATGGCCCCAACACTTTGGGTGTAAATAAAAAACACATTTTATCTAAGCACCATATTGATTACTCATTATTCATGTAATGTTTTGATTTATCAACTTAATACTTGAATTAACAAAAGCAGTCATGCCATGCTCCAAGTATGCATATTATATTTTTCCAAACAATAGTTATGCCATACCCCAAGTATGCACACTATGTTTGTCTTTGATCTTTACTTTGTGAAATAGATCGACTGACAATATTTCAATGATGCTCATTTCACAATCCCAATCCTTATTGTAAATGTACGAATACCAAACTCTTGCCATTTACTGTAATCTTTTAGATTCTAAACTTATATGCAATGATCCTCTTGTAAGGACTATGCCCAAAAGTCACAAAGACTTGGCAACACACATTACCAAGTATTCCAATGGAGATCAATTCCATGGAAATGAAGTCTCAATTTCAAAGTACACTCCTTTGCACATCCTTCTTGCATTAAGTTTTCTAATCTTACACATATTTAAAGAATAACTTCCACCTATGGAAACATTTCCATATCGCCACCTTGACTATCACTTCTGAACAAGAGTTGCCTCTTTTCAGAATATGTCAATATGGTCCTAACTATATACTTCCAATTTTCCATGAGCAACCAATCTTTGGTAAACCTCAGATTGTCCTCGACAATTGCTTAATTATTTTAGTCATATCCAGTTCTATTCCTTTTTCCCTCTTAATGCCTTAGGCATTTGGAAAAAATTTAGAATGGATATTATAGCACATGTGATCAATCCTATACCCGAAGCATATGGGATACGATTCATGCTATAAATGTTTGTTTGCCATGTTCTCACAATTCGAACTATGAAGAGGTATGTCGTAATCATAATCGAATTTTGAGAACGCAATATATATATATATATATATATATATATATATATATATATAGAATTTACTTATGTTGAACCATTCCAACATAACATTCATATATGACTTTGACTACAGTTGATTAAAATCTCAATCTAAGCATGTAGATTTGGAATGAAGTATAAAATCCTCTCCCTTAATTATAGCAAAACAACTTTTTCAAAGTGAATTGAAACTTTTGTTTTCTATAATTAACATTGCTAACTTGAAACACTTATCATACTAATCATGCTCCCACTAGCACAACGATTATTATCTCACTAGCATAACACTTATGCTCCCACTAGCTTTGACATGTACTCAAAAATCAACTGGACTTCTAGAAATCAATACTTTATTGACTTTTTTTTACCAAAGTTCAGATTTCTAATACAAGATTGCTTTGATAAGAATTTATCAAAATCACACACCTTTCCTTAGATAGCTCACATGTGTGTCTAAACAACTATGAAGAGGGATGTCGTAATCATAATGTTTAGACCTTTTCCCATTCTCACAAGTTCATGTTAGAGTGCCGGTTAACCACATGCGCTCCACTAATGACTTTGAGAATGTAAAAATTACAATTACTATCTACTTAAAATCTACTTAGTGAAAGCGTTTCCTCACCATCATTTTTAGGAATCGGAGAGAAACCTTATGACACTTCGATTTTTATGGTGTATGTGTTCCTATAACAAGACAAGGTTAGTGACAAACCCAAATTCATATGGACTGAACTTTTTCAATCTCAATTTCTTGCCACTTGGTAGCACAAGGGCCTAGCATTGCTTCCAAGTAGTTTTGAAATCAATCGAGAACTCTCAGAACTCCTATGCAAAGCCAACTTTAACTGGATTGGGCACAAAAATAGGAATATGTCAACACGATAGGTAATAAACCTCACGTCGTGTGCTAGTGTCAAACTACAGGTTTTTATTCTTGATTAGATCTTGAAATTCTTCCAGGATCAAGTTAGTTGATTTTAAGTCCTTAATATAACACCTAATATGAAATATTAAGGCTAAGACCCAACACAATATTTTATAACTTGGAAGAGGGATTCCGTAATCCAAACTATAAAATATCTGAAGGTTGGCGCATGACGATTCACCAATTTTCACCATGAAAAACGAAAGAATTATTAGGTTTTAATTGGAGTTGAAACTCCTAGATCTTTTGAGATTCATTGGACTTTTCAATGGCATGTTTCACTCTCGACTGTGCCCTCTCAAATTTTGTGACTGGGATGCCGATGATCACAAAATAAGGTGTGAATAACCATGCAAATTGACTTGGTACCCTTAATATTTATCACCTAATCGATGTGTCGGTTACCCACACGCGCTCCACCGATCTATGATAAACATTAAGTCACCCTTTGTCACTCTTACTAGTCCATGTTAGTGTGTCGGTTACCCACACACGCTCTACCAACGACATGGTAAGGTACAAAGTGTAATTTCATGGGTTAGCACCAAATTCACATTTTCCTAAGTAACTAAGATTGGGAATTTATAAGTGTTTAGTTAATTAGTATTTATCATTAATACTTTTAATGAAGGGAGAATTATAGTCCTGTCAAACCCGTTCGGCTAACGACCCTCCACCAGTCAAGGAAGCGGTGGATGAGAGTGGACATTCATTAAACTGCAATTTTATAAGCAATAACCTTATAACCCCTTATAGACCGGCTTCGTGAATGAGGCCTACTAACGGTAAGACTGACTTGCTCTTATACATATATTTATTATTAACTTATAATACTATAAAGTATAAGGGTTGAATTTTAACTTTTAAAATTCTAAAGGCTAACTTGGAATTAAAGTATTCATGGGGAAAACCTTACAAATTCCAAAACATGAGGGCAAGTTTTGAAACTATTCAAAACTCTTGGATTTTCATAACTTATGAGTTTAATTAAAGTTTTAAAAACTTTTAATGAAGAGACTCTTGACATCCATAACTTGAGGACAAGTTATGGAGTTTATAAAACTATTTATGACAAAGATGACTCTTCAATTTTGTAACCTTTGACACTTTTTTGAGTTTTAAAATTCATAAATGTGACTTTTCATATAACTTGAGGACAAGTTACAAAAAAAACATTTTATAAACTATTTCTAGATCAATTTGGATTGAAAACAAATAACACCCAATTTTTTTCCATTAATCTAAATTAAGTCATAAAATAAGGTAACAAAAAAAACTGTTGGATTCCATAACTTATGGAGTTTAATGTTTGTTTTATGATGAAACTTTTCATGTTCCATATCTTAAGAACAAGTTATGGAATTCTTTAAAACATTAAGACCAAGTTCTGTAACTCCATAAAAAACATTGAATCAATTTTTTTAAAACATTTTCATATCCATAACTTATGGAGGTTTCAAAAAACTTTTTGGATCAAACTTTTAAAACTACTAAAATAATCATAACATTTTATCTTTTACTAAATCTGACCTAATTCAACTCATATAGAAAATGATTCAAATTTTACAAATAATTAGTTTTTCACAAAAACAAGTAATTATCTTAAAATTTGACAAACGTCCTGTTCTTTTTTTTCTTTTTTTTTTCAACTTTCAAAATAAAACATTTCCATCAATATAACAGAAAACAACCCATGGCTCTGATACCACATATGGGTTTTGAGCATTCTAACACTCCTATGGTGTACATGCAACCCTAAATACCTTGGATCTATGTTTTCTCTATTATACATGCAAATATCGATATTCCAAGGTATTGTTCTAACCAGCATAATATAAATTACATATGATATAAAAACTAGTAGAATTACATACCTCTTTATGTAGCTTGATTCCATGGAGCATAAGAGCCTAGTTCCCCAAGTGTGACACCTCAAATGGTTCACACAACACCAAGAACACTTGGAATAACTTGAGAGAAAGGATATGAGTACATAGAAATTGGCTTGCCCTCTTGTGTATATATTAGTGCATTTCTTGAACTAAAGGGGTCCTTATATAGTGTGCACATTAGGGTTACACCATGTAACCCATGACTTTACCCATTCCTTATGCTCCATGGGTTTTAACCTCCATGGAGTATCCATGGGCTACCACATGGGTTAAACCCAACATAAGGAATCATGGATCATAAGCCCACGTATATAAGAATCAATGATTTACACAATCAATCCCCATATATTTAATTAGTCTCTTTTTGATCACTAAATTAATTCCAAATTAATTCTTGATCAATACTAATTAAATAATATGATTTCATATTAATATATTAGAACTTATAATATATTAATATGTCACAAATATCTTCTTCTCATTAAAAGGTCTACCAAAATGTTTCGATACCATGCAACCAAATGGACCATGTCGGGTCGGGTCAAGTATATATCAATTATAGTTATGGACTTAGACACTAATCCAACATTATTTCCCTGTACCAAACACCCCCTTAATGTCATATTAGAAGGGAGTTAGGTGTTTCACCATTACCTAATTAAATGGACTTTAATCTGATACTAATAACAGACTTGTGCACTAAGTTTCTTTTCAGACCTTTATTCAAGTGATCTGCCAAATTTTGTTGCGATTTCACAAACTCCATAGAAATCACTCCATTCATGATTAGTTCTCTAATTATACTATGTCTAACACCTAAGTTTCTAGACTTGCCATTATAAACTTGGTTGTAAGCCTTAGCCAAGGCAACTGCATGATCATAAAGGATATATCTGAGTTTTTTCAGCTTTGACCACAAAGGAATCTCATAGACTAAATTCCTTAGCTATCTGCTACTTTACTAGTCACATCTAACGCAACAAACTCATATTACATTGTCGAGTTTGTAATGAAAGATTACTTATTGGAAGCCCAAGAAATGGAACTTCCCTCAAGCAAGAACACCTAACCAGTTGTTGAGGAATGGTCTTCTATGTTAGCTATCCAACTTATATTTAAATGACCTTCTAAGACCGAAGGACTTCCCATGTAACTCATCACATAATCCATTGTTCCATTTAGATAACTAAACACCCTATTAACCGCTTGTCAATATTAAGCACTAGGATTACTAGTGTACCTAATCGACTTCCACACAACGTATGTAATATCAAGCCCGATACTTGTCATTACATACATCAAGCTACCAATATCCTTAGAGTATTATAATTATGAAATAGGAAATGCCAGTGTTAGGCATTAATTACACACATGAATACATAGGCGTTCTTACAAGAGAACAATCACTAGAGTTGAATCGTTTGAGAATTTTTTCAATATAATAACTTTAAGTCATTACTAAGCCTTGTCCCTCTTCATCTTTATACCAAGAAATTCATCAGCATCTCCTAAATCTTTCATGGAGAATATAGACGACAATAATTTTTTTGTTTCATCTATTGAATCTTGGTTTGTACCAAAAATCAACATGTTATCTACATAGAAGACAATGATCACTCCTGTATCAGTAGCATCATTAAATCTATTAGAAACAGTTTCATAACGAAACCTTCTCGTTGTTTCACGTAAACTTCTTCATCGAGTTCACCATTTAAAAAGGTTGTTTTAACATCCATTTGATAGATAATCGGTTTCTAGATAATCACCATTGTAACGTCCTTAAAAATAAAACCCAAAATTTTCATTTTTAAGTTTATCAAAATCATAACACAAACCATATTGTTTTTCCAAAACCATGAGAACACAAATAGTTTTAGTTGTACAATTAAAATAGTACATGGATATCATCATTAGAGTAATAGTCCCAAAATCTCTAATGCGGAAAATCATGGTGTGATGCGATGCGATCAAGTCCGCCCTTTCCCCTTCGAGAGCTGGAGGTACCTGAAACACAAACTTAACCGGTAAGCACAAAGCCTAGTGAGTTACCCCACCATACCACATACAACATATCATACTGTCCGAAATATTTGGGTGCCCGGTCTATCCTGCTGAGCATATATGAGTGCTCAACCTACCCTGCCTGGCATATCTGGGTGCTCGACCTACGCATGTCAGGCATATATGGGTGCCCGGCCTACCCTTCTGATTCAGCAGCACCAAGCAAATAGGTAAGATCATTAAGGGTCAAGTCATGGTATCACATATAGTAGTTCTAAAGGAACTCACTATGTGAATTAGAAAGTGATTGAAAAACAACCAACTTCCTCAAGACCTTAACACCCAACTCTCCCGGCTTGTCAATATGTGTCTTTATCTCCAAGATGTGAGCACACATAGACTTTTCTTGCCAATAGGGCTTGAGTGACTTTGAACTATTCAAGAACTTTAAACTTGTGGGTTAGGGAGATTAATTGAAGGAGGTGGAGAAAGCTTGTTCAAGAGATTTGGGAAGATCATAGTTGTCTGAACCAGACATCTACCATTGGAGATATTCAAGTTAGTTGATTTTAAGTCCTTAATATAACACCTAATATGAAATATTAAGGCTAAGACCCAACACAATATTTTATAACTTGGAAGAGGGATTCCGTAATCCAAACTATAAAATATCTGAAGGTTGGCGCATGACGATTCACCAATTTTCACCATGAAAAACGAAAGAATTATTAGGTTTTAATTGGATTTGAAACTCCTAGATCTTTTGAGATTCATTGGACTTTTCAATGGCATGTTTCAATCTCGACTGTGCCCTCTCAAATTTTGTGACTGGGATGCCGATGATCACAAAATAAGGTGTGAATAACCATGCAAATTGACTTGGTACCCTTAATATTTATCACCTAATCGATGTGTCGGTTACCCACACGCGCTCCACCGATCTATGATAAACATTAAGTCACCCTTTGTCACTCTTACTAGTCCATGTTAGTGTGTCGGTTACCCACACACGCTCTACCAACGACATGGTAAGGTACAAAGTGTAATTTCATGGGTTAGCACCAAATTCACATTTTCCTAAGTAACTAAGATTGGGAATTTATAAGTGTTTAGTTAATTAGTATTTATCATTAATACTTTTAATGAAGGGAGAATTATAGTCCTGTCAAACCCGTTCGGCTAACGACCCTCCACCAGTCAAGGAAGCGGTGGATGAGAGTGGACATTCATTAAACTGCAATTTTATAAGCAATAACCTTATAACCCCTTATAGACCGACTTCGTGAATGAGGCCTACTAACGGTAAGACTGACTTGCTCTTATACATATATTTATTATTAACTTATAATACTATAAAGTATAAGGGTTGAATTTTAACTTTTAAAATTCTAAAGGCTAACTTGGAATTAAAGTATTCATGGGGAAAACCTTACAAATTCCAAAACTTGAGGGCAAGTTTTGAAACTATTCAAAACTCTTGGATTTTCATAACTTATGAGTTTAATTAAAGTTTTAAAAACTTTTAATGAAGAGACTCTTGACATCCATAACTTGAGGACAAGTTATGGAGGTTATAAAACTATTTATGACAAATATGACTCTTCAATTTTGTAACCTTTGACACTTTTATGAGTTTTAAAATTCATAAATGTGACTTTTCATATAACTTGAGGACAAGTTACAAAAAAAAAACATTTTATAAACTATTTCTAGATCAATTTGGATTGAAAACAAATAACACCCAATTTTTTTCCATTAATCTAGATTAACTCATAAAATAAGGTAACAAAACATATTGTTGGATTCCGTAACTTATGGAGTTTAATGTTTGTTTTATGATGAAACTTTTCATGTTTCATATCTTAAGAACAAGTTATGGAATTCTTTAAAACATTAAGACCAAGTTTTGTAACTCCATAAAAAACATTGAATCAATTTTTTTAAAACATTTTCATATCCATAACTTATGGAGGTTTCAAAAAACTATTTGGATCAAACTTTTAAAACTACTAAAATAATCATAGCATTTTATCTTTTACTAAATCTGACCTAATTCAACTCATATAGAAAACGATTCAAATTTTACAAATAATTAGTTTTTCACAAAAACAAGTAATTATCTTAAAATTTGACAAACGTCCTGTTCTTTTTTTTCTTTTTTTTTTCAACTTTCAAAATAAAACATTTCCATCAATATAACAGAAAACAACCCATGGCTCTGATACCACATATGGGTTTTGAGCATTCTAACACTCCTATGGTGTACATGCAACCCTAAATACCTTCGATCTATGTTTTCTCTATTATACATGCAAATATCGATATTCCAAGGTATTGTTCTAACTAGCATAATATAAATTACATATGATATAAAAACTAGTAGAATTACATACCTCTTTATGTAGCTTGATTCCATGGAGCATAAGAGCCTAGTGCCCCAAGTGTGACACCTCAAATGGTTCACACAACACCAAGAACACTTGGAATAACTTGAGAGAAAGGATATGAGTACATAGAAATTGGCTTGCCCTCTTGTGTATATATTAGTGCATTTCTTGAACTAAAGGGGTCCTTATATAGTGTGCACATTAGGGTTACACCATGTAACCCATGACTTTACCCATTCCTTATGCTCCATGGGTTTTAACCTCCATGGAGTATCCATGGGCTACCACATGGGTTAAACCCAACATAAGGAATTATGGATCATAAGCCCACGTATATAAGAATCAATGATTTACACAATCAATCCCCATATATTTAATTAGTCTCTTTTTGATCACTAAATTAATTCCAAATTAATCTTGATCAATACTAATTAAATAATATGATTTCATATTAATATATTAGAACTTATAATATATTAATATGTCACAAATATCTTCTTCTCATTAAAAGGTCTACCAAAATGTTTCGATACCATGCAACCAAATGGACCATGTCGGGTCGGGTCAAGTATATATCAATTATAGTTATGGACTTAGACACTAATCCAACATTATTTCCCTGTACCAAACACCCCCTTAATGTCATATTAGAAGGGAGTTAGGTGTTTCACCATTACCTAATTAAATGGACTTTAATCTGATACTAATAACAGACTTGTGCACTAAGTTTCTTTTCAGACGTTTATTCAAGTGATCTGCCAAATTTTGTTGCGATTTCACAAACTCCATAGAAATCACTCCATTCATGATCAGTTCTCTAATTATACCATGTCTAACACCTAAGTTTCTAGACTTGCCATTATAAACTTGGTTGTAAGCCTTAGCCAAGGCAACTGCATGATCATAAAGGATATATCTGAGTTTTTTCAGCTTTGACCACAAAGGAATCTCATAGACTAAATTCCTTAGCTATTCTGCTACTTTACTAGTAACATCTAACGCAACAAACTCATATTACATTGTCGAGTTTGTAATGAAAGATTACTTATTGGAAGCCCAAGAAATGGAACTTCCCTCAAGCAAGAACACCTAACCAGTTGTTGAGGAATGGTCTTCTATGTTAGTTATCCAACTTATATTTAAATGACCTTCTAAGACCGAAGGACTTCCCATGTAACTCATCACATAATCCATTGTTCCATTTAGATAACTAAACACCCTATTAACCGCTTGTCAATATTAAGCACTAGGATTACTAGTGTACCTAATCGACTTCCACACAACGTATGTAATATCAAGCCCGATACTTGTCATTACATACATCAAGCTACCAATATCCTTAGAGTATTATAATTATGAAATAGGAAATGCCAGTGTTAGGCATTAATTACACACATGAATACATAGGCGTTCTTACAAGAGAACAATCACTAGAGTTGAATCGTTTGAGAATTTTTTCAATATAATAACTTTAAGTCATTACTAAGCCTTGTCCCTCTTCATCTTTATACCAAGAAATTCATCAGCATCTCCTAAATCTTTCATGGAGAATATAGACGACAATAATTTTTTTGTTTCATCTATTGAATCTTGGTTTGTACCAAAAATCAACATGTTATCTACATAGAAGACAATGATCACTCCTGTATCAGTAGCATCATTAAATCTATTAGAAACAGTTTCATAACGAAACCTTCTCGTTGTTTCACGTAAACTTCTTCATCGAGTTCACCATTTAAAAAGGTTGTTTTAACATCCATTTGATAGATAATCGGTTTCTAGATAATCACCATTGTAACGTCCTTAAAAATAAAACCCAAAATTTTCATTTTTAAGTTTATCAAAATCATAACACAAACCATATTGTTTTTCCAAAACCATGAGAACACAAATAGTTTTAGTTGTACAATTAAAATAGTACATGGATATCATCATTAGAGTAATAGTCCCAAAATCTCTAATGCGGAAAATCATGGTGTGATGCGATGCGATCAAGTCCGCCCTTTCCCCTTCGAGAGCTGGAGGTACCTGAAACACAAACTTAACCGGTAAGCACAAAGCCTAGTGAGTTACCCCACCATACCACATACAACATATCATACTGTCCGAAATATTTGGGTGCCCGGTCTATCCTGCTGAGCATATATGAGTGCTCAACCTACCCTGCCTGGCATATCTGGGTGCTCGACCTACGCATGTCAGGCATATATGGGTGCCCGGCCTACCCTTCTGATTCAGCAGCACCAAGCAAATAGGTAAGATCATTAAGGGTCAAGTCATGGTATCACATATAGTAGTTCTAAAGGAACTCACTATGTGAATTAGAAAGTGATTGAAAAACAACCAACTTCCTCAAGACCTTAACACCCAACTCTCCCGGCTTGTCAATATGTGTCTTTATCTCCAAGATGTGAGCACACATAGACTTTTCTTGCCAATAGGGCTTGAGTGACTTTGAACTATTCAAGAACTTTAAACTTGTGGGTTAGGGAGATTAATTGAAGGAGGTGGAGAAAGCTTGTTCAAGAGATTTGGGAAGATCATAGTTGTCTGAACCAGACATCTACCATTGGAGATATTCAAGTTAGTTGATTTTAAGTCCTTAATATAACACCTAATATGAAATATTAAGGCTAAGACCCAACACAATATTTTATAACTTGGAAGAGGGATTCCGTAATCCAAACTATAAAATATCTGAAGGTTGGCGCATGACGATTCACCAATTTTCACCATGAAAAACGAAAGAATTATTAGGTTTTAATTGGATTTGAAACTCCTAGATCTTTTGAGATTCATTGGACTTTTCAATGGCATGTTTCAATCTCGACTGTGCCCTCTCAAATTTTGTGACTGGGATGCCGATGATCACAAAATAAGGTGTGAATAACCATGCAAATTGACTTGGTACCCTTAATATTTATCACCTAATCGATGTGTCGGTTACCCACACGCGCTCCACCGATCTATGATAAACATTAAATCACCCTTTGTCACTCTTACTAGTCCATGTTAGTGTGTCGGTTACCCACACACGCTCTACCAACGACATGGTAAGGTACAAAGTGTAATTTCATGGGTTAGCACCAAATTCACATTTTCCTAAGTAACTAAGATTGGGAATTTATAAGTGTTTAGTTAATTAGTATTTATCATTAATACTTTTAATGAAGGGAGAATTATAGTCCTGTCAAACCCGTTCGGCTAACGACCCTCCACCAGTCAAGGAAGCGGTGGATGAGAGTGGACATTCATTAAACTGCAATTTTATAAGCAATAACCTTATAACCCCTTATAGACCGGCTTCGTGAATGAGGCCTACTAACGGTAAGACTGACTTGCTCTTATACATATATTTATTATTAACTTATAATACTATAAAGTATAAGGGTTGAATTTTAACTTTTAAAATTCTAAAGGCTAACTTGGAATTAAAGTATTCATGGGGAAAACCTTACAAATTCCAAAACTTGAGGGCAAGTTTTGAAACTATTCAAAACTCTTGGATTTTCATAACTTATGAGTTTAATTAAAGTTTTAAAAACTTTTAATGAAGAGACTCATGACATCCATAACTTGAGGACAAGTTATGGAGGTTATAAAACTATTTATGACAAATATGACTCTTCAATTTTGTAACCTTTGACACTTTTATGAGTTTTAAAATTCATAAATGTGACTTTTCATATAACTTGAGGACAAGTTACAAAAAAAAACATTTTATAAACTATTTCTAGATCAATTTGGATTGAAAACAAATAACACCCAATTTTTTTCCATTAATCTAGATTAACTCATAAAATAAGGTAACAAAACATACTGTTGGATTCCGTAACTTATGGAGTTTATTGTTTGTTTTATGATGAAACTTTTCATGTTCCATATCTTAAGAACAAGTTATGGAATTCTTTAAAACATTAAGACCAAGTTTTGTAACTCCATAAAAACATTGAATCAATTTTTTTAAAACATTTTCATATCCATGACTTATGGAGGTTTCAAAAAACTATTTGGATCAAACTTTTAAAACTACTAAAATAATCATATCATTTTATCTTTTACTAAATCTGACCTAATTCAACTCATATAGAAAATGATTCAAATTTTACAAATAATTAGTTTTTCACAAAAACAAGTAATTATCTTAAAATTTGACAAACATCCTGTTCTTTTTTTTCTTTTTTTTTTCAACTTTCAAAATAAAACATTTCCATCAATATAACAGAAAACAACCCATGGCTCTGATACCACATATGGGTTTTGAGCATTCTAACACTCCTATGGTGTACATGCAACCCTAAATACCTTGGATCTATGTTTTCTCTATTATACATGCAAATATCGATATTCCAAGGTATTGTTCTAACTAGCATAATATAAATTACATATGATATAAAAACTAGTAGAATTACATACCTCTTTTATGTAGCTTGATTCCATGGAGCATAAGAGCCTAGTTCCCCAAGTGTGACACCTCAAATGGTTCACACAACACCAAGAACACTTGGAATAACTTGAGAGAAAGGATATGAGTACATAGAAATTGGCTTGCCCTCTTGTGTATATATTAGTGCATTTCTTGAACTAAAGGGGTCCTTATATAGTGTGCACATTAGGGTTACACCATGTAACCCATGACTTTACCCATTCCTTATGATCCATGGGTTTTAACCTCCATGGAGTATCCATGGGCTACCACATGGGTTAAACCCAACATAAGGAATCATGGATCATAAGCCCACGTATATAAGAATCAATGATTTACACAATCAATCCCCATATATTTAATTAGTCTCTTTTTGATCACTAAATTAATTCCAAATTAATTCTTGATCAATACTAATTAAATAATATGATTTCATATTAATATATTAGAACTTATAATATATTAATATGTCACAAATATCTTCTTCTCATTAAAAGGTCTACCAAAATGTTTCGATACCATGCAACCAAATGGACCATGTCGGGTCGGGTCAAGTATATATCAATTATAGTTATGGACTTAGACACTAATCCAACATTATTTCCCTATACCAAACACCCCCTTAATGTAATATTAGAAGGGAGTTAGGTGTTTCACCATTACCTAATTAAATGGACTTTAATCTGATACTAATAACAGACTTGTGCACTAAGTTTCTTTTCAGACCTTTATTCAAGTGATCTGCCAAATTTTGTTGCGATTTCACAAACTCTATAGAAATCACTCCATTCATGATCAGTTCTCTAATTATACTATGTCTAACACCTAAGTTTCTAGACTTGCCATTATAAAATTGGTTGTAAGCCTTAGCCAAGGCAACTGCATGATCATAAAGGATATATCTGAGTTTTTTCAGCTTTGACCACAACGGAATCTCATAGACTAAATTCCTTAGCTATTCTGCTACTTTACTAGTAACATCTAACACAACAAACTCATATTACATTGTCGAGTTTGTAATGAAAGATTACTTATTGGAAGCCCAAGAAATGGAACTTCCCTCAAGCAAGAACACCTAACCAGTTGTTGAGGAATGGTCTTCTATGTTAGTTATCCAACTTATATTTAAATGACCTTCTAAGACCGAAGGACTTCCCATGTAACTCATCACATAATCCATTGTTCCATTTAGATAACTAAACACCCTATTAACCGCTTGTCAATATTAAGCACTAGGATTACTAGTGTACCTAATCGACTTCCACACAACGTATGTAATATCAAGCCCGATACTTGTCATTACATACATCAAGCTACCAATATCCTTAGAGTATTATAATTATGAAATAGGAAATGCCAGTGTTAGGCATTAATTACACACATGAATACATAGGCGTTCTTACAAGAGAACAATCACTAGAGTTGAATCGTTTGAGAATTTTTTCAATATAATAACTTTAAGTCATTACTAAGCCTTGTCCCTCTTCATCTTTATACCAAGAAATTCATCAGCATCTCCTAAATCTTTCATGGAGAATATAGACGACAATAATTTTTTTGCTTCATCTATTGAATCTTGGTCTGTACCAAAAATCAACATGTTATCTACATAGAAGACAATGATCACTCCTGTATCAGTAGCATCATTAAATCTATTAGAAACAGTTTCATAACGAAACCTTCTCGTTGTTTCACGTAAACTTCTTCATCGAGTTCACCATTTAAAAAGGTTGTTTTAACATCCATTTGATAGATAATCGGTTTCTAGATAATCACCATTGTAATGTCCTTAAAAATAAAACCCAAAATTTTCATTTTTAAGTTTATCAAAATCATAACACAAACCATATTGTTTTTCCAAAACCATGAGAACACAAATAGTTTTAGTTGTACAATTAAAATAGTACATGGATATCATCATTAGAGTAATAGTCTTAAAATCTCTAATGCGGAAAATCATGGTGTGATGCGATGCGATCAAGTCGGCCCTTTCCCCTTCGAGCTGGAGGTACCTGAAACACAAACTTAACCGGTAAGCACAAAGCCTAGTGAGTTACCCCACCATACCACATACAACATATCATACTGTCCGGCATATTTGGGTGCCCGGTCTATCCTGCTGAGCATATATGAGTGCTCAACCTACCCTGCCTGGCATATCTGGGTGCTCGACCTACCCATGTCAGGCATATATGGGTGCCCGGCCTACCCTTCTGATTCAGCAGCACCAAGCAAATAGGTAAGATCATTAAGGGTGAAGTCATGGTCTCACATATAGTAGTTCTAAAGTAACTCACTATGTGACTTAGAAAGTGATTGAAAAACAACCAACTTCCTCAAGACCTTAACACCCAACTCTCCCGGCTTGTCAATATGTGTCTTTATCTCCAAGATGTGAGCACACATAGACTTTTCTTGCCAATAGGGCTTGAGTGACTTTGAACTATTCAAGAACTTTAAACTTGTGGGTTAGGGAGATTAATTGAAGGAGGTGGAGAAAGCTTGTTCAAGAGATTTGGGAAGATCATAGTTGTCTGAACCAGACATCTACCATTGGAGATATTCAAGTTAGTTGATTTTAAGTCCTTAATATAACACCTAATATGAAATATTAAGGCTAAGACCCAACACAATATTTTATAACTTGGAAGAGGGATTCCGTAATCCAAACTATAAAATATCTGAAGGTTGGCGCATGACGATTCACCAATTTTCACCATGAAAAACGAAAGAATTATTAGGTTTTAATTGGATTTGAAACTCCTAGATCTTTTGAGATTAATTGGACTTTTCAATGGCATGTTTCAATCTCGACTGTGCCCTCTCAAATTTTGTGACTGGGATGCCGATGATCACAAAATAAGGTGTGAATAACCATGCAAATTGACTTGGTACCCTTAATATTTATCACCTAATCGATGTGTCGGTTACCCACACGTGCTCCACCGATCTATGATAAACATTAAGTCACCCTTTGTCACTCTTACTAGTTCATGTTAGTGTGTCGGTTACCCACACACGCTCTACCAACGACATGGTAAGGTACAAAGTGTAATTTCATGGGTTAGCACCAAATTCACATTTTCCCAAGTAACTAAGATTGGGAATTTATAAGTGTTTAGTTAATTAGTATTTATCATTAATACTTTTAATGAAGGGAGAATTATAGTCCTGTCAAACCCGTTCGACTAACGACCCTCCACCAGTCAAGGAAGCGGTGGATGAGAGTGGACATTCATTAAACTGCAATTTTATAAGCAATAACCTTATAACCCCTCATAGACCGGCTTCGTGAATGAGGCCTACTAACGGTAAGACTGACTTGCTCTTATACATATATTTATTATTAACTTATAATACTATAAAGTATAAGGGTTGAATTTTAACTTTTAAAATTCTAAAGGCTAACTTGGAATTAAAGTATTCATGGGGAAAACCTTACAAATTCCAAAACTTGAGGGCAAGTTTTGAAACTATTCAAAACTCTTGGATTTTCATAACTTATGAGTTTAATTAAAGTTTTAAAAACTTTTAATGAAGAGACTCTTGACATCCATAACTTGAGGACAAGTTATGGAGTTTATAAAACTATTTATGACAAAGATGACTCTTCAATTTTGTAACCTTTGACACTTTTTTGAGTTTTAAAATTCATAAATGTGACTTTTCATATAACTTGAGGACAAGTTACAAAAAAAAACATTTTATAAACTATTTCTAGATCAATTTGGATTGAAAACAAATAACACCCAATTTTTTTCCATTAATCTAAATTAACTCATAAAATAAGGTAACAAAAAAAACTGTTGGATTCCATAACTTATGGAGTTTAATGTTTGTTTTATGATGAAACTTTTCATGTTCCATATCTTAAGAACAAGTTATGGAATTCTTTAAAACATTAAGACCAAGTTTTGTAACTCCATAAAAAACATTGAATCAATTTTTTTAAAACATTTTCATATCCATAACTTATGGAGGTTTCAAAAAACTATTTGGATCAAACTTTTAAAACTACTAAAATAATCATATCATTTTATCTTTTACTAAATCTGACCTAATTCAACTCATATAGAAAATGATTCAAATTTTACAAATAATTAGTTTTTCACAAAAACAAGTAATTATCTTAAAATTTGACAAACGTCCTGTTCTTTTTTTTTCTTTTTTTATTCACCTTTCAAAATAAAACATTTCCATCAATATAACAGAAAACAACCCATGGCTCTGATACCACATATGGGTTTTGAGCATTCTAACACTCCTATGGTGTACATGCAACCCTAAATACCTTGGATCTATATTTTCTCTGTTATACATGCAAATATCGATATTCCAAGGTATTGTTCTAACTAGCATAATATAAATTACATATGATATAAAAACTAGTAGAATTACATACCTCTTTTATGTAGCTTGATTCCATGGAGCATAAGAGCCTAGTGCCCCAAGTGTGACACCTCAAATGGTTCACACAACACCAAGAACACTTGGAATAACTTGAGAGAAAGGATATGAGTACATAGAAATTGGCTTGCCCTCTTGTGTATATATTAGTGCATTTCTTGAACTAAAGGGGTCCTTATATAGTGTGCACATTAGGGTTACACCATGTAACCCATGACTTTACCCATTCCTTATGCTCCATGGGTTTTAACCTCCATGGAGTATCCATGGGCTACCACATGGGTTAAACCCAACATAAGGAATCATGGATCATAAGCCCACGTATATAAGAATCAATGATTTACATAATCAATCCCCATATATTTAATTAGTCTCTTTTTGATCACTAAATTAATTCCGAATTAATTCTTGATCAATACTAATTAAATAATATGATTTCATATTAATATATTAGAACTTATAATATATTAATATGTCACAAATATCTTCTTCTCATTAAAAGGTCTACCAAAATGTTCCGATACCATGCAACCAAATGGACCATGTCGGGTCGGGTCAAGTATATATCAATTATAGTTATGGACTTAGACACTAATCCAACATTATTTCCCTGTACCAAACACCCCCTAGTGTCATATTAGAAGGGAGTTAGGTGTTTCACCATTACCTAATTAAATGGACTTTAATCTGATACTAATAATAGACTTGTGCACTAAGTTTCTTTTCAGACCTTTATTCAAGTGATCTGCCAAATTTTGTTGCGATTTCACAAACTCTATAGAAATCACTCCATTCATGATCAGTTCTCTAATTATACTATGTCTAACACCTAAGTTTCTAGACTTGCCATTATAAACTTGGTTGTAAGCCTTAGCCAAGGCAACTGCATGATCATAAAGGATATATCTGAGTTTTTTCAGCTTTGACCACAAAGGAATCTCATAGACTAAATTCCTTAGCTATTCTGCTACTTTACTAGTAACATCTAACGCAACAAACTCATATTACATTGTCGAGTTTGTAATGAAAGATTACTTATTGGAAGCCCAAGAAATGGAACTTCCCTCAAGCAAGAACACCTAACCAGTTGTTGAGGAATGGTCTTCTATGTTAGTTATCCAACTTATATCTAAATGACCTTCTAAGACCGAAGGACTTCCCATGTAACTCATCACATAATCCATTGTTCCATTTAGATAACTAAACACCCTATTAACCGCTTGTCAATATTAAGCACTAGGATTACTAGTGTACCTAATCGACTTCCACACAACGTATGTAATATCAAGCCCGATACTTTTCATTACATACATCAAGCTACCAATATCCTTAGAGTATTATAATTATGAAATAGGAAATGCCAGTGTTAGGCATTAATTACACACATGAATACATAGGAGTTCTTACACGAGAACAATCACTAGAGTTGAATCGTTTGAGAATTTTCTCAATATAATAACTTTGAGTCATTACTAAGCCTTGTCCCTCTTCATCTTTATACCAAGAAATTCATCAGCATCTCCTAAATCTTTCATGGATAATATAGACAACAATAATTTTTTTGTTTCATCTATTGAATCTTGGTCTGTACCAAAAATCAACATGTTATCTACATAGAAGACAATGATCACTCCTGTATCAGTAGCATCATTAAATCTATTAGAAACAGTTTCATAACGAAACCTTCTCGTTGTTTCACGTAAACTTCTTCATCAAGTTCACCATTTAAAAAGGTTGTTTTAACATCCATTTGATAGATAATCGGTTTCTAGATAATCACCATTGTAACGTCCTTAAAAATTAAACCCAAAATTTTCATTTTTAAGTTTATCAAAATCATAACACAAACCATATTGTTTTTCCAAAACCATGAGAACACAAATAGTTTTAGTTGTACAATTAAAATAGTACATGGATATCATCATTAGAGTAATAGTCCCAAAATCTCTAATGCGGAAAATCATGGTGTGATGCGATGCGATCAAGTCGGCCCTTTCCCCTTCGAGCTGGAGGTACCTGAAACACAAACTTAACCGGTAAGCACAAAGCCTAGTGAGTTACCCCACCATACCACATACAACATATCATACTGTCCGACATATTTGGGTGCCCGGTCTATCCTGCTGAGCATATATGAGTGCTCAACCTACCCTGCCTGGCATATCTGGGTGCTCGACCTACCCATGTCAGGCATATATAGGTGCCCGGCCTACCCTTCGATTTTATTCCAACCAATTACGGGGTATATGTCTCCCCTACCACTACCACATAAATCATGAATATCACACATAAACATCAAACAACACACACCCTCTTAATAATTATCACAAAGACAATCATTAAGTCATATCAATACTAGTGGGCCAACCTTGGTGCCTTCGACGCACAGGTTCTACGAAAGAAGACTCACCTCAACAGTGTATGTTGAATCGTACTCATCGGATGGCTCGGGACTCTTCTCCCTAAAGCATAACAAATTTCCCTAATCAGTTATTGTGTCAAAATGTGACTCCCTTATGGCCCAAACTTCTAATTCATGTCCTAAGGCAAGGTTCCTTAATCCTTTCCCTATTGGGCCTCTTTCTCTTAAGCCCCAATTCATAATCAAATTAAGGCCCAAGTCCATTAATTTAAGCTTTAAGGCCCAACAAGGCCTAATACCATAAATTCTAGGTCTAGGACCAAAGGCATTACTCCACAGTGGGTCATGAGGCCCAACTAATTCAGGCCCAACATCCTAAGGCCCAAAAACACATTTGACCACTATGCATATGTATGCATGGCATACCTGCACGTACGTGTTGGATTAGGTATCTAAGCCTATAACTATAATAGGTATGTACTTCACCCAAGAGTAGCATGGTCCATTTGGGTTGCATATCACCAGGACAATTTGATAGGATGGACTTTTGAGAAGAGGTTATTTATGATTTGTTAATATATTTTAAGTTCTAATATATTAATATGAAATCATATGATTTAATTAGTATTGCTCAAGAATTAATTTGGAATTAATTTAGTGATCAAAAGAAGAGACTAATTAAATGTACGGAGACTGATTAAGTAAATCAATGATTCTTATAGTGTGGGCCAATGGTTATTTAGGGTGGGCTAAACCAACATGGTAGTCCATGGATAGTCCATGGAGGTTTAACCCATGAATCCTAAGTAATACGAAAGGTCATGTAACCCTAATCTTGCCACACTATATAAGAAGCCCCTTATCATCTAAAATCGCACACTAGTGTTATTGGAGAGCATGGAGCCGATTTGGTGCAAGATATTCTCTCAAAAGCCATCCTTTGTCCAAAGGTGTGTTGTGATTCCATTTGAGGAATTTATACTATAGGTTCTAAGTTCTTAAAGGCCAAAACTACAAGCTACAACAAAGAGGTAATTCTACAAATCATTTCTATAATGTTTATGCTAGTTGTAGGCTTAAAGCTTTGGAAACAATATTGCATGTATAATTAGAGAAAACATAGATCCAAAGCTTTTGGGGTTGTATGTGTACCATAGGATGTTGTAGTATACAAAACCCATCAGTGGTATCAGAGCCATGGGTTGTTTTCTGTTATATTGATGCAAATGTTTGATTTTCAAAGTTGAAAAAAAAACATGAAGTTTGTCAAATTTTAAGATAATTACTTGATTTTATGAAATACTAATTATTTGTAAAATTTGAGTCATTTTACTACAAGAGTTAAATTAGGTCAATTTATTAAAAGATAGAATGATATGATTATTTTATTTTCTTTAAAATTTTGATCTAAATGTTTTTAAGGAGTTACAATTTTGTCATAAAATTTTGGAACTCAAAAATTCATTTTTAAAAGTTATGATCTTAAGAGTTTTGAAACTTCCATAAGTTATGGATGTGAAAGTCTCATGCATTAACTCTTTAAGTTATGAAATTCTAAAAGTTTTCAAGAGTAACAAAACTTGCCATCAGGTTTTGGAATTGGAAAAGTTTTTTTTATGAGACATTGAATTCTAAAACTAAAGTTATCTGAAAAGTTTTCAAAAGTTTAACTCATGGGTTCATAACTTAATAATAAATTAAATAGTTTTAATTTTGTGTTAACATCTTGATGTTTTGAATAATTCATATTACATCTTTATGGACTTTATTAATAGTTAATTGAAGTGTTTAATTAAAATGTTTGCTTTAAGCCGCGTACGAAAACCCAACATGCACCTTTCACCCCTTGAAAATACCCTGATAATGAAAGTCAGCTCCCTTCGAATTGACAATAGGGGAAGGTTTTTCTTCCGTGGTAACTAGGTAGCCCCGCATGAAGATGACTCGCCCCCGATTGTAGGAAGCCCACTCTACAATCTGACATGCTTTCTGTATCTAAGGTAAGGGGAATAATGCTAATCTATGTGCCAAGGAAGCTAGGCCTTTAAGGGAAGTAATTCATCGGGTAGGTACTACTAACTGGAAGAGATTGAGAAAAAGGGATTTTATCTCCCCAGAGAATTAATAATTCCATAATGACATGATTTAAGTTTAATTAAATTAAGAGTATAGTTTAATTAATAGATTAAGCCACTTAGTATTTTAAAAGTTTAAAATACACCCTTATACTATTATAATATTAATAGTTTAATATATTATATGTATAAGTAAAAAGTCGGTCTTACCATTAGTAGGCCTTATTCACGAAGCCGGACTATAAAGTGGTATAAGGTCACTGCCTATAAAATGGCGGTTTAATGGGTGTCCACTCTCACTCACCACTTCCTTGACTTGTGGAGGGTCGTTAGCCGAACGGGTAGGATAGGACATTAATTCTCATTAAAATTACAATGAAAATACCAAGTAACTAAACACTTATAAATTCTCAATCTTAGTTACTTAGGAAAAATGTAAATTTGGTGCTAACCCATGAAATTGCACTTTGCACCTTGTTAAGTCGTTAGTGGAGCGCCCGTGGTTAACCGACACACTAATATGGGACTGACAGTGTGTGGAAAAGGGTGGCTTAATGTTAGTCATAGATCAATGGAGCATGTATGGTTAACCGACACATTAATTAGTTGATTTGTAACATTAAGTGTACAAAGCTAATTTGCATGGTTATTCACACCTTGTTTGTGATCCTCGGCATCCCAGTCACAAAATTGAAGGGCACAATCGAGATTTAAACATGTCATTGAAAAGTTCAATGAATCTCAAAGGAGCTAGGAATTTCAATCCAATTAAAACCTAAAATTCTTTTTCGTTTTCCATGGTGGAAGTTGGTAAATCCTCATTTACCTACCTTCAAATATTTTGCAAATGGATTACCTCATCCCTCTTTCGAATTGTAAAATATTGTGTTGGGTCCTAGCCTTAATATTTCATTTGGGTGTTATATTAAGGACTTAAATCAACTTGCTTCAATTTCTCCCTTGTACATGTCTAGTTCAGACAACTATGGTTGTCTCACCCCGCTAAAGCGGAAACACGAGATGCGATAGTACAAAGGGTTCATAGCAAAAGTTAAAAGACAACACCAACCATAGCATTAAAAATCATTACAAATTTACAATGAGTTTGAACAACTTTTTAAAAGAAGATACAATGTATTTAAAAGTCAACACATGCAAATGCTCCTACAAGTGTTGTGTCTGTATGTGCCTCTTACGAAATGATTTCTGAAAAAGCATGTAAAACGAGCGTCAACTATAAAAATAGTTGGTGAGTACTCACAGATTTAAAAATAATATTAGTTTCATGAATTGAACTCAAAGTTCTGCTAAGATTTTCCACAAATGAAAATTTATTCCAAAAATGAGTAAATAAGTTTGCATAAACAAAGTTTATTGTCATCATGAGAAATGAAGTATGTTGCCCAAATGAGATGCAACGCTCATATTCTCATGGGAAATAAAGTTTCCATAAATAGAAATATATTGCAAAAATGAGTAAATAAGTTTGCATAAACAAAGTTCGTTGTCATCATGAGAGATAAAGTATGTTGCCAAAATGAGATGCAACGGTCATATTCTCATGGGAAATAAAGTTTCCATAAATAGAAATATATTGCAAAAATGAGTAAATAAGATTGCATAAACAAAGTTCGATGTCATAATGAGAGATAAAGTATGTTGTCGAAATGAGATTCAACGTTCATATTCTCATGGGAAATAAAGTTTGTTGCTAAAACAAGATACAAGGTTCGTATGTGCATAATGATTATACCATGAGCTCACAACCCAAGCCTAATGACCGAGGGTGCCCTCTTCTATGTCTATCACTAACATAGGGAAATATGGTAAAATGCACTCAAGCGAATCGCGCGAGTGAGGAGTTCTCTAGGTACCTCCTAATAGCGTTATCCGTAATAACCATGGGCTCAAATGAGTTAATGAGTTGTGTGTACTGATTCCATGGACTTAATCGCGATAAGGCCTCATGAATTAACAATAGCATACACATACATAGCAAAATGTAGCAACCAAGTTTGATACAAGTCAAATTAAAATACAACGAACAGTAAACAACTTTTGGACATGCTTTTCCACCCTAAAACATAAAAAACAAAAATAGGGGTAGTCGTGAATACTCACAATGCATTGAGATGATGCAAATGGTGCCTTGAACTACTTCCACTTGTACTACTACCGATTCCTACAATAATGGTATACACGAATGAGTCTCTAATCGAAATCTAACACTAGTATACTTACTACTACATTAGAATTATGCCAACATTGTGTCAAAATTTAATATTGTTAAATTACAAACATTTTACTGTGAAATTTAAATTTCCATGAATTAATTGTTAAGTAACAAATTCATGTGGAATTTCCCATTATTGAAATGTTAAAATTTAACATTTTAGGAGGTATTCCAAAGATTAAATATTTAAAAACAAAGTCAATTTAGATCCAAAAATTCCCAAACTTTGCATTTAAGTTTTAATTGAAGTCAAAGAGCTTAAGATAATTTTTCTTGTATTTTTTATATGTCTAACTATTTTTCACCATTTTAATTCCTTGAATAATCATAAAATCATGGAAAAATACTAAACAATTAATAAAAATTACAAAACTTCAGATTTTGATTCTAACTACATTAAAATACTTTCAAATAAATTTTCGAGGACTATAGATGTTTATAACTACTTTTATTATATTTAATTCTCTAAATAGATAAAAATTCATGAAAAATAACAATCCGTTAAGAAAATTCCCCAAACTTTTTATAGTACTGTCATTACACATACTTAAGCTGGAAAAAATATAAAAATGGATTACTAAACTGTTTAACCCAATTTTATGATTTTTGTGCATTTAAGTGTATTAAATCTTGGGAAAATAGATGAAAAATAGCCTACAAAAGAGAAAAATCATAAAAAAATTTCTGTAGCATCCTAATATATTATAAGAGCTTTTGGTAACTTTTAATGAATTTTTGATGAGAAAAATGATTTTTCGTGTTTTTAGTCCATTATAAACACAAAAATCATGGAAAAGTAGATATACATTTTGAAAAATTCCCAAAATATGTTTCTGAGTCTTACACATAAGGTAAAATCTGTGAAAAATAAGATATGATATTTTCACATTCCCTAAAGTGGTTTTATGATTTATTGAAACTAAATAAAAAGAAAATTCAAAATCATACTAAACAGTAACAAGAATCAATGAAACTTCATGAGAGATGTTTATTAACTTAAGGGCTCATCCACAATTTTTTTTTTCATAATTTATTTACTAGTGTAAGTATTTTATATGCTTTAACACTCTATTTTCTTATTATTTTCATGTAAAAATAAAGAAAATATATATTAAGCTGAAAATTTCCAGAATGCATCTTCATACAATTTAATAACAATGAAAAATCATTTTCTTATTTTTGATTTCGAAAAACATGCCTAAGGCTCAAAAAATATAGAGAAAACTTGGTTCTTGTAATTTTGGTAAAGATTATTGATGTTACTTTGATAATTTTTGCAACATGTTCCAAAGACTTTTGAATCAAGATCTTTTTGTCCCTCTTAGCACTTGATGTTAAGTGCTCAAATTAATTTTACCTAGATTTTTAGTGAGGAATAAGACCTCTGAACATGCAATACAAAACTAATACAAAACTAGTATTCACAAAAAGGCGCTGTTTGAGCAACAGTTTTGTAAAAATTGCTAAAACTCGAAATATTGGAATTTTCCAGTGATGTCAGATGGTTTTGAAAGCTAACTCTCAATACTATATTTCAGAAAAAGAATCTTGAGTTTTGGTTAAGAAATGGATGAGATATGGCAGTTTAAAGTCAGGTAAAGAAAGCTGGCAGATTGCATGCATTATGGTTAGTTAGAAAAGTGAGTTTTCATCGTTTCTTTGAGTAAACCTTTTGAAATATTTTAAAGATATCATGATATACTCATATTCTAGTCATTTTTCTTGAGATCAAAAGATTAATACTTATCAAAATGTATACATGCATTTATGACCAAATTTTTTTTCTCAAAAACTCTTAACTTGAGTTTGATGTTTTAGTCCTTAAAATCGATTTTTGCACTAAGATCATGAACATGCAACCTTGTTTATCATACATGCATGGTGTTAAAAAAACATACATGATGTTATAAAAACCATTTTAATAAAAAGAAAACAAGTTTGAAGAAGATGAAGAAGTAGAAAAAGGAGAAAGTGTAAGAAAATAGCAAAACTTGAAGGAAAAGTGAAGTAGGGCGAAAGAAAATTTGGGATTACCTTCAAGTTCACCTCCAATGATGAATATTTAGAGTTTAAGGTGTGTTCTTGGAGCCATTGTTCTGGAAAATTTGTGGTTAAGGTGAGGGGAAGAGAGAAGATGGAGTGGTGATGAGGAGTGTAAGAGAGAATGAGGAGGTGAAGTGTGGAGAAGTGAGAAATGATTCAAATTTTGGGGAAGAGATATAATGGAAGAGAGAGCACGAATTTTAGGGGGAGAGGCTCCCTCTATCTTGTTTCTTTTAACAAAATTCAATTTTTTTTATAAAAATATCCAAGTTTTTATAAAATGTGCACCTTAACCTAGTTATTATGCATAAAACTCTTGATTTTTGACTTATAAATCAAGGGTAAATGTTAATAAGTTAATTTTTATTTCTCCTTGATTGTATTTCATGATAATTATTATGATAAAATAATATTTTAAGGTTCATAATTATTTTCATAGGATGTTTAAGGTTAAAGTTTATAAATATGAGTTTTTAGGGCTTTTAGGGTTTTTCGGATTTCACTAAACTTTAGATATCAAGGTAGATTGAATTTTGGAGGCATCAAATTATTTTTGAGTATTATAACTCTTTGATAGTTATAAATAATGTTTGTATATCCTTTTTTTTTGGTTTATTGGCATTTATATGTAGTGGTTCCGAGATTCAAGTGAACTTGAAGAACCAAGTATACTAGTCATAGTTTCAACTTTGACTTAAGTTCCACGAGACTCCGACCTAATTTCTACTACTAGGTCAAGTGAATAATGTAAGTATATGATTCATGAAAAGGTGTTCAAGTCAAGGAATGACCCAAATATGGATAATCATTACAATTAAGTAGTTGTAGAATTCACATACGAATGTAAAATCCAAGTACACTATCCATTGTTTCTAATTGTTTCCAAGTTTCTATTAGGTTATAAATTAGCTTCTAGTTACTAAGTCTAGTATGTGACGTGCCTACATGTGCAACTAAGTTTATCAAATCTAGAACTGACTCAAATTTTGACGGTTGTCACAATGGTCTTCCCAAATTCTTTTGAAAAAAGCTTTCCTAATGAAGATGACATCCCATATGGCGATGAAGGTGAAAGACTAATCCACTTATCGTGCATTAATGGGATTGGAAATCATACTTCACTTCCTCCACCTCCTCCAACAATTCTCCCTAACCCACAAGTACAAAGATGGAAAGTTTGTATGTGCTCACATCTTGGAGACGTAGTCACATATTGACATGCTGGGAGAGTTGGGTGTCGAAGTCTCAAGGAAGTTGGCTGTTGACTGGGTTCTTCAATCAGTTTCTGAGTCATATAGCGAGTTCATTAAGGACTACTATATGACAGACCACGATATGACCATTATCGATCTTACCTATTTGCTAATTGCGGTTGAATCAGCAATTATTTGGCGCAATGGTAAAGCAAACTTGATTAGAAGATCTAATTCCCAAGCTTCCATGGACATTAACAATGGTAACATTGGAAGTCCAGGAAAGCTTTCTCTTCCCAATGGAAAGGGATCGGCCATAGTCAAGTCATTTGACCAAATGGTAAAGAGAAAGGCTAAGTTTGAAATAGTCTCATAGAGTTCATATGTTTCTATTGCCAAGAGAAGGGGCATTGGTTGCGAAGCTTCCATATTTACCTGAAAGATTGCAAGGATGGTAAAGTCAAATTGTTTGACTCTACTTCAGGTAAGTCCACTATCTAACTCTATTAAGTTCCTAATTGATTATTCTTAATACATGATGTGACAAGTTTTCATTTTGATGTTTTGTAGGATCATGCAAAAGGAAGGAAGCTTAAAAGTAAGAGCATGTTGAATCTGATCGCGAAGAGATGGATTTCAATCGCATGGTTCGAAGATCGGATTTTTGAGCTGTTGCTTAGGAGTTATGATAGATTGCTTATGAATAGATAGCAACATAGTTTTCATATGTATTTGCATTGTAAGGATAAGTTTTCTGCAATTTTATAAATAAAAGAAAAAGTTTTGCTTTTGTTTTATTTTAAGATTCGTTACAATGGCATTTGTGAAAATTGTTGTTGATATGTTTCCATTGATAGCAATATTGGAAAATGAATTTGATTCTTTCGTTTGTGGTATTGCCATAATTTACCAAATAAAGAAAGATTCTCATCACCCAAGTTTTAGTTGGATAGAAACTTGGAATCATGCAACTTGTATTGAGTGATGAATGAGAATTTTCATCTTTTGGAAATTAAGACTAATTCCTTGTTCACATGTATATGTGAGTCAAGTGAAGGACTAGGGGATCGGATACACTTGGTTGTGCGCTGGTCAGGTCCACCACAAAGATCGATAAGACTATTTGTCATGATTTACTAAAGTTTAGTAAATATGGTTATGCTTACAAGTTTAAGTGTAATTCTGAAACATTGGAAAATTTTAAATGTGAAGCATAAAGAATGAGGAAAATCAAATTAGGCAGAAAGATAAAAGTTTCTCGAATCTAAAAAGATGGGAGAGTACTTTAGTATCGTGTTTTATGATCATCTTAATGATTATGAAAAATCATATCACAATTGATCCTCTAAGCATGTCTTAGTGCATTTATATGGCTAAGAAGAGGAATCATGAATTATTGAAATGGTTAAATCAAGAAGATGAGTCATACTTCGTTCCAAAAACAAGTCACAGAGTCATTTTCCAAGTTTGTGCCTTGAGTGACATAATCTTAAGAAAGGTTTATAACACCCATCAAATGTAGAGTAAAATGCTTCTTACTTTTGTACATTTGAAATTGGTAAGTTGTGATGTCTTGGATAAGACAAAGACCAACTAAGACAAATTGTGTGAAGTGTTTATCTTGATAAGAATCCGCACTAACTCTTGAATATTTGTTTGTCAAGGAATGGTTCTTGACAAGAGAATTTTATATGTCAAGAGGTCAGTGGGAGTTCTAAAGATCTTGAAAAATTTTCAAGAACTAATCAAGACTAAAACCTATTGTTTATCACTAGCACACGACTTGATGTTTGTAACCTATCGTGTTAACAAAATTTTGTTTCTGTGCCCATTCCAGTTAAAGTTGGCTATGCATGTGAGTTTTATGAGTGCTCAATTGTTTTCATAACAACCTGGAAGCATTGATAGGGCCTTGTGCTAACATTGTCTCAAATTGTTTGAGACTTATTGTTATAAATTCTAAAATTGTTTAGACACACATGCAAGCATCTAAGGAAAGGTGTATGAGTTTGAGAAGCCTAGATAAAGTCTTATCGAAGCATCTCATATCAGAAATCAGAAATTTGGTAATGAAAGTCAATAAAGTATTGATTTCTAGAAGTCCAGCTGATTTCTAGGTACATGTCAAAGCTAGTGGCAGCATAAGTGTTACGATAATAAAGGAATAATTATTATGCTAGTGGGAGCATAATCAATTATGGTAAGTGTTGCGAGTTAACAATGTTAATTATAGAAAACAAAAGTTTCAAATTGCAAAGTTGCAGAGTTTGAAAAGCTGTTTTGCTATAATTAAGGGAGAGGAATTCATATTTCATTTCAAATCTAAAAGCTTAGATTGAGATTTTAATCAAATTTAGTCAAGGATACATATGAATATTATGTTGGAATGGTTCAACATAAGGAAATTCTATGGAAATATTAATTGCGTTCTCAAAATTTGATTATGATTACGACATCACTCTTCATAGTTCGAATTGTGAGAAAATGACAAATAGAAATATTATAGCAAAATACTGGTCAACTATCATGTCTTTATGTAAGACATCATGAATCGTTTCCCATATGCTTTGGGTATAGGATTGATTGCATGTGCGATAATACTCGTCCGTTCTATTTTTCCAAATGCCTAGGGCATTAAGAGGGAAAAAGGAATAGAACCGAACATGACTAAAATGATTAAGTAATTGTCAAGGACAATCTAAGGTTCACCAAAGATTGGTTGCTCATGGACAGTTGGAAGTATGGTGTAAATTTTTGAAAGGACCATATCGACATATTCTAAAAAGAGACAACTCTTGTTCAGAAATGATGGTCAAAATGGGAATATGGAAATGTTTCCATAAGTGGAAGTTATTCATAAAATCTATGTAAGATTAGAAAAATTTTATGCAAGAAGGATGTTCAAAGGAGTGTACTTTGAATTTGAGACTTCTTTTCCATGGAATTTCTCTCCATTGGAATACTTTGTAATGTCTATTGCCAAGTCTCTGTGACTTTTGTGCATAGTCATCACAAAAGGATCATTGCATATAAGTTTAGAATCTAACAAATTATAGTAAATGGAAAGAATTTGGTATTCTTACATTTACGGTAAGGATTTGGAAGTGTGAAATGATTTTCATTGAAGATGTGCTCAATTGATCTATTTCACAAAGAAAGGACCATAAGTAAACATAGTGTGCATTCTTGGAGCATGGCATAACTATTGTTTTAATTCAAGTAGTAAGTTGATTATTCGAAACACTATACAATGTATAATGAGTAATCAATATGGCACTCAAAAGTTTTGGGGCCATATAGGATTAGTATTATTCTTGTGTTTCATTTTGCATGTTTTGACATCCTGAATAACTAGGTTATTCAAAATATCCACAATCGATCATACTTTGGAAGTAGGTCTTGAGGCAAGACTGTCATGAATGGGTCTATAGATTTGTCTAAAGGTGTTTAGGCATAGCACAAGTTTGTTGCAGTGTTCATGAGTACTTCTGGAATAAGATTCGAGTATTGGATTCAACCCACCCACATTTGAATCACTTCATGGATTTTATCACAAGTGATCATGAGACGATAATATCTTATATTCTTGAAACCATGACCTGTGAGTTGTAATTTACAAGTCGGTTGCACATTGACATATGTAAATGTACCGGTAACTTGGTGTTATAAAACATATTATTGTGTGTGATTTGATGACTAAGTACAAGCAAGCATTTGAGTCAAAGTTTATCCATTCCTTTTACCCTTAGAGGGAAAAAAGCGATAGTTGTGGTTCCCTCGATGATTTAGTGATGACAAACCTAAGTGCTTGGCCAAGCCTGGACTGATTTGATTTGTTTAATTAGTCAATCGTCATAAATCGGAAACTAGGAAACAATAGATGGACAGAGACAATGATTATAATCCATGTCTCAGTCCATATATAACATCCTAATTTTCAAGGCCAAAAATTTCATTCTTTTAATTAAGTAAATGACAACATAGTTTACCAAAGTATTACCAATGTCATATCAATTTATAAAAACATAAAAACATGTCTGAAAACCATGTCATCAAAAGTAATATAAATCAGCGTATAATCCCATAAAACTACATGCAGAAACCATGTGTGTGTGTGATTTGCTGCTACACCACCGGCTCCTTCCCCTTAGACGAAGAGGTACCTGAAACCAAAATTGAAACTGTAAGCACAAATCTTGGTGATTTCCCGCATCATACCACATACCAAACAACATACACATTTCCTACATACTGACGGGCAATTCTAGGGTACCCAACCTACCCATGTTAAGCCATTTTGGGATGCTGACTACCCATGTCAAGCCATTCTGGGATGCTGACTACCCATGTCAGGCCATTCTAGGGTGACTGCCTACCCTCCGGTCTATCTCACCCGGTCACGGGGACTATTTCACCCCTACTACTATCACAAAATAACATATCATAAACATGTTGTCATACATATCTGGGGTGTACGACCTACCGTTCGGTCCTAACAACCGATCGGGAGTCTATTCCCCTCCTACTACCACTATCACATAGAATATGATATACAGGCACATAAAACACATCAAGTAATAGCAAACCAGACAATTATCACAAAAACAATCATCTCACCTGTAATCAACTACTAGTAGGTCGTCTTTGGTGCCTTAGACCCACTTTAAATGGAAGGTAACTCACCTCGATGTCGTGTAGTGTCTGAATTGTCCTCGGTGTGAAAATCGACTCTCCTCGACTCCTCAATCCCTACATAACAACCCTTCTAGGTTATCAATCTAAACTTGTAACCCTAACTAGGGTCAACTCCAATCCAGTCAAAGTTAACTTTGGTCAAAGTCAACATCTAGTTGACTTGACCCACCGAGTTGGTCTACCAACTCGTTGAGTCCATACTCCTCTAACCAAATACGATCCTCAATTCTACTCGTCGAGTATAGCAAGAACTCGACGGATTCTCCTTCATTTATACCATCGGGACCATCTTCATCAGACTCGTTGAGTTCCTCCTTAAACTCGTTGAGTTCATCTCCCTCATATGAATGTGTCCAGTCTATGACTCGTCGAGTTGTATGAACAAGTCGTCGAGTCCATCTTCAAAGATTAGGAGATTGCCTTGGACTTACCGAGTTTACTAGAACACTCGTCGAGTCCCATGATTCACAAGTCCCTAATGAGCTTAAACAACTGAGGGACCTTCCATCCTAGCATCTGGCCCATCAACAGAAAGAATTTTGGTGGTCATTACACCATGACTCGCCGAGTCCCAAGAGCAACTCACCGATTCAATCCTTGACCATCACTATACAATCGATTTCAATCGGTCTTAACACATCAAAACCATAGATCTGGCCTCCTAGGGTCCATTTTACACGTAAAGCTTCGAACTTGGTGTACATGCATGGGACCATTGGCTCAAAAAGTCATAAAAGATGGTCTACAAGATGCATGTGGTGTTTGTGGCAACAAAGTTGGCACCTTTATGCCACAAAGACCCCCAATAGCTCTAGATCAGAAACACAAACTCACTTCTATACTAAATCCTGAATACAACCTCACTAATGCTTAGAAAGGTGCAGAAAATGGTGCAAAATCAAGATCTAAGCTATGAATAGCCAAGGTTTCAGCTTCATACCTCAAATAAGCTGGAAATGTGCTCAAAACTCTGGATCTTCTTGTTTCCCCTTGATCTCATGAGTCTCCTTCTTCTCTCCAAGCTCCAACCACACAAAATAACACCACAAAGCTTAAGAACACACAATAAATGGCTAGGGTTTCGAGTTAGGGTTTGCTCTAGATGATGGGGGTGAGTTGGGGAGATTTAATGTGTTTAAATAGGGTGGAAACCCTTAATTTAGGGTTTCACTCAAACGGTATCTACTCGCCGAGTCGGTCTCCCGGCTCGTCGAGTAGGCCACTTAAACTTCCCGCAGATCACGACTCTACTCGACGAGTGGGGCCCCCAACTCGTCGAGTCCTAGAGAAAAATATAAGAATTACATGAATTAAGTGCATGCCAGGAATCAGATGTTACAAATCTCCCCCACTTATCTTAGACTTCATCCTCAAAGTTTGCTGCTCGGTCCTGAAAAAGCTTGGGGTAATGCTCCCTCATCTCGTCCTCCGGTTCCCAGGTCCATTACGAGCCCTTGCGGTGCTGCCACTGCACCTTTACCAGCTCCACTCTCTTGTTCCTCAGATCCTTCGACTTTCTATCAAAGATTGCCACTGGCTGCTCGATGTAATTTAGGCTGTCATCCACCTGAATATCCTCTAATGGTACCACTGTCAAATCATCCACCAGACACTTCTGCAACTAGGAGACGTGAAAAGTGCTATGAATCTGACTGAGTTCGGCTGGCGGATCCAGCCTATATGCCACCTTGCTCACCTGGGCTACAACCCTGAAGGGTCCGATATACCTGGGGCCCAGCTTGCCCCGCTTCCTGAATCGAATGATGCCCATCCAAGGCGACACTTTCAGGAGCACCATATCCCCGGCCCGGAATTCCAGGTCCGATTGACGCTTGTCGGCATAGCTTTTTTGCCAACTCTGAGCAGTCTGAAGTCTGCTCTGAACCTGCTAGATCCTCTACGTAGTCTTGAGTACTACTTCGGTACTCCCCATGACCCTCTGACCCACCTCACCCCAGCATATCGGGGTCCTACACTTCCTCCCATACAACATCTCGAAAGGAGGACGGCCGATACTCGCACGATAGATGTTATTTTAGGAGAACTCCGCCAGAGGAAGGTATGTATCCAAACTACCTCCGAAGTCCAAAACACACACCCGCACCATATCCTCTAGAGTCTGGATAGTCTGCTCACTCTGACCATCCATCTGGGGGTGAAAGGCTGTGCTAAAGTGCAAATGAGTACCCAACTCATCATGAAACTACTTACAGAACCTGGAAGTAAACTGTACATCCCTGTCGGAAATCACTGAAATTGGCACCCCATGTCATGCCACTACCTCCTTGATATAGATGCCAGCCAACTTTTTGGCCGAAATGCTCTCCTGAATCGGAATAAAATGGGCACTCTTAGTCAATCGATCAACGATGAACCAAATCAAATCCACTCCACGCGCGGTCCTGGGAAGCTTGCTGATGAAATCCCTAGTAATATCCTCCAATTAGCGGAATATCCAAAAGTTGGACCTTGTCATGAGGCATCTGATGCTCAGCCTTGAATTTCTTGTAGGTCAGGCATCTCTCCACAAACCAAGCTACATCCGTCTTCATACAGGGCCACCAATAATCAAGACAAAGATCCTAGTACATCTTTGTCGCCCCAGGATGGATAGAAAACCTGGATTTGTGTGCCTCCTCCATCAATACCTGGTGCAGACCTCCATGATATGGGACCCACACCCTCCAATGAAGAGTCAAGAATCCACGGCTGTCATAATCAAAGGTGGAAACTTATCCCACAATACACTCGCTGTTCCGATGTTCCTCCTTCATGGCCTCCTGCTGTGCCTCCCGAATATGCTCCAATAGCGGAGTCATAACTGTCATCCATATACAGATATATTTGATCGGTGCTGCCATGCAGCTAAGCACATCAGCCAAAACATTGGCCTTCCCCCGGGTGATAGAGGATCTCGCAATCATAATCCTTTACCACATCAAGCCACCGATACTGCCTCATATTCAGATTTGGCTGATCCATGAGGTACCTCAGGCTCTTATGGTCCATGTAGATGGTAGAACGAACCCCTAGAGGTAATGACGCCAAATCTTGACGGCGAAAACAATAGCCCCCAGCTCCAAGTCGTGCGTCGGATAATTCGCCTCGTGAGGCTTCAGCTACCTTGACGCATAAGCGATAAAATGCCCTCTCTGCATCAATACCACGCCCAAACCTGAGATGGACGCATCGCAATATAAAACAAAATCCTCCATGCCCTCCGGCAGGGCTAAGATTGGCGCCTCGCACAGTCTCTGCCTCAATGTCTCAAATGTTGCCTGCTGCTCAGGCCCCTAGCGAAAGACCACGGCTTTCCTCGTCAACCGGTTCAGATGCACGACTATCTTGGAGAAGTCCTGAATGAATCTCCGATAATAGCCTGTTAGTCCCAGAAAGCTCCAAATCTCAGATGGAGATCTCGGAACCTCCCACCTCCTCACGGCCTCCACCTTGGCCAGGTCAACCGAAATCCCGTCCTAGTTGACAAGGTTCCCAAGAAATTGCACCTCGCGCAACTAGAACTCGCACTTGGAGAACATAGCATATAAGCTCTCCCTCCTTAAGGTATCCAGAACCTCCCGCAAGTGCTCCTCATGCTGCTCTTGCGTCTTCGAATAAACCAAGATGTCATCGATGAAAACTATCACAGACCGATCCAACATCGGTCTTCATAGGCTGTTCATGAGATCCATGAACACGGCAGGAGCATTGGTGAGCCTGGAAGGCATCACCACGAACTTATAGTGACCATAACACGTTCAAAAATCACTCTTCTGCACATCCTCGTATTTGACCCTCATCCGATGATAACCTGAATGCAAATCAATCTTGGAGAACCAAGAAGCTCCCTGTATCTGGTCAAAGAGGTCATCAATCCTCAGGAGTGGGTAACGATTCTTCACCGTTACCTTATTCAGCTCCCAATAATCTATACACATCCGATGTGACCCGTCCTTCTTCTTCACAAATAGAATTGGGGCTCCCTAGGGTGAACTGCTCAGTTTAATGAATCCCTTGTCTAACAGCTCCTGCAGCTGTGTAGACAACTCCTGCATTTCAGGAGGAGCTAACTGATACGGTGCCTTGGCTATCGGAGCCGCACCAGGGACTAGGTCGATCTTGAACTCTACCTGCCTGTCTAGAGGTATCCTTGGAAACTCCTCGGGGAATACGTCAGCGAACTCTCGTACCACTGACACATCGCTCAGTGTCGTCTTACCCGCCTCCCGAGTATCCATAACATAGGCGACATATCTTGCACAACCCTACTGAAGGTAGCACCTAGCCCTCACTGCTGAGCATAAGGCTGGTGCTCGTTGTAGCCTCTTGCCCTGAATCACCAACTCTCCCCCACTTGGGGTTCTGAGTCGCACCAACTGCTACACGCAGTCGATCATCGCCCCATTGGGGCTCAACCAATGCATCCCTATGATAAACTTGTTCCCCTGCAATGGTATGGGAACCAAATATACCAAGTAGCGCTCCTCGTACATCCTCAGACCACAATCTCTGAAAACCTCTGATACTCTCACTGACCGGTCGTCCGTAATCTCGACCTCTAGAGGGAAATCCAACATGTCCGAGGACTCAGGAAACCTCTTGCTAAGCGCAAGAGAGACAAACGATCGGGTAGCACCCAAATCAAACAACGCCTGAACTGGAATATTGTTCACATGGAATGATCCTAAATAAAGCACATATATAACATATCAAAATCGCAGCGACATAACATAAAAGATTAAAGAGAAGAAATCATACCCGTCACCATATCAGGTGCGACGCGTGCCTCCTCGACTGTCAACTGAAACGCTCGGCTCCACACCACTGGAGCCTCTGGCTTGACCTTTTGGCCATCTAGATCCTGTGTTGTCGCTGGATTCGGCGCCACCAGTGATGCTGCGGCTGTCGCTACGGACAATCTAGGACAGTTGGCATTCTTATGGCCCCTCTAATTGCAATGGAAGCAAATTTGGTCTGACGTCTGAACTGTGGGGGCGGGGGCAGTACAATCCCTGCCAAAGTGCCCTGTCTTGTCTCACTTGTAGCAGCCTGACGATCCCGCTCTACAAGCTCGCTCATGCGGCCTGCCGTATTTCCTGCAGCGGCTCTGGCCTGGCTGGCCCTTCGAACTGACGTCAGGTCCCTTCGGTTTCGTCCCCGAAACCCTTGTAACTTGCTCAGTCTCTGCTTTCCTCTTTCTGAGGTGCTCCAAATCAATCTCCTTCTCCCACGCCCTAGCAATCATGGACTCCAAGGTCGCGCAGGCTGAATAGCTGACATGCTCCCGAATATCAGTCCTCAACATGTCATGGTAGCGGGCCTTCCGCATCTCTTCATCCCCCACATTCTGAGATACCAACAAGGCCCTCTCCCTAAACTTGGCAGTGATCTCCGCCACTGTCTCAGTCGTCTGTCTCATATCAAGAAACTCTCTGGCCAGCTGCTGAAGCTCCACCGCTAGCGCAAACTCAGCCCTGAACCTGGTCACAAAATTTGACCAAGTCATAGCCTTGATGGTTGGGGCACCCAGCAAGTTACCAACTGACTCCCAACAATCCCTAGCTCTATCCCTCAAACATCTTGTAGCAGAGCGGACCTTCGACCCCACCGGGCAGAAGCTCGTCAAATGCACATACTCAATGTCTACGATCCATCTCCCGACAACAATGGGGTCCTTCACACCATAAAAGTCCGATGAACCACTCCCCTAAAGTCATTGAAGGACAGTGTGCACGTACCCATCTGGCAAGACGCCAAATCACTCTTGAATGACCGGAGGCGATCCTCCATCATCTCAATAATCCCCTCCTTGATCGAACCAAAAATGACCGGGGTCGCCTCAAGGATACCTCTCGTGATCTCAGATGCGATGAACTCACGCAACCCATCATCAGCCTGCTCGGGTCCCGCACCCAAGCCTGATCCTGATCATCATCCAGATCCTTAACTCGAGAGGTCTCGCACACTCCATGTCACGTAATCGACATACTAGAAGTAAACACATAAACGTCAGGATCATATATATTCTCGAGAGGTCTCGCACACTCTCCAAGTTTCCTGGTTCCATCTTGGCCCTCCTTGACTCGAGTACGAATCCGCTGCTTTCAGTAGTACGAGCCCATACTACCTTCCACATCTATCCGTACTTTCCTCAAGGATTGCTTCGACTTCACCAAGTCCCTTTACCGACACCACTTTCCAACTAATCTCATCCTAGGCTTTCCTAGGGCACCCTCCGACCTACGCTCCGCTATCAGCTACACTAGGAGTCCCTACCACCTTTCCGTAACTAGCTTGCAAATATTGTTACATATTCGCTCACTAGTTAGTTAAAGCTAGCCAGAACCCCTATAGCACAAAGCAAGCAACATTCGTGTGTCAAGTAACCAAATCAAGCTAAACCTACTCAGACTACCATACTGTTGACTAATAGCTCTAACTTACAACTCAATAAGCTCCTACAGCAGGCATACAAGGCATCCTTCCTAGATCCTTAGCCCTATTCTAGCATGCAGTTCTCATAAGTACATAACAGGCATACAAGGCATCCTCCTAGATCATTAGCCCTAATCTAGCATGTAGTTCTCATGATCATATAATATATCATAACGTAACACGTATGGGTATCTTGGGGAAAACTTACTTGAGCTCGGCCGGTCTCATGCATCACACACCTTGTCCTTTCTCAAAATTCTTTAACTTAGATTTCATAAAATTATTTTATTGTAAAAATCTTTCAAGCCCTCGATTTGAGTCCAGACACCCCCCGAGGGTGTGTCCAAATCCCTCAAACCAAGGCTCTGATACCAACTTGTAACATCCCAATTTTCAAGTCCTAAAATTTCGTTCTTTTAATTAAGTAAATCACAACATAGTTTACCAAAGTATTACCAATGTCATATCAGTTTATAAAAACATAACAACATGTCTGAAAATCATGTTATCAAAAGTAATATAAATCAGAGTATAATCCCATAAAACTACATGCGGAAACCATGTGTGTGTGTGATTCGCTGTTACACTGCCGACTCCATCCCCTTAGACGAAGAGGTACCTGAAACCAAAATTGAAACTGTAAGCACAAAGCTTAGTGAGTTACCCTATCATACCACATACCAAACAGCATACACATTGCCTACATATTGTCGAGCAATTCTAGGGTGCCTGTCCTACCCATGTCAAGCCATTTTGGGGTGCTGACTACATGTGTCAAGCCATTTTGGGGTGCTGACTATCCATGTCAGGCCATTCTGGGGTGCCTGCCTACCCTCCACTCTATCTCACCTGGTCACGGGGACTATTTCACTCCTACTACTATCACATAATAACATATCATAAACATGTTTTCAGACATATTTGGGGTGTCCGACCTACCCTTTGGTCCTAACAACCAATCGGGGGACTATTCCCCTCCTACTACCATTATCACATAAAATATGATATACCGGCACATAGAACACATCAAGTAATAGCAAACCAGATAATTATCACAAAGACAATCATCTCAACTATAATCAACTACTAGTGGGTCGGCCTTAGTGCCTTAGACCCACTTCTAATGTGCCTTAGAACCACTTCTAATGGAAGGTAACTCACCTCGATGTCGTGTGGTGTCTGGACTGTCCTCAGCATGGAAATTGGCTCTCCTCAAATCCTCAATCCCTACACAACAACCCTTAGAGGTTATCAATCTAAACTTGTAACCCTAACTAGGGTCAACTCAAATCTAGTCAAAGTCAACTTTGGTCAAAGTTAACATCCAGTTGACTTGACTTGCCGAGTTGGTCTACCAACTCTTTGAGTCCATACTCCTCTAACCAAATAAAATCCTCAACTCAACTCGTCGAGTCTAGCAAGAAGTCGACGGGTTCTCCTTCATTTACACCATCGGGACCATCTTCATCCGACTCACCGAGTCCCTCCTTGAATTTTTCGAGTTCCTCCGTGAACTCGTCGAGTTCATCTCCCTCATACGAATGTGTCCAGTCTATGACTCGTTGAGTTGTATGAACAACTCACCGAGTCCATCTTCAAATATTGGGATATTGCCTTGGACTCACCGAGTTTACTCGAACACTCGTCGAGTGTGACAACCCGAAATTTCCATTCTAAATCAAACCATTCCAATCCTATAGAAGTAGAGCAGTTACAGTGAAAATTCAGACTTATGGAATAAGTTTGGCAGTTTTAGGGTTTTACACCTAAGGAGTTATTAGGAGAGTGGATGCACTAGGATTTCGTGCAACACTGTAATTCCATTACTCTAGGTCATTAGAATCCATTCCGAGAATAGAAATATTTTCTGCCAAAAATCTCAGGACTATAAATAGAATTCGGAACCAAATTGGTTCATTATTTGATTTCCAATTAGAGAAAAGCTAAATACTCTCTCACGGATCTTCGGGTTTTCATCCCAGATTGTGAGTCCACTTTCCTAGATGTGTTTTAATACTTGTTATATGCTTAATAACATTATTTACATGTCCAAAATACAAGATCCGGGAGTTTACCGCCCAAGAACGTTCTTGGGGAGTAAACTCCAAAATCAAGCCTAAAGGCCACCTAGTCCCATTTCCGTGTTAGGCATCTAGCTAAGGACCTTAAGTATGAACATTAGAGGCTAGAAACAAAACAAAACCACTTAGTTTGAGGAGTTTACGGCCAAGGAACCACCTCTTGGGCCGTAAACTCCAAGTAAAGGGCACAAATGAGTGCCTAGTGTTCCTTTAGCATTAGAACAAGAACCTAGAAGCCTTAAACTCATGATTTAGACCCACAAAACAATTAGAAACCAACTTTGGAAGGGAGTTTACGGCCAAGATGCTCCTTAGGCCGTAAACTCCAAGATTTAGTGCCAAAACCACTTCAAACTCTTCCTAGGGCTTAGTCTTCATTTTAGGCAAATGCCTTAAAGTGTTTAGGACCTAGGAAACTCATGAAAAGCACAAGTATTGAAGAGTTTACGGCCAAGAGTATTTATTGGGCCGTAAACTCCTATTAAGGGGTCAAAGGACACCCTAGACACTTCCTTAGGCCAAGAGACTTTTAGGGCAAGTACCTAGATGAGTTTTGGACCAGTTAAAATTCTTAGAACCTCATGTGTGAGGGAGTTTACGGCCCAAAGAGTTCTATGGCCGTAAACTCCATCAAAAGGTTCCATTTAGTGCCTTAAACCTTCCTTAAGCCAAGTGTTGAAGCCTAGACTTGTTCCTAGAATTGTTGGAGACTTGAAAGAACAATAAGAACCCTCCCAAGGGAGTTTACGGCCATAAAATCCAAGGGAAAAGGGTCTTTGGGCCATAAACTCCCCATAGGAGTCAATATGGTACCTTAAACTCTTGCTAAGCCTAGAAACAATTCCCCTCTAAGGTTTTAGTACTTCTAAGCTCCATTTCATGGCTTGGTTGAGAGTTTACGGCCAGGAGCTTACTCCCCTAGGCTGTAAACTCCAATGAATATGGTCTTTGGACCTTAAACTTCCATTAAGGGCATTGCACTTCTTTGTTGCAACCCATTAGCCTCCTAGCACTAGACCAAAAGTGTTGTCCTCGTGCTTAAATGTTATACTTGTATAGTTAGTGATTAAATCTCTAATTATTTATATACATATGTCTTCATATGTATTTAGGATCATTGTGTGTGTCTAAGTCTTCACTTGACACCAAGCTCTTGCCCGATCCTTCCGTACGATAACAGTCCGTTCAATTCTAGTCACTTACTGCAGGTGAGTTCATACCCCTAATCAATGTTTTAAATGATTTTAAATGCTTTAATGGGGGGGGGATACAAGTAGAAACAAACATGTTATTAAATCATTGATATGTATTTTATAACTGTGTTTGTCATTTAACAAATTTCACATGCTACAAAATGTGATGCATGAAATGGTTTTACATCCTAAAAGCACTTTGTTACCAAATGTTTTACTTTTGAAATGTTTATTCAAATGACATCAAGTCGTTGTTATTTATTTTTCAAAACCCATAAGATGTTTTACAAAACCATTTTACATTCTTGATCTGAACTATGCATATACACTTATATTCTTATATATGTATTGAGGTTATAGTTTGCATCTTTCCTTTAGTTTCTCACACCCTTGAGTAGTAAGTGTGTGTAAACTTACATGATCAACTAGTTATATTACAGTAGATTATCATAGGGATAATGGGAAGATATCAAACATTACATCTATTACAAGGAGTCACACAAGAGTCAGTTCATTCATGAGTCTATACTAGTACCTTACCTGATACATGAGCACTTACAGATGTTTACTTGATACATGAATATGTTTACATATACTTACCTGTTACATGGACACACATACATGAATGCCTTACAGGACCACTTTTACATAGGTGCATTATCCTGTATTCACTTACCTGGATACTTGTACTTAGAACTACGAAGATGATTTATTAGTACTTACTGTGTAAATTGTCTTTCCTATCTCGGGTCCAGGGGATAGCTAGACGGGACTTACCATTCCGAATCCCATCTGATTAACACCAGTGGTCGATGACCATCTACGGAGGTCTAAGGTTATTACTTATACTAGGTAGATCGATAACTAGGCGGGACTTACCATTCCGAACCCCGCTGATTAGCACCAGTCGTCGATGACCATCTTCGGAGGTCTAAGGTTACTACTTATATTAGGAAATCGATTTGGGATTAACCCTTCCACCCACCTGCTGCTGCTATAGAGGATAATTGGACAATCTTCGGATGTTCATAGGTTATACATTTCGCTTAATGCGATGTTGTGTTGGTCCTAGTACCCAGTGACAACACTTACAATATTATATTTTTCCTGTTTACTTTATTTTGTGATACATTCACATAGACGATGAGTTAGACTAAGCACTTTTAGTACTAGTCAACATAAAGGAAAAACTATCGTTTTACAAACAGAACATTCGGGTCTTGGTAGAAGACTACACTTCATACTTACAAAACATTCGGGTCTTGGTAGAAGACTACACTTCACACTTACAAAACATTCGGGTCTTGGTAGAAGACTACACTTCATACGTACAGAACATTCGGGTCTTGGTAGAAGACTACATTTCATACTTATAGAAAATAAGGGTTTTTCTAGGGATATCCTACTTACCTCAACATTTTCATTTAACGATTTACATGGCCTTCATAACAGATTTTCACAAACAAGGCAATGACACTTATATACTTATGAATTCACCAGCTTTAAAGCTGATACTCGCTTTCAAAATTACTTGTATCCTCAGGTCATCATAGACAGGTACCGATGCAAGGAGAAAGGAAGATGGAGCTTATTCAAGACTTATCTTTCATTTTGATTTATGCTTAGCGTTTATCAAAATTTGACAAAATACAATTGTATAATAATTATTTTATTAATGCAATGGATGATGTTGTTGCTTGTTTACTACTTTACATTGTTGTTGATATTATACATGACGTCCTCCGCCCCAGAACGTTTCCGCCGTTCTTGGTTTTGGGGTGTGACAGATTTATATCAGAGCATTGTTTATAGTGAATTAAGTATATCAACCCATAAAAGATATACTAACTATAAATACATAAGGGATTTAAAAGACTCTGACCAAGAGTTTATACTTTAAATAGTAAAATATTTAAGTAAGTATACATGCTGCATTCATACTAAAATCAATGTCATTAGGACAGTACAAAAGAATTACGATTGTTGGTCAACACAAGTGGGCTTAGAGACATATGGTCAAAACTGGGAAGATATAGCCTGATCACCTATATTATCCGAGGGTTGACTAGCATGTGCCTAAGTTTAAATGTATGGTTGCAACAATGCTAAAATCTTACCAACCCTACCACAATGAGAACAATAGAACATAACAATAAACTTAAAATACTATAGGTGTATTTGGTGTTACTATAAGTACTTTATACTTGAGAATTAAAACGGAATCTTCATTACTAAGTTGATAGTTGCTAAGTGGATACACTAAGGCTACATGTAATTAGGATGTTATAGACTTAGAATCAGGGATAATTTTGCCTTACCCCTATTCTGTGTGAATTTGGAGATAAGGTCACTTATTCGAAGGTCTATCCTGTTTAGATTACACATAGATGGTATGCACTTCACAAATAGCGATGTAACTAATGAAGTTTTTATAAATAATTATCTAGATAGTTGGTCTAATAATTATCCACTTACCCTAAATTCTCGCATAGAAATCATAGCTGGACTCCATCCCCTTGACAACCAGTATCTTCCGAATAAAGTCATAGCTGGTTGGTTTGGAGAAGAACCAGAGAATGATCATCCTATCCCCTTGGATGATCATCGTGATGAAGACTTTTCGTATGATACTAACCCCGAACCAGAGGTTGAGAACCTACCCCGAGCAGCTCCCATTCTAATTCCTAACCCTCGTCCGAATTTTCATGGCCCGACCCTGAGTGAGTGGAATGCTTGGAAATATGGAGCCAAGGACAAGATCAGTTTATGCTAATTGATGGAGACCGAAGCTTTTACAACTTGAGTAATGGGAGCTCAGCAGATAGAGTCTTGCCAATCTTGGTCCGCAGAGTGGCCCGAAATGAGATTCAAGGCAGGACAGCCCTACATCAGATTACAGAAGTAGTCGCCTATGCTAGAATGCATACCCTCCGCATCATTCATCTAGAAGATGCTCTCAAGAGATCAGAGAGAAACCATGACACCCTGCTGCAAGCGCTGGCTGAATCACGAGCCGATGTCTTAGAGCTCCGAGCACGCCAGTGGGTGTACGAAAGACACCTACTTGACATGGAACGTCAATTGGTTGAACTAAGAGTTCACCAGAGGGATGACCGTCGCCAGTGGTAGACGCTTTACTTTATTTTCCTTATAAAAAGGGAATTGTGTTTTTCTGTCTATGCCCGATGTGGCATTTTCTATGAAATTATCTTGTTCCGTAAGTACTTTAGCTAGGTCTTTATGCTGTCAGGAACTATCTTCTGTGGATATGATGTAAGACCTTTACAAGGTCATTATTCCATAATCGTTACATCGTGAATATCAAAGATATTGACAGCCGGCTAACTTCTGTGTCATTCTTCATTCAAGTACTCTTATCATTCTTTCATTAGAGTCTATCTGAATCATGCTTTAGTCAAGTCTTGGACTATAACAAGTTAGATCCAGAGACATTTCCAAGTCTCTTTCAGTGGTTGGATCTTGTTATTCACCAACCACGATACCTCAGCAAGAACGACAAACATCTTGAGACCATTGCATGAACTTACTTTCGATGTTTGCTACGACTGCATCATAGGGATGTAGGTCGAACCTTAGAGAACATACTTCTATTCTTTACATGAGCAATCGAACTACGTTTAGATTCAACCATTTTCGCTCACAAATTCATTTTCCTTTCGGTGTAACAGAATCATGAATCCCAAGAAAAACGATCAGCCCATCAACCAAACACCAACTCTTCAGACTGATGCAGCTACCTTTCAAGCTGCAGTCTCGGCTGCCATGTTAGCTTTTCTGACTCACCTAAACGCTAACAACGCAAGTGTTAGCGGGTTTGTTAATGACATTTCCAACCCAAATAACAAGCTAGTACCTCGGCAAGCAACAAACTACCACGATACCCCGAGTCCTAAGACCAAGAGTAACAAACGAAAGTCTTGGACTAACTCTAAGGACAAGTCGCTTCGAAGGGTGAACATGAAACAACCACCAGTAACAACCTCCATAGCTACGACGTCTGCACCTCCTACGACCATTCCTTCTGGTGTCCCAATGGTCCCCACACCAGCCAAACTTTATGCTGGAAGTCTACCAAAATGCATTAAATGTAGTTTTCACCACCGTGGACCTTGTAGGGAGAAGCAGTACTCACACTGCAACAGGAAGGGGCATACAGCCCGTGTTTGCAGGACGCCAACAGCTCAGGATACTCGAGTGCCAAACACCCGGGTGAACCAAGTTTGCTCCGGTTGTGGCAAAGTAGGTCACTACAAAAGGAACTGCCCAGGGACAGAAATTGCTGGCACAGACGAAAGTCTACTACCAACCACCGCCGCAGGAGAGTCTACTCCGGACTCACGTTAATGTAAAATAGGTGTTTCGTTGTAACAGACTTATGCACCATCCCAAAACTAGTGCAACCAGAGTCTTATCTTTTTGCGAGATCCCGTCCATTTAAGGATGCTCGTGCTGCGTATACTTGTCCTTTGTAGTATACCTTGTTCGCAGCAATAGTCTTGTAGTAAATCCTAAGTCCAGTAACTCTATTAATGGTTGCACTCTTGTGTTTTGTCTGTAACGCCTTATGTTAAAGTCTAATGACTTTAGTTTTCATATGTTTTCGACTTTATCATACGACTTGATTCAATTCGATCCTCGCAATACCAGCTTCATAAGTACATATCTCTCTCAGTAAACGTCTTTTCCAGCGAAGTCGTCATATCAGAACGCCGAAGTACTCATTCCAGGAGTACCTCTTAGATATTTTCTTTCCGAAGAAATCTCCGAAGTACCACTCGTGCGGTACGTCAAGTTCAATCCAAGAATTCATGCGGATGATCTATCACTGAGGAAGGTATACATAATAGTGTTATATAATCAAGGTTCTACAGGTTTAGAATTAATGATTCCACTTTAACTTCTTGTTCCCCAATGGGATACGAGCTTAAAGAAGAATTAGCTATTCGACTACCTTTTCAATCTTAATTATATACGACTCGTATACCCGAAGTTGTGATTGTGAAACCATGTATGAATTCTAAAATGGACTTCAGGACGGAGAAACTGCCTAAGTATACGAGTAATCACATCGTCATGTGAACAAACTTAGAACCCAGTACGACTCCCGGAAACAGATCACCCCATAGTTTTCACGAGTTAGATGAATAGGGTACGTCTTTCTTACTGGGATCAGTTCGTCGTTTCTCCATGTAATGACTTACTTACCTACCCTAGTAGTAAGAAGGAACCCATAGGAACATTACCCCCATAGGAACTTCTTGTGAAGTTCTCTATGCACGAGTTTTGAAATTGAAGAGTCAAATTTCTATGACACACTGTTAGTAATGTGAGAAATTTTGAGCACTTCTTCAATTTGCCAAAGCCATTGAGCATTCATCAACACCAGAGACGCCGACAGTTTTTCGCCAAATTCTAGGTCTTACCGACCTACCGCCTTAGTTCATTTTGAACTCCTCGCAAGCTACAGAAACTCATACGACTTTGACCCATCAAGGGGTGGCCTTTGACTGGGAAGTACGCAAGAAAAGGAACCTTTGAGATTTCGAGTGAGTGACCAAGTTCTTTAGGATAACTCACTCTGTGAATGGCTTAATACGCTTCATAAAGCGTGGAAAGCTAAATCCAAATTTGACAGGACCTCCGAAATTCTTATCAGAATCGGTCCTGTGTCTCGCACAAACTAGACCTACTCCACGAACTCAGTAACATACTTTCTACTCTTCGCATCTCGATCGTGAAACCATACCTTTCCGTTAGGACTCTTACAAGTCCACTCCTCGAGATCCTTGCCTTCGTATCAGAACCGTAGTGACCCTCGACCGAGAGGTCAAGCGGACGAGGCAACGCCGTCGCCAGTTAGTGAAGGTTCGTTGGGATACCAACCGAGAGCCCGATTTCACTTAAGTGCGCTAGAACCAATCAATTAGGAAGTTCCTCCTCACGTCTCGATCATTCGTGCATACTTCCTTCCCTAAATTCTAATTTCGAGACGAAATTCCCTTTAACAGGGGGATGATGTGACAACCCGAAATTTCCATTCTAAATCAAACCATTCCAATCCTATAGAAGTAGAGCAGTTACAGTGAAAATTCAGACTTATGGAATAAGTTTGGCAGTTTTAGGGTTTTACACCTAAGGAGTTATTAGGAGAGTGGATGCACTAGGATTTCGTGCAACACTGTAATTCCATTACTCTAGGTCATTAGAATCCATTCCAAGAATAGAAATATTTTCTGCCAAAAATCTCAGGACTATAAATAGAATTCGGAACCAAATTGGTTCATTATTTGATTTCCAATTAGAGAAAAGCCAAATACTCTCTCACGGATCTTCGGGTTTTCATCCCAGATTGTGAGTCCACTTTGCTAGATGTGTTTTAATACTTGTTATATGCTTAATAACATTATTTACATGTCCAAAATACAAGATCCGGGAGTTTACCGCCCAAGAACGTTCTTGGGGAGTAAACTCCAAAATCAAGCCTAAAGGCCACCTAGTCCCATTTCCGTGTTAGGCATCTAGCTAAGGACCTTAAGTATGAACATTAGACGCTAGAAACAAAACAAAACCACTTAGTTTGAGGAGTTTACGGCCAAGGAACCACCTCTTGGGCCGTAAACTCCAAGTAAAGGGCACAAATGAGTGCCTAGTGTTCCTTTAGCATTAGAACAAGAACCTAGAAGCCTTAAACTCATGATTTAGACCCACAAAACAATTAGAAACCAACTTTGGAAGGGAGTTTACGGCCAAGATGCTCCTTAGGCTGTAAACTCCAAGATTTAGTGCCAAAACCACTTCAAACTCTTCCTAGGGCTTAGTCTTCATTTTAGGCAAATGCCTTAAAGTGTTTAGGACCTAGGAAACTCACGAAAAGCACAAGTATTGAAGAGTTTACGGCCAAGAGTATTTCTTGGGCCGTAAACTCCTATTAAGGGGTCAAAGGACACCCTAGACACTTCCTTAGGCCAAGAGACTTTTAGGGAAAGTACCTAGATGAGTTTTGGACCAGTTAAAATTCTTAGAACCTCATGTGTGAGGGAGTTTACGGCCCAAAGAGTTCTTTGGCCGTAAACTCCATCAAAAGGTTCCATTTAGTGCCTTAAACCTTCCTTAAGCCAAGTGTTGAAGCCTAGACTTGTTCCTAGAATTGTTGGAGACTTGAAAGAACAATAAGAACCCTCCCAAGGGAGTTTACGGCCATAAAATCCAAGGGAAAAGGGTCTTTGGGCCATAAACTCCCCATAGGAGTCAATATGGTACCTTAAACTCTTGCTAAGCCTAGAAACAATTCCCCTCTAAGGTTGTAGTACTTCTAAGCTCCATTTCATGGCTTGGTTGAGAGTTTACGGCCAGGAGCTTACTCCCCTAGGCTGTAAACTCCAATGAATATGGTCTTTGGACCTTAGACTTCCATTAAGGGCATTGCACTTCTTTGTTGCAACCCATTAGCCTCCTAGCACTAGACCAAAAGTGTTGTCCTCGCGCTTAAATGTTATACTTGTATAGTTAGTGATTAAATCTCTAATTATTTATATACATATGTCTTCATATGTATTTAGGATCATTGTGTGTGTCTAAGTCTTCACTTGACACCAAGCTCTTGCCCGATCCTTCCGTACGATAACAGTCCGTTCAATTCTAGTCACTTACTGCAGGTGAGTTCATACCCCTAATCAATGTTTTAAATGATTTTAAATGCTTTAATGGGGGGGGATACAAGTAGAAACAAACATGTTATTAAATCATTGATATGTATTTTATAACTGTGTTTGTCATTTAACAAATTTCACATGCTACAAAATGTGATGCATGAAATGGTTTTACATCCTAAAAGCACTTTGTTACCAAATGTTTTACTTTTGAAATGTTTATTCAAATGACATCAAGTCATTGTTATTTATTGTTCAAAACCCATAAGATGTTTTACAAAACCATTTTACATTCTTGATCTGAACTATGCATATACACTTATATTCTTATATATGTATTGAGGTTATAGTTTGCATCTTTCCTTTAGTTTCTCACACCCTTGAGTAGTAAGAGTGTGTAAACTTACATGATCAACTAGTTATATTACAGTAGATTATCATAGGGATAATGGGAAGATATCAAACATTACATCTATTACAAGGAGTCACACAAGAGTCAGTTCATTCATGAGTCTATACTAGTACCTTACCTGATACATGAGCACTTACAGATGTTTACTTGATACATGAATATGTTTACATATACTTACCTGTTACATGGACACACATACATGAATGCCTTACAGGACCACTTTTACATAGGTGCATTATCCTGTATTCACTTACCTGGATACTTGTACTTAGAACTACGAAGATGATTTATTAGTACTTACTGTGTAAATTGTCTTTCCTATCTCGGGTCCAGGGGATAGCTAGACGGGACTTACCATTCCGAATCCCATCTGATTAACACCAGTGGTCGATGACCATCTACGGAGGTCTAAGGTTATTACTTATACTAGGTAGATCGATAACTAGGCGGGACTTACCATTCCGAACCCCGCTGATTAGCACCAGTGGTCGATGACCATCTTCGGAGGTCTAAGGTTACTACTTATATTAGGAAATCGATTTGGGATTAACCCTTCCACCCACCTGCTGCTGCTACAGAGGATAATTGGACAATCTTCGGATGTTCATTAGGTTATACATTTCGCTTAATGCGATGTTGTGTTGGTCCTAGTACCCAGTGACAACACTTACAATATTACATTTTTCCTGTTTACTTTATTTTGTGATACATTCACATAGACGATCATTTAGACTAAGCACTTTTAGTACTAGTCAACATAAAGGAAAAACTATCGTTTTACAAACAGAACATTCGAGTCTTGGTAGAAGACTACACTTCATACTTACAAAACATTCGGGTCTTGGTAGAAGACTACACTTCACACTTACAAAACATTCGGGTCTTGGTAGAAGACTACACTTCATACATACAGAACATTCGGGTCTTGGTAGAAGACTACATTTCATACTTATAGAAAATAAGGGTTTTTCTAGGGATATCCTACTTACCTCAACATTTTCATTTAACGATTTGCATGGCCTTCATAACAGATTTTCACAAACAAGGCAATGACACTTATATACTTATGAATTCACCAGCTTTAAAGCTGATACTCGCTTTCAAAATTACTTGTATCCTCAGGTCATCATAGACAGGTACCGATGCAAGGAGAAAGGAAGATGGAGCTTATTCAAGACTTATCTTTCATTTTGATTTATGCTTAGCGTTTATCAAAATTTGACAGAATACAATTGTATAATAATTATTTTATTAATGCAATGGATGATGTTGTTGCTTGTTTACTACATTACATTGTTGTTGATATTATACCTGAAGTCCTCCGCCCCAGAACGTTTCCGCCGTTCTAGGTTTTCGGGTCTGACATCGAGTCCCATGATTCCTAGGTCCCTAATAAGTCTAAACAACTGAGGGACCTTCCATCCTAACATCTAGTCCATCAACAGAATGGATGTTGGTGGTCATTACACCATGACTCGCCGAGTCGATCCTTCACCATCACTATACAGTCGATTTCAATGGGTCTTAACACATCAAAACCATAGATCTGGCCTCCTATGGTCCATTTTACATGTAAAGCTTCGTACTTGGTGTACATGCATGGGGCCTTTGGCTAAAAAATCCATAAAAGATGGTCTACAAGATGCATGGGATGTTTAAGGCAACAAAGTTGGCACCTTTATACCATAAAGACTCCCCAATAGCCCCAGATCTGAAACACAAACTCACTTTTATACTCAATCCCGAATAACACCTCACTAATGCTTAGAAAGGTGTATAAAATGGTCCAAAATAAAGATCTAAGCTATGAATAGCCAAGGTTTAAGCTTCATACCTCAAATAAGCTGAAAATGTGCTCAAAACTCTGGATCTTCTTGTTTGCCATTGATCTCACGAGTCTCCGTCTTCTCTCTAAGCTCCAACCACACAAAATAACACCATAAGGCTCAAGAACACACAATAAATGGCTAGGGTTTCGAGTTAGGGTTTGCTCTGGACGATGGGGGTTGAGTTGGGGCGATATAATTTGTTTAAATAGGGTGCAAACCCTTAATTTAGGGTTTTACTCAAACGACATCTTCTCTCCGATTCGGTCTCCCGACTCGTCGAGTAGGCCACTTACACTTCCCACGGATCACGAATCTGCTCGACAAGTGGGGCCCCCAACTCGTCGAGTCCTAGAGAAAAATATAAGAATTACTTGAATTAAGTGCATACCAGGAATCAGGTGTTACACCATATGACATCTAGAATGGAGGAATATATGATCCCTTATCTAATGAACGTGTCATTGACTATGTCAGAGTTCGACAACGGCTTTTAAGAGTTATGATTGCCAGTCGGGATTTTGGAGTCGTACTTGCAATAATAGTTATTAGACTTATCCAAGTGGGAGACTGTTGGATTAGGTGTCTAAGCCCATAACTATAATTGGTATATACTTGACCCGAGAGTAGAATGGTCCGTTTGGGTTGCATATCACAAGGACAATCTGATAGGATGGACTTTTAAGAATAGGTTATTTATGATTTATTAAAATATTATAAGTTGTAATATATTAATATGAAATCATATGATTTAATTAGTATTGATCAAGAATTAATTTGGAATTAATTTAGTGATCAAAATAAGAGACTAATTAAATGTACGGTGACTGATTAAGTAAATCAATGATTCTTATAGTGTGGGCCAATGGTTATTTAGGATGGGCCAAACCAACATGGTAGTCCATTGATAGTCCATGGAGGTTTAACCTATGGATCATAAGTAATATAAAAGGTCATGTAACCCTAATCTTGCTGATGTGCACGGAAGTACCCACTAATTTTAATATTTATAACCTAACAAACTTAGACTAACTATGGACTTATAGGCAGTGTACCTAGTCAGATTACAATATAGCTTAGGTAAGCCGGGTGTCGATCACAGGGAACGGTGGTGAATTAATATAAAATATTTGATCATAGGTTAAGCGACACACGAAAGGAATAAAGAAATGGTTATTGAATCTCAAACAAACAATTAACTAATAAATCTCGATAAACTAACAGGAAAACAAATCTTTTCAGGTACTTTGGTTTAGATAAATTACACCTTAAAAGAATAGACAATTGCATACACAAATTCATTTATTCATGTTCACCGATTCCTAAAATGATTAGATTCGCACTCACTATTACTAATCCTTTAGCAAACAAGTCAATTCAAACAGTGATTAGTTGATTAAACTAACATGCTTCCTAGTGTTCAGTTCGTATCAAGCAAGACTTATAATAATAGTTAATCAAATTCGTCGTTCAATTAACCTCTTGTTGATGGTCATCAAATAAGGCTCACAGGTTAACTTATTTATTCACAAGTTAATCCTAGTTTCGCATTCGCTATTTCTAGACTTATAATCTTGATGGTCATCAAAGTCATAAGACACAAGTAATTAAGCAGATGTTCATAAAACTTAATTTACTTGACAATTAACAACAAATAATTATCATTAACACATAAGGATCTTTTAACAAGCTTGGCAAGATAAATTAAACATAAACAAACAATTCAATATAGCAATTAGTCCAATAATCAAGGTTTCATTCAATCATAAACACAAAGTAAAAGGTTTTTACACCTAAATCAGAAACTAAACACATAATAGTATCACAATGGAATCCTAAACATGGTCATGTTAACAACCCATATGATTACCGACACGTATCTGCTCTCCAATCCTTCCGATCTTCGCTCCCGTTAGCATAACGGCCTTCCGGGTGCCTTCTAGACCCTCAAAACGGCTTAATAGAAGTTAATTATTGACTAAATTAGCTTAGAAGTCGAATCCCCCCCTCTGGTTAGCTGATAATCGCTTTTTATAACCCTTGGAACCGACTTACGTACGTTGGGCGTACTTAAAAACTTGTCGCGAAGAGGTTATCCAGATGCAAGCAGTTACGCTAGGCGTAACCATAGATTACGCTGGGTGTAAGTCATATTTGGCTATTATGCTAAGCGTACATGTCAATTACGCGGGGCGTAATTAACTCTTCCAACATTTTTTCTTTCTTTTAGCTTCTAAGTCCTAATTCCGCTCCAGTCTTTTCTTTTGCACTCTATTGTCAACTAATAGCTGCAAATCATAATTCAAAGCATTGTAAGTACTTTTTAGTCCTAAGAGAATAATAAAGGCTAAAATATTAAGATATAATGCATAAAAATATATATAAAAATACACATATCACTTGCCACACTATATAAGAATCCCCTTAGCATCCAAAATCGCACACTAGTGTTCTTGGAGAGCATGAAGCCGATTTTGGTGCAAGATATTCTCTCAAAAGTCATCCTTTGTCCAAATGTGTGTTGTGATTCCATTTAAGGCATTATACTATTGGTGGTAAGTTCTTAAAGGCCAAAACTACAAGCTACAACAAACAGGTAATTCTACAACTCATTTCTATGATGTTTATGCTAGTTGTAGGCTGAAAGCATTGGAAACAATATTGCATGTATAATTAGAGAAAACATAGATCTAAAGCTTTTAGGTTTGTATGTGAACCATACGATGTTGGAGTATACAAAACCCAATAGTACGCCCAACGTACACTGGCCTTGACCAACTACATGGAGGTTGACCCAGTACACGCAGCGTACCAGGGGTATGCCCAACTTACTAGCCAATCACCTTAGAAGCTTCCTTGTGACTTAATACATGAAGCCCTAAAATCCAAAACATAGATCCATGCCCTTTAAGACTTCTTAAACCATAAAGTTACAAACTTTATTTCTTTGCATCCATGAATGAGGGGGGATAAGACATGATTTAAGTCCTTAAACACACCTTGGGCCATCTAACACTTGCATGGTTGGGACTTAATCATCAAGGTCTGATTTTTATGGTTCTAAATGCTTCCAAGAGCCCAAAAGGACAGCCCTTATGGACTGGAACTTCCAAAACACAAGAAATCTCAACAATGGAGCCAAAATGCCACATAAAACACCCCAAATTTATATCTAAGCATGGAATGGTCAAGGTTAAAGCTTGATACCTCAAATGAGTTAGAAAAGATGACAAACTTTTGGATCTACAAGTTCACTTCATGTTCTTGCTCCTTCTTCTAACTCCTTCAAAATCACCAAATATCACACAAAAGTGAACAAGTCAAGATTTTGAACATGACTGAGAAGTCGACACTTGGTTCTCAACAATATTTGGCTGATATCGAAGATAATTCTGACAATATCAATGAAATTGAGGAAGAGGAATGTGTCAATTGCTCATGGTTGTCTGTCATTAATGTCACTTCAATGGATAAAGGAAAAGAATGTAATGATTCAATGTCAAAATTAAACAATGATCAATCTTCAATATCCAAAACCTATGATTATCATGATTATCTTGAGGTTGAGGATTATGTGAGCGATGAGAAAGAAGTTTCGAATGAGAAACCAATTCCAAGAATTGTGGTAGATCAAGTCTTGGAAAATTCAAAGGAGTACACGAAAGTGTTGAAAGACAAAGGAAAACATTATTTAAAACCAAGAGCAGTAGTTTACCCCAGATTCAAGGATTCATAAAATGTTGTGTTTCCAAATCAAGTCTTCATCACCAACGGAAATGGTGATAATGTAGCTCCTGAATTGAACAAGTTGGTAAATAAAGACAATGCACGTGTGGCAAATGAAGTATTTTATTCGGATCAAAATACAGTCGAAAATGATTTGAACAAAAACTCGAAATACTTTCATCGACAAAACAAAAAAAAACGTGTTTCGGATGTGAAAACAAAAAATTTTGTTGTTGATAATAAAAAAATGTGTTGATCCTTTGCCTAATAATCCAAACCATCAAAAGGCGAAAACACAAAATTTCAAAAGAGGAGTAGAGACATTGACTTATGATAAAGGAATTTCAAAATTAAAAGCACAAAATAAAACTTGTTGGAAAAATGAAAAAGCTTTTCATAAACAAAAGGTTTTAAGCAAAAATCTCCTGAAACAACAAAGAAGTTTTCACAAAATGCTAAGAATTTTCAAAATTAACCATTTCAAACTCAAAAAGATTTTCCAAGGAAGCTAAACTTTGTCCGAAATAACTTTCGAAAAAATGATTAACAAAGAAATTGTCAAAATCATGGACAATGGTGTTTTGGTCAAAATCAAAAAGTTTTTCAAATAAAATGGTGTTGGTTATCAAAACTGATATCAAAATTGTTTTCAAAATCATTCACAAAGGCCACTACTAAAAGACAATTTGAGAAATTGGAAGTTAAAGGGCGGAAGAGTGAGCCTTTTAAACCTACAAAACCAAAATTTCAAAATCCTGATTCAAAACAAAAGATGAAAGCTTCCTTCACAAAAGGCAGAAATGATGTAAAAACATCAATCATTGGCTTGAAGGATAGGGAAAATAGTATCAATCACGAAACTATTCTCAAGAGCAAATTCAAAATGTCGGGTCCCGGACTCGACGAGTAGCCGCTGTCTGGACAAAAACCCTAATCTAGGGGTTTGCACCCTATTTAAACGACCTGATGCAGCCTCCATTCCCCCTTTATGCTCCCAAACACTTCTCATAGCCAACCCTAGCCGTTTTTGAGAAAAATCCAAGGCTTTTGAGTGATTCTTATGAGTTTTGACCTGAAGGAAGAAGGAAGAGCATAGAAGGATCAAGAGGAGACTGAAGGATTCAAGTTTGGTTCACCATTTGCAGTCTTCAGAAGGTATAAAGTCTATACCTTGCTTGCTCTTTTGATAGATCCCATTTTGGGGAGTTTTAGGGCTTTTCTAAGCCATTTTGGTCACCAACCATGATTGCAAGCATGTTTTGAGGGTGATGTTTTGGATCTAGGTCCTTTGAGGGGTTACAAGGCAGAAATGAGTGGCTTTTGCACTCAAGGAAGGCCCCATGCATTGTGAGAGCTTGTTTTAGGACCTTTTGAGCTTAAAGTCCCATGCAAGCACGTAAAGGTTGTAACTTTACGTGCTAGATCGATTGTAGAGGCTTAGATCTACATTTTGACCAAGTGTTGTACATCAGAAAGTGAAGATTCAATGAGTGGTTGTGACCAACTCGGCGACTCCGTTCTTGGACTCGGCGAGTCCAAGGTTCTGTCCCATATCAGTTGAGGGTCATAAGGACCTAGTTGAGTGTGGAAAGGTTTTAAGGGGGTCCCAGGGGGTGACCCAACATTCTGGACTAAGCCATTGTTCTGGAAATTCATGGTACTCGGCGAGTGTATGAACAGACTCGGCGAGTCCAAGGCAATCTTCTTTGCGATGAAGATTGTGACAACCCAAAAATTTCTGTTAATTTTAACGTCGAAATTAATTACGTCAAAAAAAGCCAAATTTATCCCAAAAATATTTTTGACCGAATTTAAACCCGTTGGAATATTTTAAATAATATTCGTCAAGCGAACCAAAATTAAGGCGGTATAATTTTAAAATTTGCCGTGATTAACGACAGTCGTGAAAAACCCCATTCGCGGTTGGTGTCAAGTGAACCCCAACCAGGCCATAAACTCCACCCTATATAAGCGTTGAGTGGGTTTCATTCCCACCTTCTTCCCACCTTAGACACTTTCTCTCTCTACTTTCTCTCTCTACAAATCGGGTTTTGGTCAAAAATCACCCTTTCAAGCTTCAATTCGGTATGTTAACCTTCCTAGCTTGTTGTTTATCTTATTTAACTTACAAATTCGTGTTTAAATTACCAAAAACCCTAAAGAACATGAGTTGACGGTCCAAGAACACCTTCATGGACTGTAAACACTCATAAATGGGGTTTAATGCTCAAAAACCCTTCCAAACCACTTCTAATGCTTAGCAATGACTTAGAGGCTTACATGAAAGGACTTAGAACACCAAAATCTTAGAAAATGTGGAGTAAACATGAGTTTACGGTCTAAGAACATCCTTAGACCGTAAAACCATCTTCATGGACCATAAACACCTTTTTTGGGTGTTAAACTACCCCTCAAACACCCCCCCAAAAGCTTCCATGAGTGCCTAGAGCCTTATAACCCTTCATTGGAGGCACCAAAAACATGATTCATGGACAATCATGAGTTTACTATCGTAAACTTATGTGTTTAAGGTAGTAAACTCCCCAAGAACACCTTCTTAGACTGTAAACACCTTTCCAAGGTGTTAGAGTGCCTTCAACACTTTCCTGTGCTCATATAAGTGACTAGAACCTTGCCTACATAGCATAGAACCACCAAAGCACAAAATAAATGGACTAACATGAGTTCACTACCGTAATCTCATGTGTTTACGTCCGTAAACTCCTCAAGGAGTGGCCCATGGACCGTAAACTCCCTATTGTGTCCATTTTGAGCCCCAATCACTTAGCCCTTGATTCGACTCTAGCATGATTCCATGAGTGAGTTAAGACCTTTAAACATCCCATGACACCACTACCATGAGTTTACAGCCGTAAACTCATGGGGGAAGTGGTCTTGAAACCGTAAACACCCATAAGGGCCTTCATTTGAAGATTAAACTCCAATACGAGTCCATACACACCTTCTATGCAACCCTTGATACTTCTAGCACTTGGTACTTCTAGCCACAGAGAGGACCAATCCTATGTTCAGTAGCGAGAGCTAGGCGTTACCTCCAGCAGGGTTGCGCAGGTTATGTCGCGTATGTTATGGATACCAAGGAGGCGGGTAGAGCAACGGTGTCACACCCCCAAACCAGAATGGCGGAAACATTCGGGGGTGGATGACTTCACGTAGTATCACAACAATTGAATATTGTAAAGAAAGTAACACAACCATCATATATATAATAAAAACGTATATTGTTGTGTTATACATATTTGCAAAAGAATATTACAATATGATGGTATAAATGTTTAATGATAAACGTCCTTAGCGTTCCTTCTTCAAAAGCTGGTGGTTACCTGTATTACTGATTCCCTGAGAAATACAAGTGGTTTCGAAAAAGTGTAAACAATTAAGTTGGTGAGTTCATAAGTGTTTTGTATTGAAAAGTATGTCCTTTTGGTAGAAAATCGATGAGCATGGTTTTCAGAAAATCCAATATTTTCTATATATAGTTTGAAAAGTTCCCAAAATTTGAAGTGCGTTAGTATTTTTCATACTTAAATGATAAAGATAAACTTTGTGTTCCAAAATAATGTAAATACTGAATGCATGTATGAATCTCGTAAATCAAACTTGTTTTTATACTTTCATGTGAGTTTTATAACCATACTAATGACACTGACTACCTGTAGCAACATTCTTCAGGTGTTGTAGTGTTATGACATTTGTCACCCCAGACCTGCCGGTCTAACTGTAGCTATCAGTTTAGGTGCGGGGTTGTCAATCCCGTATAGATCTAAACACAAGTATCACGCTCTCCCTCCAAGAGATTAGGGTATATAATACAGGACTTGAAATGCATACATAAGAGTACGTTGAAGTTTGAATATCTCACATTGCTTAGTAAAAATAGATTTACGATAAGAAAGACTTTACTTTATTTGAAAGTATTTCGTTTTTCAAGATGTATACGTAAAACTGTATGAATGACTTGCTAACTATACTTATTATAGTTTTTCAAAAGTTATGTTCCATTTAGTGAAAATAACTTGATTATATACTAGCCCTTTATACATAAAGATGTTGGTATCGATAATTCATAAGATAGATGTTACATTTATGTTTATAAAACGATACTTTTGCTTGTATTGTACTTGTATTTCCCCCTAAAACATGAAAAGATTTGAAAGGTAGGGTATGAACTCACTCGTTTGGTTTGAAGAGAGTGGGGCTAGAGTTGAGCAGAACTTCGACCGCGGAACGCTGCGTCATCGGGCTCTTCGGGGATCTCGGTAGCATAGACCTTTCGTCGGGGGCTCGGGTGCGGAAACCGAGGGCGTCGGGACAACTTCTGGAGCTTGATAGTATGAGAGGGTGACTGGGAGTTTGAGAAAGTGTGCAAAAAACCGTAGCTCAAACCCTCTATTTATAGTGCTGGAGGATCGCGTACGCGGGGCGTACCACCGGAGTACGCTGGGCGTACTTCGGTTACGTTGGGCGTAACTTTGCGTCATGGCTTACGACTCGAGTCTAGCTAGGCGTAGAGCTGCAGCCGATGGGACTCGACCCTACTCCTAAGTACGCTGGGCGTAATCTTGGATTACGCTGGGCGTAATCCAGTCTCCCATCTTCTAAATTCCGTAACTTTCGCGTACGGGCTCCGTTTTTCGCGTTCTTTATATCCATGCGTAGCTGAGATTATGTTCTACAACTTTCATTTAGACTCCGTCGGCTAGTTTTGAATTTATTTTTAATGATATATTTTTAATAGGTCGGGACTGCTAAAGTCCGTTAAAATTTCATAGCTTCTTTATTCGACGTCGGTTTTTGTTTGTCTTTTTATCTTTTTACTCCTATTGTGGAGGTCTTCAACTTTCTTTTAGGTTGCGATAGCTAAATAACACTCGATCTTCAATTCGAGTTTTTAGCCCTCTACTACTGTTACGAAACTTTGGAAATTCGTAACTTCTTCATATGAGGTCCAATTTGGGCGATCTTTTTATGTATGTTTACAGTTTAACGAACTCTACATCTTTTGTTTAGATACTTAAGGCAAAAATGCATTTTATTGAAATTTCACTTTTTACGTTAAATAGCGTTTTAACGGTGTGTCGAAAATATACGATTGATTATAATTTCTTCAATATAACCCGGTTTTGAACGTTCTTTACGTTTTGGGAAACCTTGGCACGATATCTAATATTTGATGTATTCTAACTTAGATATTTGAACACTTTATTTTTGAGGTTAATTTAGTTGATTCCAAATAGTTTTCGTTGTATTTGACTTTTGAGCATTACACTGCTTTTGGAAAAATGTAGGGTTGTCGCAGACGGTGGGCGAGGGGCCCGTAGTATGAGAGTTCGCGGACGTATTCCCCGACGAGCTGCCTAGGATACCTTCGGAGCGCCAGGTGGAGTTCAGGATCAACCTAGTCCCTGGTGCGGCTCCAATAGCCAAGGCACCCTATCGGTTGGGTCCTCCCGAGATGCAAGAGCTGCTAGACAAGGGATTTATCAGGCCAAGTAGTTCGCCTTGGGGAGCCCGATTCTATTTGTGAAAAAGAAGGACGGGTCGCATCGTATGTGTATAGACTATAGGGATCTGAATAAGGTAACGGTGAAGAACTGTTACCCACTCCCAAGGATTGATGACCTCTTTGACCAGCTACAGGGAGCATCTTGGTTCTCCAAGATTGATCTGCGTTCAGGATATCATCAGATGAGGGTCAGGGAGGAGGATGTGCAGAAGACTGCGTTTCAGACGCTCTATGGCAACTATGAGTTTGTGGTGATGCCCTTCGGGCTCACCAATGCTCCTGCCGTGTTGATGGACCTCATGAACCGCGTGTGTAGACCGATGTTAGACCGGTAAGATATAGTGTTTTTCGATGATATCTTGGTTTATTCCAAGATGCAGGAGGAGCACGAGGAGCACCTGCGGGAGGTGTTGGAGACTTTGATGAGGGAGAGCTTGTATGCCAAGTTCTCTAAATGTGAGTTTTGGTTGCACGAGGTGCAGTTTCTTGGGCACCTTGTCAACCAGAACGGGATTTCGGTAGACCCGGCCAAGGTGGAGGCCGTGATGAGATGGGAGGTACCGAAGTCTCCATCTGAGATTCGAAGTTTCCTAGGATTAGCAGGCTATTATCGGAGATTCATCCAGGATTTCTCCAAGATAGCCATACCGTTGACAAGGCTAACAAGGAAGGCCGTGGTCTTTCGATGGGGGCCTGAGCAGCAGGAAGCGTTCGAGACACTGAGACAGAGATTTTGCGAGGCGCCAATCTTAGCCCTGCCAGAGGGCATGGAGGATTTTGTTGTGTACTGTGATGCGTCCATCTCAGGTTTGGGCGCAGTATTGATGCAGAGAGGGCATGTCATCGCCTACGCGTCGAGGCAGCTGAAGCCTCACGAGGCGAACTACCCGATGCATGACTTGGAGCTGTGGGCTGTTGTGTTCGCCCTCAAGATTTGGCATCATTACCTCTATGGGGTTCGTTGTACCATTTACATGGACCATAAGAGTTTGACGTACCTCATGGATCAGCCGAATCTAAACATGAGGCAACCTCGGTGGATGGATGTGGTAAAGGATTACAATTGCGAGATCCTTTATCACCCGGGAAAGGCCAATGTGCTGGCCGATGCTTGATCGGTGGAGGGTCGTTAGCCGAACGGGTAGGATAGGGCAACCTCATCTCCTCATTAAAAGTATAATATGAAATACAAAGTAACTACATGTTTTTCAAAAAATTCCCAATCCTAGTTACTTTAGGAAAAGTGAATTGATGCAATCCCATGAAATTACACTTTGCACCCTTGCTGAGAAGTTATTGGAGCGTGTGTGGTTTACCGACACACTAATTGGTTCTAAGCAAAGGTGGTAAAGGGTGATTCATGTGGTTTACCGGCACATCAAATAGGTGATTGTTACAATGAAGGCACCGTGTGAATTTGCATGGTAATTCACACCCACTTTGTGATCCTCGGTATCGCAGTCACAAACGAGAGGGGCATATCGAGATTTAAACATGCCATTGAAAAGTTCAATGAATCTCATCAAAACCTAGGAATTATCAATACATTTAGAACTTAAAGTTATGTTTTCATGGTGGAGAATTAGTGAATCGTCATTCACTTACCTTCAAATTGTTTGCATGTTAGATTACGGCATCCCTTTTCTAATATGTAAATATTGTTGTTGGATCCTAGCCCTAATTTTTCTTATTGGGTGATAATTAGCGATTCAAATTCCAATCTATCTTTGTCTTTTCTATTTGTAGATGTCGAACACGAAAAACACTGATGCTAGCTCGTTCACATTGATGAGCCTTTGCCAAAAGGTGACTTTCGATGGAACGAACTTTAGCGAATGGATAAGATACATTCGCACGATTGCTCGCTACGAGGACAAGGAGTATGTCCTCGATGAGAAGCTCGAGAAGATCAACCCAGAAATCACTACTTTGGCTGAAATAACTGCTTTTGAGACTCATGAACGTGATGCGACGAAGGTTCATTGCATCATGATAGCCACAATGAACGCTGAATTCCAAAAGTCCTACGAGGACATGTATCCGTACGAAATGCACCAAGACTTGTTGGAGAGATACCACCAAAACGCGAGGCAGGAACGTTACGAGATCTTCACTAACATGATCTCCGCTAAAATGGGACATGGAGAATCTCTAACCGCGCACCTGCAAAAGATGTAAAGGTATGTCGAGTGTCTTCGCAAGTTGAATGTCGACTTTGGGGAAGACTTGGCTGTCGACATGGTGCTTCACTCCTTGCCTCCGTGTTACAACCAATTTAGGATGACCTACCACATGAACAAAGAAGAGGTCACCCTAAGTAAGCTCCAAGGTCTCCTTAGGGTTGCTGAGAGCAACCTCAAGGACAAGTCTGTTGCACCAACTCCCAATCCACTAGCTGCTCCTGTTTTGGCAATTAGGCAAGCTAGGGGTAAGAAGAGGAAGGCTCCGTCTAAGAGCTACCGCAAAGGAAAGTCCCGAGATGGTTCCTCTTCTAGTGGGACCAAAGTTGATCCCGCTAAGCCTAACCCTAACCCAAAGGAGGCAGAGTGCCACCATTGCCACAAAATAGGGCATTAGAAGAGAAGCTACCCAGACTACCTGCAAGCCATCAGGGAAGGAAAGATCAAGTCGTCTTTCGCAGGTATATACACAATTAAATCTAATGATTCATCTCATACTATTTCTTGGGTACTAGATACCGGGTGTGGTTACCACATTTGTTCTGAATTGCAGGGACTAAAAAGAAATAGGGATGTGGAGCATGGAAGAATAAATCTAATCATCGGGAACAGAAGATCGTCGCCTGTGACCAAGATTGGAGTGTATTCTCTAGTGCTTAGGAATGGTTTATGTTTAGATTTGAATAATTGTTGCTATTCGCCAGAAATGGCAAGAAGCATCATTTCATTTCATGGTTTGTTTAGACAAGGATTTAGATTTTCTTTTAGTAATGAGAATGGCTCTATTTATGCTTATCTAAATGGTGTCTTATATTTTGAAGCAATACCATGTAATGGAATTTATGAAACTGTTATGATTGTAGATACCCTAGGAAATGATGTTTTATGCATGGATTCTTCCAATAGTATGGATAGAGCATCCTTGTGGCATTGTCGTCTTGGACATGTCAACAAGAAGCGCATAGCCCAACTCCAAAAGGATGGAGTGTTGGAGTCATTCGACCTTAGGGAAGATGACACATGCGAGTCTTCTTTACTTGAAAAGATGACCAAGTCACCCTTCACTAGTACATGTGAAAGGGGTGAGGGTTTATTGGACATCATACATACTGATGTATGTGGACCGTTTAGATCAACCACAAAGGATGGGAACCGCTTCTATGTGACTTTTACCAATGAGTATAGTAGATATGGGTATATCTACTTAATCAAGCAAAAGTCAGAAACGTTTGAAAAGTTCAAAGAGTTCAAGAATGAAGTGGAGAATCAATTGGGCAAGAAAATCAAGATGCTTTGATCCGATCGAGGAGGAGAGTACCTAAGTCTTGAATTCCACGACTATCTCAAAGAGTGTGGAATAGTTTCACAATCGACGCCACCTAGGACACCGCAGTTGAATGGTGTGGCAGAAAGGCGTAATCGAACCTTGTTGGACATGGTTCGCTCTATGATGAGTCGTGCGTCACTATCAATCTCTTTTTGGGGGTATGCATTAGAGACTGCCGCCCATATCCTTAACCGAGTCCCTACTAAAAAGGTTGCCAAAACACCTCACGAGATGTGGACAGGGAAAGCTCCCTCGTTGGCACATATCAAGGTTTGGGGTTGTGAGGCTTTCGTAAGACGAGATACTCATGACAAGCTCGAACCTCGTAGTGAGCGATGTATTTTCATCAGCTACACGCAGAAATCCTTTGGATATCTCTTCTATAGACCGAAGGACAATGTTGTCTTTGTTGCGAGGAGAGGAGTTTTCCGAGAGCGAGAACTCATAAGCCAAGGAGACAGTGGGAGGCAAATCGAGCTTGAAGAGATTCAAGAATCGATAGATGAAGGAACCTCTACCACTGGCACTCAACCCGAGGAGGAAACTCCGGTTGAACCGATTGATGAATCCTTACCTCTTAGACGTTCCGAAAAAGTTAGAGTTCAACCCTAGTTTTATGGTTTTCATATTACTACCGAAGGTGACATGTATATTAGTGATGGTACACTAATAAACCTTGATGAACCTAATAGCTATAAGGAAGCCATGGCAGGCCCGAAATCTGCGAAATGGAAAGAGGGAATGGATAGCGAGATCCAATCCATGTATGATAACCAAGTTTGGAATTTGGTCGATAATGTGCCTGGACGTAAGACCGTTGGGTGCAAATGGATCTGCAAGAAGAAGACCGACGTGGATGGAAAATTACACACGTATAAGGCGCGATTGGTTGCGAAGGGATTTACTCAAACTCCCAGAGTTGACTATGATGAGACCTTCTCACCAGTTGCGAAGATAAAGTCTATTAGAGTGATGCTAGCTGTTGCCGCATTTCATGTTAATGAGATTTGGCAAATGGATGTCAAGACCGCTTTCCTTAACGGGAAGTTGGCTAAGGATGTTTACATTGCTCAGCCAGAGGGGTTTGTGGATCCGAAGCATCCGAATAGAGTGTGTAAGCTTGAGAAGTCCATTTATGGACTTAAGCAAGCATCTCGCAGATGGAATCTTTGCTTCGATGAGAAAGTCAAAGAGTTTGGATTTGTACGAAGCGAAGATGAATCGTGTGTATATGTCAAAGCCAGTAGGAGTATAGTAAGCTTCCTCGTTCTATATTGTGACAACCCGAAATTTCCACTCTGTACAAACAATATCACTTTAGTAGAAGTTATAACAATCATAGTCAATTTTCAGACTTTTCGTATAAGTTGGAGTAATCCAGGGTTTACACTTCAGTAAATATGAGGAGAGTGGATGCACTATGGTTTTGTGCAACACTGTTATTCCAAGACTCTGTTATATTAGAAATCATTTCAGGAATAAAAATATTTTCTGTCAAAAATATCTCAGGACTATAAATAAACTTCTGAACCAAATTCATTCATTATTCACATTTCCAACTAGAGAAAAGCCATTTTCTCTCTCACGGATCTTCGGGTTTTCATCCCAAATCGTGAGTACACTTCTCTAGTTGTTTCATAATGCTTATTATATGCTTAATAACATAGATTACATGTCAAATATGTGAGATTCGGGAGTTTACCGCCCAAGAATGTTCTTGGGGAGTAAACTCCAAAAAGAGGCATAAATGCTTCCTAGTCCCATTTCCTTGTTAAGTAACTAGCTTAGGATTGTATATAAGTATATTTGAGGCTAGAAAACAATCAAAAACACCAAGCTTAGGGTGTTCATAGCCCAAGAACTTCTTGGACCGTGAACTCCAAATTCAAGGGCCAAAATGTGCCCTAACCACTCCAAAAGCTTTAGACATTAACCCCCATTTATTCCTAGATAAATTGTAGACTTTAAAACATCAAAAGCACCCCCTTAAAGTGAGTTTACAGCCAAGGTAATACTCATAGGCCGTAAACACCAAACAAGGGCACCAAAGTGTGCCTAGGGTCCTCATTAGCCTTAAACAAATACCTAGAAATTATCCTACTTGTGCTTGGAACTCGAAAGAATAAAAATACCCATCCCATGAGAGTTTACGGCCGTAAACTCTAAGGGAATTGGCCTTTGGGCCATAAACTCCTCAAGGGAGTGTTTCTATGCCCTAAACTACCCAAAGAACTAAACCACCAAGTAGAACTTATTCTAGAAATCAACTAGCACTTCAAAACACCATGTACCACCAAGTTGAGAGTTCACGGCCATAAACTCAAGGGTTTACGACCGTAAACTCCTTGTGTGGAGTTTATTGAATGTTAAACACATAACTAAGGCCTTTTGGAACATTAAACCCCTTTAGCCTTGTCCCACAACAACCTAGAAGCAACCATTAGGACCTATAACACTTATACAAAGTGTTTACATGTTCCTGAGTGACCCAACAAATTTTACTGGTTATTATTTGGCTAATTAGTTATACATATGCTCATTATATGATAACTAGGCTCGTGCGTGTGAACAAGTCTCCGTTTGCCTCCTAGCACAGTATCCGACACTTCAATCCAATCCACTCACCACAAGTGAGTTCATACCCCTTTAATTAACCTTTGAAATACTTTTAATGTTTAAATGCTTTTACGGGGGCGGGAGGGGGGGGGGGGAATACAAGTTAAATACTTATAATTATTACATCAATCACATGTGATTAATAACTACAAAACCAATGATTTTATTATTGTTCAAATTGTTTATCAAACTGCTTTACAAACACTTTTACTTATCAAATGATTTTATTAAACTTTGTTTTACTTCTTATAAATTGCATGCCCATATATGTATAGATATATAAGAAATGTTTAAAGGGCTTAGGAAGGCCATCCGCCGTATTTCGTTTTTCTCGATTTAGATGTGGTCTGGTGGGATTTCGGGTAGCCGTCCGAAGGTCGTTTCAATATAAATTATATATCAAATGTACACATATAGACATAAAAGTACTTCCATATTCATGCGTATTAGTCACATCATTAGTAAGTTACCATCGGGGTAACACAGGATCATACTACTACAATTTCTAGATCAATGAGTCAGTTCATTCATGAGTCAATACTTATTACTATGAGTACATATACAACTATACTAGAAAGAGAACATATACAACTATACTAGGACGAGAACATATACAACGATACTAGAACAAGTAACATTACATTACATATACATGAATACGTCAACAATTGTGATCCACTGTATCGGAGCATGCCTTAAATGTCATGGCCCGAGTTGTAGCCAGAATTCTCTTGAAGGGAGAGCGTGAGTTTGCGTATAGATCTATACTGGATTGACTATCCTACACCTTGCTGCTAGCTACAGCCGGACCTGCAGGTCTGCGGGTGCCAAACGTCATTCCGTTATTACGACCATTCGTATGTCGTTGTTACCAGTCGATAGTATGGTGCAATTAATCACATGATACCTTAATATAAATCTGGTTTAAGGTAGTTAGTACAGCAGTAGTTCCTATAATACAACACTACAGTACTACAATAATTTACCCATTACATATATTTAGTGATTATTTCACTTAAACATTAATGTACAAACTATATTTTGTTAAATGATAGTTACACTTGGGAAATTACACACTTTTACAAAAAATGAGCATACAAAACAGTTAAGCCTTGGTAGAAGGCTACTTTAATAGAAAATATAGGTTTTTCTGAGAGATTCAAACTTTTACAAACACTTACAAACATTTACATAAATTTTTCAAACTTACACTTGAGACATGTTCAAACGTTTTCATAACAAACACCGACACTACAATACTTATGAACTCACCAGCTTAAAGCTGATAAACTCTTTCAAAATAACTTGTATTCTCAAGTCATCAGTAGACAGGTACCGAGGCCAGCGTTTGAGAAGATGGAGCGCATCCAAGACTCATCTTATTATTTTGATTCACATTATATTTTTGGTGTCTATAACTATTCAGAACACGCTTGTATTAAAATTATATATTTAATGCAATGGATGATGTTGTTTGCTTGTTTACTTTTACTGTGTTGTGATACTTTACATGACGTCCTCCGCCCCAGAACGTTTCCGCCGTTCTTGGTTTTGGGGTGTGACATATATGTCGATGACATATTACTCATAGGAAACGACGTCCCGACTCTACAGGACGCTAAGTCCTGACTCGGGAAGTGCTTCGCTATGAAGGACCTTGGAGAGGCTTCTTATATTTTGGGAATAAGGATAGTAAGAGAAAGAAGTAAGAGACTAATAGGACTTAGTCAGAACACTTACTTAGAGAAGGTACTAAAACGTTTTAGTATGGAAAACTCGAAGAAGGGAGAATTACCGATACAAAGTAATGCCAAGTTGAGTAAGACTCAAAGTCCGAGTACCGAAGCTGAAATAGCATAAATGAGCCAAGTACCATACGCTTCCGCAGTTGGCTCAATCATGTATGCTATGACTTGTACTCGCCCTGATGTAGCCTTTGCTTTGAGCATGGTTAGCAGATATCAAGGGAATCCTGGCAGAGCCCATTGGATTGCGGTTAAGAATATCCTTAAGTACCTTCGGAGGACGAAGGAATGGTTCTTAGTCCTCGGAGGGAGTGATGACTTGCAGGTGCGAGGGTATAGTGACGCCAGCTTTCAGACCGACAGGGAAAACTACCGTTCGCAGTCGGGCTAGGTCTTTACCCTAAACGGAGGAGCAGTAACTTGGAAAAGTTCCAAGCAGGAAACCGTAGCTGATTCAACGTGCGAATCAGAGTACATTGTCGCGAGCGAAGCGTCGAAGGAGGCGATATGGTTAAAGAACTTCATCGGTGATCTTGGAGTTGTACCTGCCATAAAGGAGCCCATGGAAATTTTCTGTGATAATGAAGGAACGGTTGCCTTGACCAAGGAACCAAGGGATCATGGTAGATCTCGACATATCGACATAAAATATCACTTTATTAGACATCGTGTAGAAGAAGGACAATTCGTAGTGAAGAGGATATCATCAGAAGATAACCCAACAGATCCGCTTACGAAGGGACTGAGTAGGGTTAGGCACTTGCAGCATGCTAGGAGTATTGGGCTGAAGGATGATATTAGCATAGATTAGATAGTAGTAGAAACATGAAATAGATAAATGTAATTAACATTTGATGATTAAATAAAGGAGTATTAGTTATGAGTAATGTTACTGTCTTATGTTAATTGTTTAACTATTGTTTCATTTTGCATGTTTTGACTTCCAGAATAATTGAGTTTATTAAGAATAATCGAATTATTCAAATTGTCCACAATCGTTCATATGTTGGAAGTAGATATGAATGAAGATTGTCATGAATCGGTGTGTAGATTGTCTAAATGGTTTTAGACATAGCAAAGGGTTGCTGCAACGTTCATGAGTGCTTATGAACTGGTTTTGAGCATTGGAACAAACCCGCGCTTGCTGGAATTACTTTATGGAATATGATATAAAAGGGTGATCGCAAGACGATAATATCATATAGTCTTAAAACCTAGATATATGGTTTGTTATTTGTTAATTGGTTGTACATTGATAATGCGAAAACGCATCAGTAACTCGGTGTTATAAAAGGAATTGTTATGTATAGTTGATTAATGAATAAGTAAATGCATATAAGTCGAAGTTTATCTGTTACTTTTATCCCAAGAGGGTAAAAGCGATATCTCGGTCGCTCGATGATTTGATTTGACTTATGTGCCAGGCCCGGTCAGAACTAAATTGATGTGTTCGATTAAGTTCTATGTCAAATGAATCGGAGATCAAGAAACCAAAATGCTAGACAAATTATTCCATAGAATTGTCAGCATGATATCTAACGGAGGACTGTACGATCCCTTATCTAAAGGACAAGATTGATTAGATCAGAGTTTGACAGCGTCTTTGAGAGCTACGATTGCAAATCGAATTGTACTTGTGCATATAGTTACTAGACTTATCCAAGAGGGAGACTGTTGAAATAGTGTCTAAGGCTGCAACTATATTAGGCAAGTATTTGACCCGATTGTGCATGGTCCTTTTGGGTTGCCTTCACCATAGCAACTTGACAAGATGATTTTTTATGAGAGAATAAATATTATTAATATATTATGAGAATAATATAAGGAATAATAATATTGTTATTTGATTAATATGAGTCATAAATTAATTAGAATTAATTTGGTGACTTAAAGAGATTAATTAAATAAGAGGGTATAAACTGTCAATTGTTTGATAGTTACACTTTGGGCTGTAAATCCTTTATGGATAGAGAAAGGATTTGGATTGCTTTGAGTAAAGATTATCCAACTAGGGTTTAAGGGTGAAACCCTAGGAGCCTTACAAGTATAAATAGACCCTTAGGGCAAGGGAAATCGGCACCTCTGCTAAAGCAAAGAAACCCTGGCCGATTTCTATTCCCTCTCCTCTCTCTCAAATCATCCTCTTGCTAGTTGGTGTTTGTAAGCCATTAGAGGAGTGACATTTGTGACTCTAAAGCTCCAAGAACTAGAAGATCAAACAAGTGTTTCAAGGTATGCTTCTAATTCTGATTTTGTATTGTTCTTATACTCCATTAGTCATTAGAAGTCTTGGATCCAATGCATGCTTAATTAGAGAAACCCAGATCCAAGCATTAGGGTTTGTATGTGCACATAGGAATGTTCATATGGCCAAAACCCATCAATATCATGTATACATGTATAGACATAAAGGTTTACATCGATCAGTTCATTTCCCTTGGGTAGCAAGGGCATCCTTTCATTCATCATTCATAGATCAGAGACACTAGTAACTATTATAGGAGTAATAGACGTGATCCCTTTAAGGATAAAAATATCACTAATAGTTGCCTACATGTATTGCAGAATGGTGGTACTATGTCAGAGGCCAGCAGTTGGCAGTTCTGGAGAGGGATCGGGTTCGGGATCAGGTTCCGAGCCAGCAGATGAGAGGCTACGCGAGTTCATCATGTCAGAGATCACCAGAGGCATCCTTGAGTCGACCCCCATTATTTTCGGGTCGATCAAGCAAGGGATTGTTGAGCTGATGGAGGACCGCCTCAGGGCGTTCAGGAGTGACATGGCATCTGGCCAGTCAGGATCTCGCACACTATCCTTTAAGGACTTCAGGGGTAGTGGTGCACCGGATTTCCATGGCGCGAAGGACCCCATTGCTGCCAGACGATGGATTGCGGACATTGAGTCCGCACAGCTGACCAGCTTCTGCCCCGAGGGGTCGAAGGTGAGATATGCAGCGGGATGTTTACGAGACCGAGCTAGAGATTGGTGGGAGTCCGTCGGTGACTCGTTAGGAGCCTAGGCTGTTGAGGCTACGACTTGGTCAGACTTTGTGACCAGGTTCAGGGCAGAGTTTGTGCCGGCTATCGAGCTTCAGCAACTAGCCAGGGAGTTTTTAGATATGAGTCAGACGACGGAGACTGTGGCGAAGATCACCGCCAAGTTCCGGGAGAGGGCGTTCTTAGTGCCCCAGTATGCGGGGGATGAGGATATAAGGAGGAACCGCTACCATGACATGCTACGAGCTGACATCCAAGAGCATGTTAGCTTTTCAGCTTGCCCTACCCTGGAGTCCATGATTGCCAGGGCAAGGGAGAGGGAGATTGATCTGGAACATGTCCGGAAGAGGAAAGTAGAGGAGGGGCAATCGATTGGGGCTTCGGGGAAGAAGCCCAAGGGATCGGATGGTAGGCCGAAAGGCCAGTCACGACCGGGCCGCTGCAGGAAATGCGGCAGGCCATGTGAGGGGGTGTGTAGACTGGGATCGTCAGGCTGCTACAAGTGTGGCAAGACAGGGCATTTCAACAGGGATTGTACTGCCTCTGGATTGGTTATTCAGACGTCTGAGTTGCTGTGTTTCCACTGCAACTAGAGGGGCCACAAGAAGGCCAATTGCCCCCAGTTGACAGCAGCATCAGTGCTAGTGAAGGCGCCATCTCCAGCGACCCTGCGGATCACTGATGGACGGCAAGGCAAGGTAGAGGCTCCAGTGGTGAAGAGTCGGGTATTCCAGTTGACTACCGAGGAGGCACGTGCTGCACCCGATGTGGTGATGGGTATGAATTCTTATTTATGCTGTTATGATATGATGCTGTGATTTTGATATGTTATGTATGTGCTTTGTTTAGGATCGTTCCATGTGAATGGTATCCCAGTTCAGGTATTGTTTGATTCGGGTGCTACCCGATCGTTTGTTTGTCTTGCGCTCAGCAAGAGATTTTCTGAGTCTTCAGGCATGTTGGATTGCCCTCTAGACATAGAGACTGCAGATGACCGTTCGGTGCGAGCATCGACAGTGTTCCGAGATTGTGTGCTGAGGTTATTTGAGAAGCGTTATCTAGTGGATTTGGTTTCCATACCTTTGCGGGGGAATAAGGTTATTATCGGTATGGATTGGTTAAGCGTCAATGGGGCAGTGATCGACTGCACGCAGCAGTTGGTGCGGATCAGGACCCCAAGTGGGGGAGAGTTGGTGGTTCTGGACGAAAAGCCACAGAGAGGACCAACCCTATGTTCACCAGCGAGAGCTAGGCGTTACCTCCAGCAGGGATGCGCAGGTTATTTCGCGTATGTTATGGATACCTAGGAGGCGGGTAGAGCGACGGTGGTCGAGGTGCCCGTAGTATGAGAGTTCGCGGGCGTATTCCCCGACGAGCTTCCTGGGATACCTTCGGAGCGCCAGGTGGAGTTCAGGATCGACCTAGTCCCTGGTGCGGCTCCGATAGCCAAGGCACCCTATCGGTTGGCTCCTCCCGAGATGCAGGAGCTGCTAGACAAGGGATTTATCAGGCCAAGTAGTTCGCCTTGAGGAGCCCCGATTCTATTTGTGAAGAAGAAGGACGGGTCGCATCGTATGTGTATAGACTATAGGGAGCTGAATAAGGTAACGGTGAAGAACCGTTACCCACTCCCGAGGATTGATGACCTCTTTGACCAGCTACAGGGAGCATCTTGGTTCTCCAAGATTGATCTGGGTTCAGGATATCATCAGATGAGGGTCAGGGAGGAGGATGTGCAGAAGACTGCGTTTCAGACGCTCTATGGCAACTACGAGTTTGTGGTGATGCCCTTCGGGCTCACCAATGCTCCTGCCGTGTTGATGGACCTCATGAACCGCGTGTGTAGACCGATGTTAGACCGGTAAGATATAGTGTTTTTCGATGATATCTTGGTTTATTCCAAGATGCAGGAGGAGCACGAGGAGCACCTGCGGGACGTGTTGGAGACTTTGATGAGGGAGAGCTTGTATGCCAAGTTCTCTAAATGTGAGTTTTGGTTGCACGAGGTGCAGTTTCTTGGGCACCTTGTCAACCAGAACGGGATTTCGGTAGACCCGGCCAAGGTGGAGGCCGTGATGAGATGGGAGGTTCCGAAGTCTCCATCTGAGATTCGAAGTTTCCTAGGATTAGCAGGCTATTATCGGAGATTCATCCAGGATTTCTCCAAGATAGCCATACCGTTGACAAGGCTAACAAGGAAGGCCGTGGTCTTTCGATGGGGGCCTGAGCAGCAGGAAGCGTTCGAGACACTGAGACAGAGATTTTGCGAGGCGCCAATCTTAGCCCTGCCAGAGGGCATGGAGGATTTTGTTGTGTACTGTGATGCGTCCATCTTAGGTTTGGGCGCAGTATTGATGCAGAGAGGGCATGTCATCGCCTACGCGTCGAGGCAGCTGAAGCCTCACGAGGCGAACTACCCGACGCATGACTTGGAGCTGGGGGCTGTTGTGTTCGCCCTCAAGATTTGGCGTCATTACCTCTATGGGGTTCGCTGTACCATTTACATGGACCATAAGAGTTTGACGTACCTCATGGATCAGCCGAATCTAAACTTGAGGCAACGTCGGTGGATGGATGTGGTAAAGTATTACAATTGCGAGATCCTTTATTACCCGGGTAAGGCCAATGTGGTGGTCGATGCGCTTAGCCACAAGGCGGTACCGATCAGGGGTATCTGCATGCGGATGACAGTGGTGACTCCGCTATTGGAGCGGACTCGGGAGGCCCAGCAGGAGGCCATGAAGGAGGAACATCGGAAGAGTGAGTGCATAGTGGGTCAGGTTTCCTCCTTCGACTATGACAGCAGGGGATTATTGACATTACACCGCAGGGTGTGGGTGCCGTACCTCGGAGGCGTGCACCAAATCTTGATGGAAGAGGTGCACAAATCTCGATTCTCCATTCATCCCGGGGCGACGAAGATGTATAGGGATCTTCATCTAGATTATTGGTGGACCTGCATGAAGAGGGATGTGGCATGGTACGTGGAGCGATGCTTGACCTTTAGGAAGGTCAAGGCCGAGCATCAGAGACCTCACGGCAAGATGCAGCCGTTGGATATCCCGCTGTGGAAATGGGAGGATATTACGATGGATTTTATCACGAAGCTTCCTAGGACCGCGCGAGGAGTAGATTCGATATGGGTCATCGTGGATCGATTGACCAAGAGCGCCCACTTTATCCCGATTCAGGAGAGCATCTCGGTCGAGAAATTGGCCGATATCTATATCAGAGAGGTGGTGGCCCGGCACAGAGTTCCAGTTTCAGTGATTTCAGATAGGGATGTACGGTTCACATCCAGGTTTTGGAAGAAATTCCATGATGAGTTGGCTACTCGTCTGCATTTCAGCACCGCCTTTCACCCGCAGACGGATGGCCAGAGCGAGCGGACCATCCAAACTCTGGAGGACATGCTGCGGGCTTGTGTTTTAGACTTCAGAGGTAGATGGGATACCTACCTTCCGTTGGCGGAGTTCTCGTATAATAATAGTTATCATGAGAGCATCGATCGTCCTCCTTTAGAGATGTTGTATGGGAGGAGGTGCAGGACCCCGATATGCTGGGGCGAGGTTGGATAGAGGGTCATGGGGAGCACTGAAGTAGTGCTCAAGACAAAAGACAAGATTCAGCAGGTCCGGAGCAGGCAGAAAAGTTATGCCGATAAGCGTCGATCTGACCTGGAGTTCCAGGTCGGAGATATGGTTCTCCTGAAAGTGTCGCCTTGGAAGGGCGTCATTCGATTCAGGAAGCGGGGCAAGTTGGGCCCAAGGTATATTGGACCGTCCAGGGTTTTAGCCTGGGTGGGCAAGGTGGCATATAGGCTGGATTTGCCAGCTGAACTCAGTCAGATACACATACTTTCCATGTTTCTCAGCTGCGAAAGTGCCTGATGGACGAATCCGCAGTGGTACGCTTGGAGGGCATTCAGGTTGATGGCAGCCTGAATTACATCGAGCGGCCTGTAGTGATCTTTGACCAGAAGTCGAAGGATTTGAGGAACTAAAGATTAGAACTCATGAAGGTGTAATGGCAGCACCGGAAGGGGTCGGAGTGGACTAGGGAGCCGGTGGATGAGATGATGGAGCACTACCCTAAGCTGTTTTAGGATCGTGCAGCAGACTTCGAGGACGAAGTCTAAAATAAGTGGGGGAGATTTGTAGCACCTGGTTCTTGGTACGTATTCTGTTATTAAATTTTCATTTATTTTTCATTTTTAGCCTTGAACTCGGCGAGTCAAAGGACTGACTCGCCGAGTAGAAGCGGGATGAGGCGCGGAGTTTAAGTTGCGGACTCGGCGAGTCGGGTCCCAGACTCGGCGAGTAGCCGCTGTCTGGACAAAAACCCTAATCAGGGGTTTGCACCCTATTTAAACGACCTTATGCAGCCTCCACTCCCCCTTTATGATCCCAAACACTTCTCATAGCCAACCCTAGCCGTTTTTGAGAAAAATCCAAGGCTTTTGAGTGATTCTTATGTGTTTTGACCTCAAGGAAGAAGGAAGAGCATAGAAGGATCAAGAGGAGACTGAAGGCTTCGAGTATGGTTCACCATTTGCAGTCTTAAGAAGGTATAAAGTCTATACCTTGCTTGCTTTTTTGATAGATCCCATTTTGGGGAGTTTTAGGGCTTTTCTAAGCCATTTTGGTCACCAACCATGATTGCAAGCATGATTTGAGGGTGATGTTTCGGATCTAGGTCCTTTGAGGGGTTACAAGGCAGAAAGGAGTGGCTTTTGCACTCAAGGAAGGCCCCATGCATTGTGAGAGCTTGTTTTAAGACCTTTTGACCTTAAAGTCCCATGCAAGCACGTAAAGGTTGTAACTTTACATGCTAGATCGATTGTAGAAGCTTAGATCTACATTTTGACCAAGTGTTGTACATCAGAAAGCGAAGATTCAGTGAGTGGTTATGACCAACTCGGCGAGTCCGTTCTTGGACTCGACGAGTCCATGGTTCTGTCCCATATCAGTTGAGGGTCATAAGGACCTAGTTGAGTGTGGAAAGGTTTTAAGGGGGTCCCAAGGGGTGACCTAATGTTCTGGACTAAGGCATTGTTCTGGAAATTCGTGGTACTCGGCGAGTCAGGTCAAGTAGAAGTTTACTTTGACTTTGACTTGGTCAGGGGTAAAATGGTCATTTTACCCTAAGATTAAATGTTAGTTTCTGACTAAGTGTTTTGTGGGAATTATAGCCGGAGGATTTCCGGAGCAGTAGCAGTGGCAATAGTCAGAGGATTCCCGCACAGTTCAGCAGCTACTACGAGGTGAGTTACCTTCTAGTAGCGGTGAGTCTAAGGCCACAATGTCGGCCCACCGGTAGGAGACGTATGATAGATGATTGTCTTTGTGATATCATCTAGGGTTGCTACTACCTGATATGTTATATGCTAGCATGATATGTTGTATGTGATAGTAGTAGAGTTCGATTGTTAGGACCGAAGGGTAGTCAGACACCCCAAATACGTCTGACAGTATGTGATGATATGTTTGCATGTTGTCTTGCTATGTTATATGCGATAGAGGTAGTACGAGGGGACCAGTCCCCGAGTTCGGTTGTTAGGACCGAAGGGTAGTTCAGGCACCCCGGATATGTCTGATAATATGTTTGTGTTATGTTATATGTGATAGTAGTAGTAGGGGGTGAAATCGTCCCCGAGGTTCGGTTGTTAGGACCGAAGGGTAGTCAGCACCCTAGAATGGCTCGACATGGGTAGGTCAGCGCCCTAGAATAGCTTGACACGGGAAGGACGGCACCCCATAATGGCCGCATGGGTAGGTCGGCACCCCAGAATGGTCGTACCGGGTAGGTCGGGCACCCCAGAAATGCCTGGCAATATTTATGTGATATGATTGTATGGTATGTGGTACGATAGGGGGAACTCTCTAAGCTTCGTGCTTACAGTTTTCAGTTTTGGTTTTTGGTACCTCTTCAGCGAAGGGGAAGGAGCTGGTGCGGTAGCGGCACATCATACACACACATTGGTCTTCCGCATTATGAGATGTTTTGGGATTGTACTCTGACATTATTATTATTTTCATGTTTTGGGTTTTCAGACACGAGATATGTTTTATGAAATGATATGATCGGATGATGTTTTACTACAAATGTTTTACAAACCACTTATTTTAAATGAAATTTTTGGGCGTGAAAATTGGATCCTTACAGTATGTAAAAGGGAATGAGCAGAAATGACTTTTAGAGCACTGGAAGGTTCGGGACATTGAGATTTTATATTTTTTTTTATGAATTTTTGAATTTGGCATTTTAAGTTCAATTGAGCATTACTACTCATAAGACCAGTCATATGTCCCAAAGAATTAACTCATACCTGTTGTTTTTCTAAAATGTTGACAATCTTCTCACCTTCTGTTTTGCACAAGTAGCTTCGGGAGGTGTGTTCGTGAGCGATTAACATGCTTTTAGATTTTTCATTAAAAAGAGCAAGCCAATCTCAAGGCACATAACTCACTTACCAGCTCAACTGTTTTGAAAAGATTCAGTTGCTTGGGATTGGATCGGATTTTTTTTATGTATATGCAATGAATGCAATGTAAAAATTTAGATGCAAACAAAATGTAAAGAAAATAATAAAAATTAGAATAGAAAAGAAAATCTTTTTGGCTTTTGAGAAATTTTCTATGCAGAAAAATGAACAAGAAAATAAAAATTAATGCAATATGTACAAAATTACATGCAACCTACATGCAACGGGATTTATGCGTGGATGGATGCCCTTCCCCAAGATTAAAATATAGCATCGTCCTCGATGCTTGGAGAGGGGCGTAGCCGGCCTATTTTGGACTGGGCGTTGGAGGATATGGCGGGAACTGCGAAGGGTAATCAGAAGGATAAAATGGAGGCCACTGGGGTTGGGATGATGATGGAGGCTGCTATTGGGTGGGAAGCTCAAGTACTCGGTGAATATCGCTCAACAAATGATGAACATTACGGTTATGCTGCTCTTGAACCACCCATCGCTGATCCTACTCGGCCCATCACAGCTCTTTCTGGGCCCAACGCTCTTCTTGAAGGTTCCGGTAGTCCTGAAATTCGGAAGTGATTTCAGCAACACCCGTATAAATCTCTCCTACTTCTTGTTGGAGGCTCGTGTAATGATGATCTAAGTGTGCAAACTCGCCCATGTAAAGGTTATGTTCGGGAAAAGGAATGGGGCGAGAAGAGCTAGAATCACCTGCAGTTGGAGTTGGAGCAGGAGGATTAGGAATGGTGGCTGAAGATCTACGGGTTACATTGACACCCAAATTGGACTGGAGCTTCCAACTGGTAGATGGGATGTCATTGGCTAAGGCTAATATCTTCTTATTTCGACTGTCGATGCGTAGATATTCTTTACCATTGACAGTCCAATGAACATCCCCATTGGAATTGTGGTGGAAAAGATGCATGATTTCCAAAAGCTCAAGTGATAAATGAGTACGACCCGAAATTATATTGGTTGGATTGTTGGGTAGATGGAGGACAAGAGATTCAGCTATAATAGAAACCATGCCTCCATAATGAAGCCGGCCACCATTGCTCATGGCATTTCTAAGCATTTTTTGAACTACTCAACATCCGAAATGAGGGACTTTCTTGGGCTTGTTAATCATGCACCATAAAACTTCTAATTCTTTTTTGTTCGCCTTGCTAATCTCTTCTTGAGGAAATAATAGAGAAGCAATAATCTGGTGGGTGACTTTCAGAACCGGATGAATAATACTAGAAGCTTTTGTTGTGCCTAACTAAAACTCATCTTCACAAGAGATACTTCTCCAAAACCTTTCACAGTCTTGCTCAAATACAACACTTCTTCTTCCCTTTGTTGTATATACATTCCTTTTCGCTTTTGGGGCACTAATAATATCATAGAGAGTATCAGCATAAATTCTATGGGATTGATTGAGCAAACGGAAGGTGAGGATGTGTGTTTGGTAATCGAAAGTGATGGATGACAATGATTCCAACATAGGGGTTTGATAGCTTATAGCATGGAGATTCAACAACCCTTCCCAACAATTGTTTTTAAAGAGCTTGTGGACACCTTTATAGATATGAAGGTCCTTGAGGGCTTGGATGTCCACAAATTTTTGTGCCCCTTTTAACCTTTGAATAAGGGTTGCATACAACATCTCTTGTTGATTGGACTAAAAAATAAGACCAAATTCATAGGGGTTTTCCATGGGTTGTTGGTCTTGTTCATCATTGGTTTCTTGACCACCTATATGTGAGGTCCCAATTCTAGCCCTTTTTCCACGAGAAGCCATTGTCCAATTGAATTTAACAAAGTTTTGCACACAATGTAGGAAAATTTAAACTCAAGAGCATGCACAAAATCTAGCAATATCACCAAAATCACCCTAAAATCTAACTATATGCACAACTAAAGAGTTTGGAATAATTATACCAATTTGTGCTTGAATATGGTGGTAGGGTGATGTCCAATGTTTCCCCAAGCCCTCCCCAAGCTTATCCTACAAGAAATTTCAAGCATTAGGTCGAGATTTGAATACCCAAAAATTCTACGGTTTGCTCAAAACCCCCAAAATCGGTCATGAGAGGGTGAATTTGAGATGCAAGCCAAAGAAGATGAAGAAAAGAGAAGAATTTCATACCTTGGAGCTTGATTTTTGATGCAAAATTGAGGAAGATTGAGTGATTTTAAGGGTTTTTTCGAAGAGAGTAGTATTGAGAGAAAAGGAGTCGCAGGTTTTGTGAAAGGAATGAGTAAAAAATCGAGTTTAGGCTTTAAAAACTTCACAGCTCTATTTTTACGTTTACACGGCCCGTGTAAATTACAGGGTAGCGTTTACACAGCCATGTAAATGAAGCGCCTGATATGTGACAACCCGAAATTTCCATTTTGTACGAACATTAACTATTCAATAGAAGTTAGTCCAGTTTCAATGAATTTCAGGCTTTTCCGAATAAGTTTGTGTACATTAGGGTTTACGTTTAAGGAGATATCAGGAGAGTGGATGCTCATGGGTTTGTGAAACTTGAGCATTTCAAAACTTCATAATGTTAGAGTCCAATTCTAGAATAAAAATATATTCTGCCAAAAATATTTCAAGACTATAAATAGATTTCTGAACTAAATTCATTCATTATTCACATTTCCAACTAGAGAAAAGCCATTTTCTCTCTCACGGATCTTCGGGTTTTCATCCCAAATCGTGAGTACACTTCTCTAGTTGATTTATAATGCTTGTTATATGCTTAATAACATAGATTACATGTCAAATATGTGAGATCCGGGAGTTTACTGCCCAAGAACGTTCTTGGGGAGTAAACTCCAAAATGAAGCTTTAAGGCTATCTAGTCCCATTTCCTTGTTAGGTAACTAGCTTAGGATAATATGTAGGATCATTTGAGACTAGAAAACAATCAAGAATACATAGCTTCAGGAGTTTACGGCCCAAGAGTTTCTTGGACCGTAAACACCAAATTCAAGGGCTTAAATGTGCCCTAATCACTCCTAAAGGCTTTAGACTTTAACCCTCAATTACTTCTAGCTAATATGGGGACATTAACACATCAAAATCACCCCTAAAAGGGAGTTTATGGCCAAGAAATGCTCTTTGGCCGTAAACACCAAGTAAGGGCACCAAAGTGTGCCTAGGGTTCCCCTTAGCCTTAAACAAAAGCCTAGAAATTATCCTACTTGTGCAAGAGACTTGAAAGAATTAAAACATCCATACCATGAGAGTTTACGGCTGTAAACTCTAAGGGATATGGTCTTTTGGCCGTAAAATCCTCAAAGGAGTATAATCTATGCCCTAAACTACCCAAAGGATTAAACCACCAAGCTAGGCTTATTCTAGATATCATTTAGCACCTTAAAACACCCAAAACCACCAAGATTGGAGTTCACGGCCGTAAACTCCTTGGGTGGGGTTTATTGGGTAGTAAACTCTTATACAAGGTCCTTGGAAGCTTTAAACCCCTTTAGCCTTGTCCTATAACAACTTAGATGCAACAATTAGGACCTATAACACTTGTACAAAGTGTTTACATGTTCCTAAGTGTCCCAACTTATTTCATTAAGTTATTATTTGGCTAATTAGTTATATATATATGCTCATTATATGATAACTAGGCTCGTGCGTGTGAACAAGTCTCCGTTTGCCACCTAGCACGGTATCCGACACTACAATCCAAACCACTCACCACAAGTGAGTTCATACCCTGTAATTAACCTTTGAAATACTTTTAAATGTTTTAAATACTTTATGGGGGGATACAAGTTAAATGCTTATAGTTATTACATTAATCACATGTGATTACATTAATCACATGTGATTAATAACTAGAAAACCAATGATTTTATCACTGTTCAAACTGTTTGTCAAACTGTTTTACTTCAAAATGTTTTACAAACTCTTTTACTTATCAAATGCTTTTATTAAACTTTGTTTTACTTCTTATAAATTGCATGCCCATATATGTATAGATATATAAGTAATGTTTAAAGGGCTTAGGAAGGCCATCCGCCCTATTACCTTTTTCTCGATTTGGATGTGGTCTGGTGGGATTTCGGGTAACCGTTCGAAGGTCGTTTCAATATTAGATATATATCAAATATACATATATAGACATAAAACTACTTCCATATTCATGTGTACTATACACATCATTAGTAAGTTACCATCGGGGTAACACAGGATCATACTACTACAACTTCTACATCAATGAGTCAGTTCATTAATGAGTCTATACATTACATTACTATGAGAACATATACATTACATTACTAGGAGAACATATACAACTATACTAGAAAGAGAACATATACAACTATGCTAGATGAGAAACATTACACTACATATACAAGAATACGTTAAAAATTGTGATCCACTGTATCGGAGCATGCCTTAAATGTCATGGCCCAAGTTGTAGCCAGAATTCTGTTGGAGGGAGGGCGTGAGTTTGCGTATAGATCGGTACTGGATTGACTATCCTACACCTTGCTGCTAGCTACAGCCGGACCTGTAGGTCTGCGGGTGCCAAACGTCATTCCGTTATTACGACCATTCGTATGTCGTTGTTACCAGTCGATAGTATGGTGCAATTTATCACATGATACCTTAATATAAATCCGGTTTAAGGTAGTTAGTACAGCAGTAGTTCCTATAATACAACACTACAGTACTACAATGATTTACCCATTACATATATCTAGTGATTATTTCACTTAAACATTAATGTACAAACTATATTTTGGTAAATGATAGTTACACTTGGGAAATTACACACTTTTACAACAAACGAGCATACAAAACAGTTAAGCCTTGGTAGAAGGCTACTTTCATAGAAAATATAGGTTTTTCTGAGAGATTCAAACTTTTACAAACACTTACAAACATTCACTTACATTTTACAAACTTACACTTGAGACACGTTCAAACGTTTTGATAACAAACACCGACACTAAAATACTTATGAACTCTCCAGCTTAATGTTGATAAACTCTTTCAAAATAACTTGTATTATCAGGTCATCAGTAGACAGGTACCGATGCCAGCTTTTGAGAAGATGGAGCGCATTCAAGACTCATCTTATTATTTTGGATTAACATTATATTTTTGGTGTCTAAAACTGTACGGAACACGCATGTATTAAAATTATATATTTAATGCAATGGATGATGTTGTTTGCTTATTTACATTTACTACGTTGTGATACTGTACATAACGTCCTCCGCCCCAGAACGTTTCCTCCGTTCTTGGTTTTGGGGTGTGACAGATTGGTATCAGAGCATTGTTTATAGTGAATCAAGTATATCAACCCATAAAAGATATACTAAACTATAAACCCATTATGGATTAAAGCACTCTGACCAAGAGTCAATACTTTAAATATTAAAATATTTAATTAAGTATACTAGTCTACATTCATACTAAAATCAGTGTCACAATGACAAGAACAAAAGTATTACGATTGTTAAATATCACAAGTGAGCTCGGGGATGTATGGTCAGTCCTGGGAATGGCATAACCTGATCAACTATGCTGGTTTGAGGAGTGATTAGCATATGCCCTAGAATGGTTGTGATATGTTAACAAGTCTAAAAACTTACCAACAATACCACAAGAAGATTAGTAGAACCTAAACTTAAAATACTATAGGTGTATTTTGTACTACTAGTTACATGTATACTATATTCTTATACCTCTCTTCTCGTGTATATTTAAATGGCTGGATTCCATCACGGCGACCCGTACTTCCCAAATGAAGGCAATGTCGGGTGGATCGAAGAAGAGCCCGAAGATGAGCACCCAATCCCTTTGGATGATCTACTCGCAGAAGGCTTTTCTGATGGATCCGACTCCGAGCCTGAAGTCAACAACCTACCGCTAGTAGGTCAAGCCCCGAACAACAACCCCCGACCAGCTTTTCCAGGTCCTACACCCTTGTGGGCAACCAACTTGAATCGCTGGAGTGACGAACAGGGTCAACCCTTACCTTACTTTGGGGACCGAACCTTTTACCACGTTAGCGATGGTGGCTCTGCGGATCGAGCTCTACCCGTCATTATCCGCAGAATAGCTCGTAATGTTGAGCAAGGTCGAGCAGCCATCGACCGGGTCATGGAGATTGATGAAAACACTGGTATCAACACAGTCCGCATCTGCCGTCTTGAAGAAGACATGGAACGGACCCGGAGAACCAATGAAACCCTGTAGCAACAGCTGGCTGCCTCCCGAGCTGAAGTCTTGGAACTTCGAGCCCGCCAGCGGGATCAGGAGCGACACCTTCAAGAGGTGGTTCGTCAAGTGTCAGACCTCATGGCTCGCCCGAGGAATTCCCATCGCCGTTAGATGATGTCTAGTACATCTCTGTCTTTTGGTTAAGGAATAGCCTTTAACATCTGTGCTCTATGTAGCACTTGTCTGTAAAATATTCCTAACTTTCAGTACTCTAATTAGGAATCTAAGAACTGTCAAACTTTTCTGTATGGTATGATGTAAGACCTAATGTTAGGTCGATTTTCCCTGAACTTATTACATCAGTAATACCAGTATTATTGACATCTATCTAATCTGTGGGCAAAATCTGTACATTTGTGTTTTCCTACTAATATTCCTTGTTGTGATCTCAAACACTCATTCAACTGTTGGGCTATGGTTAGTTAGTCCATGTGACAACCCGAAATTTCCATTTGTACGAACATTATCTATCCAATAGAAGCTAGTCCAGTTTCTGTGATTTTCATACTTTTCCGAAACAGTTTGTGTACATTAGGGTTTATGTTTAAGGTGATATCAGGAGAGTGGATACTCCTGGTTTTTGTGAAATTTGAGCATTCCAAGTTTCATACTGTTACAGTCCAACATCAGGAATAAAAATATTTTTTGCCAAAATATTCCAAGACTATAAGTAGTTTTCTGAATTAAATTAATTCATTATTCACAATTCCAAATAGAGAAAAGCCATATTCTCTCTGACGGATCTTTGGGTTTTCATCCCATATTGTGAGTCTACTTTACTAAATGTGTTTCAATACTTGTTAGATGCTTTATAACATCAATAACATGTTTAGATTACAAGATCCGGGAGTTTACCGCCCAAGAACGTTCTTGGGGAGTAAACTCCAAAACGGAACCTAAAGGCTTCCTAGTCCCGATTCCTTGTTAGACAACTTGTTTAGGGGTTAGTGTATAAACATTTGGGACTAAAAAGCAACCAAGAAACACAAGATCTTGGAGTTTACGGCCAAGGAACTTTCTTGGGCCGTAAACCCCTTTTCAAGGGCATTTAGTGCCCTAAATCACCCCTAATGCTTAAGGACTTTAACCCTCAAATGATTGTGCCTATTTTAGACATTAAAACCCTTCAAAATCATAAGATTAATAGGAGTTTACGGCCAAGAACCTCTCTTGGGCCGTAAACCCCTTTTTCTAGGGTAAAAAGCATTCCAAACACACCTTAGGCCTTAAGACAATTACCTTTGAGCACATGGGACTTGAATGGAGAACAAAAGACATCATAATCACTGCTTAAAAGGAGTTTACGACCAAGGAACATATATTGGGCCGTAAACTCCAAGTGAAGGCACAAAAGTGTGCCTCTTGTCCCCATTAGCCTTAGATAAAATCGTGGAAGCCATCCTTGATGTGTAAGTGCCTCAAAAAAATTAAAAGCCATCACCCCATAGGAGTTTACGGCCGTAAAGTCTAGGGTAAATGGACTTTACGCCGTAAACTCCCCTATGGATCATTCTAGGGCCTTAAACTACTTCTTGTGTTATTCCAACAAAGCTAGGAGTGTACTAGGATCAAGATAAAACTTTAAAACGCCCAAAACCACCATGTGAGGAGTTCACGGCCATAAACCCATGAGTTTACGGCCGTAAACTCCAAAGGGTGGGGTTTGTTGGGTGGTGAACTCTTATGCAAGGCCATTTGATGTTTCAAACCTTTTTCCTTGTCCCGTAGCAACTTAGATGCAACCTTTTGGACCTTAAACACTTATAAAAAGTGTTTACATGTTCCTAAGTGTTTTAACTTATTTATTAAGTTATTATTTGTCTGATTAGTTATATATATGCTTATTATATGATAACTAGGCTCGTGTGTGTAAACAAGTCTCCGTTTGCCACCTAGCACGGTATCCGACACTGCAATTCAAACAGCTCACCACAAGTGAGTTCATACCCATTGAATCAACCTTTGAAATGATTTTAAAATGTTTAAATACTTTATGGGGGGAATACAAGTCAAATACTTATAGTTATTGCTTCAATCACATGTGATTGCATTTAATCACATGTGATTAATAACTAGGAAAACAACCATTTTTACCACTGTTCAAACTGTTTATCAAACTGCTTTACTTTGAAATGTTTTACAAACTCTTTTACTATCCAAACTTATTTATAGACTGTGATTCAAACAAATGCTTCTTATACTTAAACTGTTTTATCAACTTATGCCTTCAAATTGTTTATATAGATCGACATCAAGTCGATCTTCTCTTGAAATTATATTTTTGCTTCAAATGTCTTATGAAAACTTATTTATGCTTTTATATATTCAATTGCATGCCCATATATGTATAGATATATAAATAATGTTTAAAGGGCTTAGGAAGGCCATCCGCCCTATTTCCTTTTCCTCGATTTGGATGTGGTCTGGTGGGATTTCGGGTGACCATCCGAAGGTCGTTTCCATATTACTTATATATCATATATACATGTATAGATATAAAAGTACTTCTATATTCATACTTATCAGTACATCAATAGTTAGTTACCATCGGGGTAACACAGGAACATATACAGCTATACTAGAAACAAGTACATATACAGCTATACTAGAAACAAGTACATATACAGCTATACTAGAAACAAGTACATATACAGCTATACTAGAAACAAGTACATATACAGCCATACTAGAAACAAGTACATATACAGCTATACCAGAACCATGTACATATATAGTCATACGAGAAACATGAACATATACAACTATACTAGAATGAGAAACAATACATATACATGAATACGTTAACAATTGTGATCCACTATGTCGGAGCATGCCTTAAATGTCATGGCCCGAGTTGTAGCCAGAATTCTCTTGGAGGGAGAGCGTGAGTTTGCGTATAGATCTATACTGGATTGACTATCCTACACCTTGCTGCTAGCTACAGCCGGACCTACAGGTCTGCGGGTGCCAAACGTCATTTCTTTTTATTACGACCATTCATTATGTCGTTGTTACCAGTCGATAGCATGGTGCAATTTATCACATTATACCTTAATATAAATCCGGTTTAAGGTAGTAGTAATTAGTACAGCAGTAGTTCTCATTATACAAAACTACAGTACTACAATGATTTACCCATTACATATTTTAGTGATAACCTCACTTAAGCATTAATGTACATACTATATTTTATCAAATGATAGTTACACTTGGGAAATCACATACTTTTACAACGAACGAGTACACAAAACATCTAAGCCTTGGTAGAAGGTTACTTTAATAGAAAATATAGGTTTTTCTGAGAGATTCAAACTTTTACAAACACTTTCAAACACTTACTTACATTCTTACAAACTTATACATTGAGACAGGTTCAAACGTTTTGACAACAAACATTGACACTAAAATACTTATGAACTCACCAGGTTAATGCTGATAAACTCTTTCAAAATAACTTGTATTCTCAGGTCATCAGTAGACAGGTACCGAGGCCAGCTTTTGAGAAGATGGAGTGCATTCAAGACTCATCTCATATTATTTTGTTTTACATTATTTTGGTGTCTATAACTGTACAGAACACACTTGTATTAAAATATATATTTAATGCAATGGATGATGTTGTTTGCTTATTTACATTTACTGTGTTGTGATACTATACATGACGTCCTCCGCCCCAGAACGTTTCCGCCGTTCTTGTTTTTGGGGTGTGACAGATTGGTATCAGAGCATTGTTGATAGTGAATCAAGTATATCAACCCATAAAAGATATACTAAACTATAAACCCAATTGGGATTAAAACACTCTGACCAAGAGTCTATACTTTAAATAATAAAATATTTAATTAAGTATACTAGTCTGCATTCATACTAAAATCAATGTCACAACGACAAGAACAAAAGTATTACGATTGTTGAATATCACAAGTGAGCTCGGGGATGTATGGTCAGTCCTGGGAATGGCATAGCCTGATCCACTATGCTGGTCCTAGGAGTGATTAGCATATGCCCTAGAATGGTTGTGATATGTTAACAAGTCTAAAAACTTACCAACAATACCACAAGAAGATCAGTAGAACTTAAACTTAGAATACAATAGGTGTATTTTAGTGCTACTAGTTACACGTATACTACATTCTTATACCTCTCTTCTCGCGTAGATATAAATGGTTGGATTCCAACATGGCGACCCGTACTTTCCAAATGAAGGCAATGCCGGGTGGATCGATGAAGAGCCCGAAGATGAGCATCCAATTCCTTTGGATGATCACCTCGCAGAAGGCTTTTCTGATGGATCCGACTCCGAGCCTGAAGTCAACAACCTACCGCTTGTAGGTCAAGCCCCGAACTACAACCCGCGACCAGCGTTTCCAGGTCCTACTCCCATGTGGGCAAATAACTTGAATCGCTGGAGTGATGAACAGGGTCAACCCTTACCATACTTTGGGGACCGAACCTTTTACAACGTCAGTGATGGTGGCTCTGCTGACAGAGCTCTGCCTGTCATCATCCGCAGAATAACTCGTAATGTCGAGCAAGGTCGAGCAGCCATCGATCGGGTCATGGAGATTGATGCCAATTCAGGTGTCAATACAGTCCGCATCCGCCGTCTTGAAGAAGACATAGAACGGACCCGGAGAACCAACGAAACTCTACATGAACAGCTGGCTGCCTCCCGTGCTGAAGTCTTAGAACTTCGAGCTCGTCAGAGAGCTCAGGACCGACACCTTCAAGAAGTGTTTCGCCAAGTGTCTGACCTCAGGACTCGCCCGAGGAATTCCCATCGCCATTAGATGATGTCTAGTTCATCTCTGTCTTTTGATTTAAGGATAGCCTTTAACATTTGTGCTCTGAGTAGCACTTGTATGTAAAATATTCCTAACTTTCAGTACTCTAATTAGGAATCTAGGACTGTCAGTCTTGTCCTTTTGGTATGATGTAAGACCTACTGTTAGGTCGATTTTCCTTGAACTTATTACATCAGTAATACCCGTACTATTGAAATCTATCTAATCTGTGTGAAATTTGTACACTTGTGTATTCCTACTAATATTCCTTGTTGAGATTTCAAACACTCATTCAACTGTTGGGCTATGGTTAGTTAGTCTATGGGTCACTCTCACGTTGTTTACAAATTGATTCTTACCATTTTTTTATCTTTATAAACTTATAGCTAAAAGATGCCTCCTCGCAAATCTCCCAGGAATAGGAATATTCCTGCACCTCCACCGCCTCCACCGCCTCCGGTCATCGATACTGCAGCCCTGAATGCTGTCGTAGCTGCAGCAGTGGCGACTGCCATGGCTCAGTATCACTCATCAGATGCCAGCAGAGGTGGAACCCCTGTGGAATCTATTCCGATTGAAATCCCTGTGCGCTCGAGAGAGTGCTCCTACAAGGATTTCACAAACTGCAAGCCGAAGCCGTTCTATGGCACCGGCGGAGTCATTGCTCTCTCGCAATGGTTCGAGAAGACTGAATCAGTCTTCGAAATCTGTTCATGCCCTGCTGCGTGCAAAGTAAAATATGTCGCATGCACCTTTGAGGGTAAAGCCCTAACGTGGTGGAACGGCCACGTCAAAGCCCTAACTCTCGTCGTGGCTAACGACATGGGCTGGGAAACGATGAAGGACCTCATGACTGAGGAATACTGCCCGAGGAGCGAAGTCCAGAAGTTAGAACATGAACTCTGGAATCTGACCATGAAGGGCACCAATGTGATCGCTTACACTGCCCGATTTAGCGAACTGGTGGCCCTATGCCCCAATATGGTTCCCACTGAGGGGAAAAATATCAAACGGTACGTATGGGGGCTAATGCCTCCATACCAGGGGAATGTCTTAGCATCGAACCCCGCTACCTTTGACAGTGCCAAGCGTTTGGCACAAAGACTCATTGACCATGGAGTCAAGACCCCTGCAAGCACAACCACCCTAGCCATCCCAGAACCCTCAAAACCCGCTGGCACCAAGCGGAAGTTTTGGGATGAGAAGAAGAAGCAACGGGCTGCAAAGAAACAACAAATCGTGGCAGTGCATGCCGCGGTAACCCCTACTGCAGATACTGCTCCGGCGAGTCGGTATGTTGGAAGTTTGCCCAAGTGCAACAAATGCAACTACCACCACAACGGCGCCTGCCGTGAAATGCAGTGTTCTAACTGCAACAGAAAAGGACACACCGTCCGATTCTGTAAGTTCCTGGCACAACCGATCTCCCAAGTTCCTGGCTTAGGCGCGAGCCCAACTTGCTATGGATGTGGCGAAACAGGCCACTTTAAAAGAGACTGCCCCAAGGCGAGGAATACTGGAGGAGCAGGGAGGGTACTAGCAATAGGCCACGGGGAAGCAGTAGCTGACCCGACAGTGGTGACTGGTACGTTCCTCCTCGATAACTCCTATGCATGCATTCTGTTCGATAATGGAGCGGAGCGAAGCTTCGTAAACCACAAATTTGCTCGCATGCTTAAGCAACAGCCACACGCACTTAATGAATAATTCAAAGTAGAAATGGCCAATGGGAAAACTGAAAGTACTAATAGAATATACTTAGGTTGTCTTCTAACCTTAGATAACCATTCATTCCCAATCGACCTTATGCCGGTCTCAATAAAAAGTTTCGACGTTATTATCGGCATGGACTGGTTAAGTCTTCATCGCACCGACATCATGTGCTACGAGAAAGCAGTTCGACTAAACCTCCCGTCTAACGAAACTCTTATAGTCTACGGCGACAAACCTGGTGCGAGTCTTCGCATTATATCTAGTATTCAAGCACAGAAGTATCTGCGCAAAGAATACCACGCATTCCTTTCTCACGTCGTCGACACGAGCCTAGAAACGAAAGAACTAAAGAACATCCCAGTAGTGAGCGACTTCCCCGACATTTTCCCAGAAGAACTACCCGGGTTACCTCCGCAACGACAAGTCGAGTTCAGAATCGACTTAGTCCCAGGAGCTACCCCAGTAGCCAAGTCGCCCTACCGTTTAGCACCAGCCGAGATGCAAGAACTCTCTGGTTAACTTAACGAACTGCTCGGCAAGGGCTTTATAAGACCAAGTTTCTCACCTTGGGGAGCACCGGTCTTGTTCGTTAAGAAGAAAGACGGATCATTCCGTATGTGTATTGACTACAGAGAACTCAATAAATTGACGATCAAAAATCGTTACCCTCTGCCACGCATAGACGATATATTCGACCAACTGCAAGGGGGGAACTATTTTTCCAAGATTGATCTGAGATCCGGATATCACCAATTACGAGTGCTAGAGGAGGATGTACCGAAGACAGCCTTCCGAACTCGTTACGGACACTACGAGTTCGTGGTGATGCCATTTGGATTGACCAATGCGCCCGCAGTCTTCATGGATCTGATGAATAGAGTATGCCGACCTTACTTAGATCAGTTCGTTATTGTTTTCATTGACGACATCCTGATCTACTCCCGAAGTAAGAAAGAGCATGGTGATCATCTGCGACAAGTTCTAGAGACATTACGAAAAGAGAAACTTTATGCGAAGCTCTCGAAATGTGAATTTTGGATCCGAAGAGTCAAATTCTTAGGACACGTGGTAAGCGAAGAGGGAATCCACGTGGACCCATCCAAAATAAAAGCCATTGAGAACTGGTCAGCACCAAAGACGCCTACAGAAATTCGTCAATTTCTAGGTCTCGCTAGCTACTACCACAGGTTCATTCAAAACTTCTCCCGAATAGCGAAGCCTCTTACAACCCTGACACAGAAAGGCGTGGCCTTTGACTGGGAAGAGAAACAAGAAAGAGCGTTCCAAACGCTCAAACGAGCCTTGTGCACCGCTCCAATACTATCCCTTCCCGAAGGAATAGAAGACTTCGTAGTCTATTGCGATGTATCCAATCAAGGACTCGGATGTGTTCTGATGCAGCGAGGTAAGGTCATCGCCTACGCCTCGAGACAGTTGAAGACACACGAGGTTAACTACACGACCCACGATCTTGAGCTAGGAGCAGTGGTGTTTGCTCTGAAGATCTGGAGACATTACTTGTATGGAACGAAGAGCACTATCTTTACCGACCACAAGAGTTTACAACATATTTTCGATCAGAAGGAGCTCAACATGAGACAACGACGGTGGGTCGAGCTACTCAGTGATTACGAATGCGATATTCGTTATCATCCGGGTAAAGCCAACGTAGTAGCAGACGCCCTAAGTCGGAAGGAATATTCTGGTCGCAAAGTCAAGTCATTATCGATAACCATCCATTCACACCTGACTAAGCAAATTCAGGCGGCTCAACTTGAGGCCATGAAACCTGAAAAGGTGTCAAGTGAATCCCTTAGGGGAATGGACAAGAACTTTGAAGCCAAGGGTGACGGAGCTTTATATTACATGAACCGGATCTGGACACCGAAACACGGTGGTTTCCGAGACTTGGTCATGACCGAGGCTCACAACACTCGGTATTCCGTCCACCCAGGTTCAGATAAGATGTATCTGGATCTTAAAAAGCTATACTGGTGGCCTAATATGAAAGCAGAGATTGCTACCTTCGTAAGTAAATGCCTTACTTGCGCAAAGGTTAAGGTCAAGTACCAGAAGCCCTCTGGTTTACTGCAACAACTAGAGATTCCAGAATGGAAGTGGGAGCGGATCACTATGGATTTCATAACCAAGTTACCCAAGACGACGGGTGGACTTGACACCATATGGGTCATCGTTGATAGATTGACCAAGTCTGCACACTTCCTGCCTATCAAAGAAACCGACAAGATGGAGAAACTTACGAGAACATACATTAGGGAAATTGTACGGTTGCATGGTGTACCTATGTCCATTATCTCCGATAGAGATAGTAGGTTCACCTCAAGATTTTGGCAATCACTACAACGTTCCCTAGGAACGAGGCTAGACATGAGCACAGCCTACCATCCACAGACCGACGGACAGAGTGAGAGGACCATCCAAACACTAGAAGATATGTTGCGAGCCTGTGTGATTGATTTTAGGAAGGCATGGGATACTCATTTACCCCTTGTCGAATTTTCCTATAATAATAGTTATCACACGAGCATCAATGCTGCTCCATTCGAAGCTCTCTACGGCCGAAAGTGCAGATCCCCTCTGTGCTGGGCTGAGGTGGGTGATACCCAATTAGCAAGAGGGCAAGCTTCCAACAGTACTCTCACCGGTCCGGAAATCATTCGGAAAACGACAGAGAAAATCGTTCAGATCCGTGAACGATTGAAAGCCTCTAGAGACCGACAGAAGAGCTACGCCGATAAACGAAGAAAACCTTTGGAATTTCAGGTGGGAGACCGAGTCCTTCTCAAAGTCTCACCCTGGAAAGGCTTGATACGCTTCGGCAAGCGTGGGAAGCTAAATCCGAGGTACATAGGGCCTTTCGAGATTCTTGCCAGAGTCGGCCCCGTAGCTTACAAACTCAACCTACCCGACACACTTTGTAACGTACATTCTACATTCCACGTATCTAACTTGAAAAAGTGTCTGTCCGACGTGACTCTCGTAATCCCACTCGACGAGATCGAGATCAACGAGAGCCTCAACTTCGTGGAAGAACCTGTAGAGATCATGGACCGTGAGGTCAAGCAGACGAAACAAAGTCGTATCCCTATCGTGAAGGATCGTTGGAACGCCAAGCGAGGACCGGAATTCACTTGGGAACGCGAGGATCAGATGAAGTTGAAATACCCTCATCTTTTCGCTTAATTGTTGTAACTTTATATTTGCTTAAATTCTAATTTCGGGACGAAATTCTTTCTAACGGGGGGATGATGTGACAACCCGAAATTTCCATTTGTACGAACATTATCTATCCAATAGAAGCTAGTCCAGTTTCTGTGATTTTCATACTTTTCCAAAACAGTTTGTGTACATTAGGGTTTATGTTTAAGGTGATATCAGGAGAGTGGATACTCCTGGTTTTTGTGAAATTTGAGCATTCCAAGTTTCATACTGTTACAGTCCAACGTCAGGAATAAAAATATTTTCTGCCAAAATATTCCAGGACTATAAATAGTTTTCGGAATTAAATTAATTCATTATTCACAATTCCAAATAGAGAAAAGCCATATTCTCTCTGACGGATCTTCGGGTTTTCATCCCATATTGTGAGTCTACTTTACTAAATGTGTTTCAATACTTGTTAGATGCTTTATAACATCAATAACATGTTTAGATTACAAGATCCGGGAGTTTACCGCCGAAGAACGTTCTTGGGGAGTAAACTCCAAAACGGAGCCTAAAGGCTTCCTAGTCCCGATTCCTTGTTAGACAACTTGTTTAGGGGTTAGTGTATAAACATTTGGGACTAAAAAGCAACCAAGAAACACAAGATCTTGGAGTTTACGGCCAAGGAACTTTCTTGGGCCGTAAACCCCTTTTCAAGGGCATTTAGTGCCCTAAATCACCCCTAATGCTTAAGGACTTTAACCCTCAAATGCTTGTGCCTATTTTAGACATCAAAACCCTTCAAAATCATAAGATTAATAGGAGTTTACGGCCAAGAACCTCTCTTGGGCCGTAAACCCCTTTTTCTAGGGTAAAAAGCATTCTAAACACACCTTAGGCCTTAACACAATTACCTTTGAGCACATGGGACTTGAATGGAGAACAATAGACATCATAATCACTCCTTAAAAGGAGTTTACGGCCAAGGAACATATCTTGGGCCGTAAACTCCAAGTGAAGGCACAAAAGTGTGCCTCTTGTCCCCATTAGCCTTAGATAAAATCATGGAAGCCATCCTTGATGTGTAAGTGCCTCAAAACAATTAAAAGCCATCACCCCATAGGAGTTTATGGCCGTAAACTCTAGGGTAAATGGACTTTAGGCCGTAAACTCCCCTATGGAGCATTCTAGGGCCTTAAACTACTTCTTGTGTTATTCCAACAAAGCTAGGAGTGTACTAGGATCAAGATAACACTTTAAAACACCCAAAACCACCATGTGAGGAGTTCACGGCCATAAACCCATGAGTTTACGGCCGTAAACTCCAAAGGGTGGGGTTTGTTGGGTGGTGAACTCTTATGCAAGGCCATTTGATGTTTCAAACCCTTTTGCCTTGTCCCGTAGCGACTTAGATGCAACCTTTTGGACCTTAAACACTTATAAAAAGTGTTTACATGTTCCTAAGTGTTTTAAATTATTTATTAAGTTATTATTTGTCTAATTAGTTATATATATGCTTATTATATGGTAACTAGGCTCGTGCGTGTAAACAAGTCTCTGTTTGCCACCTAGCACGGCATCCGACACTACAATTCAAACAGCTCACCACAAGTGAGTTCATACCCCTTGAATCAACCTTTGAAATGATTTTAAAATGTTTAAATACTTTATGGGGGCGAATACAAGTCAAATACTTATAGTTATTGCTTCAATCACATGTGATTGCATTTAATCACATGTGATTAATAACTAGGAAAACAACGATTTTTACCACTGTTCAAACTGTTTATCAAACTGCTTTACTTTGAAATGTTTTACAAACTCTTTTACTATCCAAACTTATTTATAGACTCTGGTTCAAACAAAGGCTTCTTATAATTAAACTGTTTTATCAACTTATGCCTTCAAATTGTTTATATAGATCCACATCAAGTCGATCTTCTCTTGAAATTATATTTTTGCTTCAAATGTCTTATGAAAACTTATTTATGCTTTTATATATTCAATTGCATGCCCATATATGTATAGATATATAAATAATGTTTAAAGGGCTTAGGAAGGCCATCCGCCCTATTTCCTTTTCCTCGATTTGGATGTGGTCTGGTGGGATTTCGGGTGACCATCTGAAGGTCGTTTCCATATTACTTATATATCATATATACATGTATAGACATAAAAGTACTTCTATATTCATACTTATCAGTACATCAATAGTTACTTACCATCGGGGTAACACAGGAACATATACAGCTATACTAGAAACAAGTACATATACAGCGATACTAGAAACAAGTACATATACAGCTATACTAGAAACAAGTACATATACAGCTATACTAGAAACAAGTACATATACAGCCATACTAGAAACAAATACATATACAGCTATACCAGAACCATGTACATATATAGTCATACTAGAAACATGAACATATACAACTATACTAGAACGAGAAACAATACATATACATGAATACGTTAACAATTGTCATCCACTTTGTCGGAGCATGCCTTAAATGTCATGGCCCGAGTTGTAGCCAGAATTCCCTTGGAGGGAGAGCGTGAGTTTGCGTATAGATCTATACTGGATTGACTATCCTACACCTTGCTGCTAGCTACAGCCGGACCTGCAGGTCTGCGGGTGCCAAACGTCATTTCTTTTTATTATGACCATTCATTATGTCGTTGTTACCAGTCGATAGCATGGTGCAATTTATCACATTATACCTTAATATAAATCCGGTTTAAGGTAGTAGTAATTAGTACATCAGTAGTTCTCATTATACAAAACTACTACATCAGTAGTTCTCATTATACAAAACTACAGTACTACAATGATTTACCCATTACATATTTTAGTGATAACCTCACTTAAGCATTAATGTACATACTATATTTTATCAAATGATAGTTACACTTGGGAAATCACATACTTTTACAACGAACGAGTATACAAAACATCTAAGCCTTGGTAGAAGGTTACTTTAATAGAAAATATAGGTTTTTCTGAGAGATTCAAACTTTTACAAACACTTTCAAACAGTTACTTACATTCTTACAAACTTATACATTGAGATAGGTTCAAACGTTTTGACAACAAACATTGACACTAAAATACTTATGAACTCACCAGCTTAATGCTGATAAACTCCTTCAAAATAACTTGTATTCTCAGGTCATCAGTAGACAGGTACCGAGGCCAGCTTTTGAGAAGATGGAGTGCATTCAAGACTCATCTCATATTATTTTGTTTTACATTATTTTGGTGTCTATAACTGTACAGAACACACTTGTATTAAAATATATATTTAATGCAATGGATGATGTTGTTTGCTTATTTACATTTACTGTGTTGTGATACTATACATGACGTCCTCCGCCCCAGAACGTTTCCGCCGTTCTTGGGTTTGGGGTGTGACAGTCCATGTGTCACTCTCACCATTACTTACAAATTGATTCTTACCATTTTTCTTATCTTTATAAACTTATAGCCGAAAGATGCCTCCTCGCAAATCTCCCAGGAACAACCCTGCACCTCCACCGCCTCCTCCGCCTCCGGTCATCGATACTGCAGCCCTGAATGCTGCCATAGCTGCAGCAGTGGCAACTGCCATGGCTCAGTATCACTCATCTGATGCCAGCTGTGACAACTGCCAATTCAGGTCATTCTCGGACTCATGCATCTTTAAAAAACCATTCATGCACAACATGCCATGACCTAGTAGTATAGATTAGGTCAAAAATCTTGCATAAACTAGGATCCAACTAAGGTCTAGGACTAATATACTTGATACTTACAATTCTAGTAAGTTGCTTAGCTACAATAGGAAATGCCAATACTATAATTAGAATAAAGCTTCAAGCTTTGTTATAATTGAAATAGGGTATAAAACTCTAAAAATAAATTAAAACATTCTAATTATACTTCAACATGTTGTTGAATATCAAACAATATTCCAAAAACCCTAAAGAGCCAAAAATCCAAAGTTATAAATTATAAAGCTTAAAAACTTTATAAAATTTGGCTATAAACTTCCTAATATCAAATTTTTATTAATCAAATTATGAATTATAGTCAATGAAATAGAAATTAAATAACCAAGTATTAATCATAATTTATTTGTTGAAAACAAGATTTTAAATAAATCCAAATTTGCTTAATAAACACTTTTATAAAATTAGGGTTTTTATAAAGATTTAGGAGGGAATTTTATAAAGTTTAAAATTTAGGAGAGAGGAGGCCAAAATGCATGCAAAAACCGGCCATCACCTCTGCCCATGCCCTCTCTCTTCCCCAAAACACAATCATTAAGCTTAAACCCCCACTCCACCTCTTCCCTCTTCACTCTATCACTTCACTCTCTTCACACACTTCACTCTCTTCTTCCCTCTCTCTAAACTCACGAAATTTCTCTCATTTCTCTGCCAAATTTCAAGATTGTGAAGCCCTTGAAGTGTTCTCACTTCTCTCAAGGTCAAAACCAAGGTAAACAACAACATCTTCTTCCATAGTTTCATGGTTAAACCTCTTTTTCTTCTTAGTCTTCTCTACTTTTCGGATTCTATGCCTTTCCATGGCTAGAAATCTTTATTCTCCCCTTGTGGTTTGTAGATTCTCACCATAACACAATGCATGTGTTAGAGATGGTGAAAATCCGGGATCAAACCCATGCAAGGAGTGGAAAAGATGCACATATGATCATGTGACATCAAAACCTAATATTTCATGTTCTTCTCCATTTCTTTTGTGTTCATGCATGAACAAAAGCATTTAAACCATTTCTAGTACATCTTGGATGCTCATTCATTCCATGCATGTGTTAGAAATTGGGCCTTACCAAAGACATGCATGATGTTCTTGTTGAAATACCCTAATAATGCACACAAGCAAACATGCAATCTGCCAGATTACTTTGTTCGACTTTGAACAGTCATAACTCAGTCATTTCTTAACCAAATCATGATATTCTTTTTGTATTGGTTAGTTCCACGAATTAACTTTCAAACCCAACTGGTCTTACTGTAAAATATTAAATATCCGATTTTTGGCAGATTTTACAAAAAGGTTGCGCATACAGCTCTTTTTCTGTGATCACTATTTTTATCTTGCTTAAACAATGGCCTTAAACCCAACCATAAATCTGAGGAAAAATACATTAGAAACTTAACATATCTAGTGAATGATGGTTGAAATTTCGTGGCTTAAAACCTCACTGAACGGGCTACACAAATTCATGAATTTCAGCCACATTTACACTTCATGCATTATTGCATGCAACTTTTCTTAAATTGTTTGGAATCATTACCCTCATTTCTCTTCTGAATACATTTTTTTACATTTTTCCTTTTGAAAGCCCTTTCATGCATGAGATAATCTGGAAAATTTCAAGAGCTTTTGTTATTTCTTTGATTTATTAGAGTTATTGCTAAAACCAAGGGCATAAATCATATAAAATACTTCCAGAGGTCAATAAATCCTAAATAAATTCATGGATGATACTTATGGGGAATAATGACCCCTCACCAAATTTCAGAAATTTTTGTTACTGTTTAATACGATTTCTAATTTTCTTTTATTTAGGACATGATAAATTACAAAACCAACTTAGAGGATATGAAAATTGTATCTAACAATTTTCCCATACCTTAACTGTTATGGGTGACTTCAGAAAATAATTTCAAGATTTTTCATCATGGATTACTATTTTTACCAATTCTTGGTAATTATAATGGTCTAAAAATGGGAAAAATAGTTCTGATTATCCAAAATTCATGAAAATTTACCAGGATCTAATATTATACAGTAGGAGGTTACATAAAAATTTTGAATATTTTTCTCTACTGTAAACTATTTTTCTCTTATTTTCTAAAGTTAATTGCACTAAAATACACTTAAATATACATAAATACCCAAAACCAGTTTATACATTATGAAAACCACTTTTGATATTTTTCCCAGGATATTTATACTGTAAATGATGTTACAAAAATTTATGGTGATTTATTTTAACTGTTTAATATTATTTCTTTAATTAATGACTATTTAAAGGAATAAAACAAGGAAAAATACAAATAACCACTGAAAAATATCTTTTATATTTTTCCCAGCCTATTTATGTACAATAACAGTTAATTAAAAAGTTTGGGTAATTTTGGAAACTTTTTTCTATTTATTTCAATTTTTATTGAAATAAATGCTCAAAAATCATAAAATATAATTAAACAGCTTGGAAATCCATTTTTATATTTTTCCCAGCTTAGTATTGTGTAATAACAGTTAAATAAAAAGTTTGAGAATTTTTATCCCTCGAATGCTATTTTCGTGAATTTATGTTGTAATAAGGACTTAAAAATTTGGAAAGTTTATATTCCAAGGTTGTAATTAATCGCCCGATATATAGAATTTCATTACTTCAGAAAAAGTGTAACTAATTGATATAAAATCCAATACTAAAACATAAATTGGCATTTCCCTATATGTAGAATTTAGTATATTAGCATTAGATATCGATATGGAAACTCACTAGTGCGTGTGTTTGATGTCGTAGGATCCCGGTAGTAAGACGTTGGTGCATCCTGAAGTACCGCTTGTGTCTACACAAAACATCGTGAGTATTCACGCACTCCCCTATTTTCAGTTTTATGTTTTGGGGTGGAAAAGCATGTCCAGAAAAACTACTATTTGTATGTTGTATTTAAATTGATTTGTATCAAACATGATTGCTATTGTATTGCTATGTTTCTTTATGTATGTCTATGCAACACGGAACATGAGAACTTATCGTACTAAGGCCCTTCCCTTATCTCTAACCATTAACTCTTTGAGCCAATGGTCATTATGGATAGCGCTATTAGGAATTGACAACTCCTCACTCGCCCGAATCGCTGGAGTGCATGATACCATATTCATCTATGGAACGATAAGCATAGATCTCGATAGGGCTTCAGTCATAGGTTTGGTTGAGACTCATTGTTTGCTCATACACATACAAATGTGTTTCTCGTTATAGCAATAAACTTGTATTCCTTAATAGCAATCAACTTTGTTTTATCATTAAAGCAATGTACTTGTACTTACGAAAAGCATTATTGTACCCTCGACTTATAAACTTGTGATACTCACCAACTATTTTCATAGTTGACGCTCGTTTTACATGCTTTTTCAGGAAATAATTAGTAAGTGGATGTAAAGATTCATCATCATAGAGCATGCTGCATCGTGTTGAAGCTATTATGAAGTTATATTTTGAACAATGTTATTTTGAAAAACTTGTATTCTATTTCGTTTGAAGCTATGGGTTGTAACTTTTAAATATTGCTATGGTGATGTATCTTTATCTTTTGCATTGAAACCGTTATCGCTGTCATACCTTGCGTTTCCGCTTTAACGGGGTGTGACAGAAGTGGTATCAGAGCTAAAGTTATAGAGAACATCGGTTTTTCTTTAAGAAAACACAACCTATAACTAAAACTTACAAAGAAATTCTTTTTACATCAAACATATTACTAGTATAATTAGGTCGGGAGTTGTATTATTGGACCTCGATTAAACATAGCCTGATCACCTATGTTTAATTAAGAAAAGATTTATACAAAGCTTGAGCTAATTATAATGGGAATATGTTCAACAAAAATATTTGAGAAAACTTTATTTCAAAATTTCAAAAGGTTAATTTTGGTGTGTGTAAGCATTGCATATTATAGGCATGCATTGTCATTTATTTCATATCTCATTGAAACTATGTCACAGTCCATTATGTCAACATCGTCATCTTCCCGCGCTACTGCCTCAGCCGATGAATCCGGCTACGTCACTGTTATCCCTCGACGTAATCCCCCCGCCTCGGTAGAAGAAGACCCATCAGAGGATACGGAAGATATAGGGAACTCGGTGGAGATCAGCAATGACAACGCCCCGAGTCAACGACGCGAGGCATCACCGACATCGGTGTTGCCACAGCCACCGCTTTATGGACTTCGCATTCGGAGGACGGCGAGGAAGAGTGTTCCCATTCCAGGAAGGATACCCGCCAGCACAGCAGGACATGGCACGGCAGGACCTAGCGGAGCAGGACCCAGCGATGCAGGACCGAGAGCACCCTCACCTCAGCAAGTCATAGGGATACCTGTCAGACAGCCAGGTATGACCCCTGAGGAGTCCCGGAGATTGCAGTCGATAGCAGCGGGCCTACGTCACAGTCTCGCTGTGATAGCTGGGCATCGAGAAGTGTTGGATGAAGTCTTGGCAGGAATGGAAATCATGTATCAGCATTCGATGGAGACTGCTGACACTGCTAGTGCTGCTAGACGAGAGGCAGGTCATGCGATGACAGCATATTATGTGTTTGGTGGGCTGTTCCTGATTGTGGTGTTGATGCTTCTTGTTGGGATAGCGATTGGCTTTTGGTTCTGATTTCAGTATTTTGTTTTATTTTGTTTTGAAATGAAAACCCATGTTGGGTGTCTTTTGGGAAAAATATTTAAAACTTTATTTTGGGATTGATGTATTGGTTTGGTTTTAAGATTATTTCAAATGGTAATGAAAAATTTTATTTTATGTTTGAAAACTTTTACTATGAGGTCAAACCCTAAAATTTATTTGGTAAATGGTTGAATAAAAGAGATTTTTCTTTTCTTTCCTTTCTCAAATCTATATGCATAGTATTAATGCAACCCATTAATTTGAAAACACTTATAGTTTTCAAAATGGTAGTGAAATACATATTATACATTATTTTATGTATTTATACGTATTTCTTCTCCTGTGTCATAGAACCATGTCAGGAAGGCCTAATCGCGGGCGCCCACAGAACGAAACACCCGATGTTGCTCAAATGGTAGCACAACAACTCATGCAAGCAATCCCAAACATTGTTACTCAAGTAACTGCAGGACTTAATGCTAACCAAGGAAGTAGTGGAGGAAACCGGGGAAACAATGAAAGATAATGTAACTACAAGTCCTTTATGGCCTGTAAACCTAAGGAGTTCTATGGAAAGGAAGGTGCGGTCGGGTTACTGAAATGGATTGACAACATGGAGTCGGTCCTTCACATTAGCAAATGCCTCGAGCGCAACAAAGTTGAGTATGCATCTTGCCTATTCCAAGATAGGGCATTAACCTGGTGGAATACTCAAGTGCAAACCCGAGGCCGTACAGCAGCATATCAGCTAACTTGGGAAGACCTAAAGAAGCTGTTGATAGAGGAGTATTGTCCCAAGGATGAACTTCAGAAACTTGAATCTGAATTCTGGAACCATTCTATGGTTGGAACACAAATAGAGAAGTACACAGTCCGATTTCATGAACTAGCAAAACTAGTACCTCACATGGTTACTCCTGAGGAGAAACAGATAGATCGTTACATCTGGGGTCTGGCACCAGAGATTCGGGGAATGGTTACCTCAGCAAACCCAACTACCATTCAAAGTGCAGTAAGCCTAGCAAATCGACTAACCAATGATGTGATAAGGATGGGAGCATCAGCAAAGGAAAGCTCTAGTAGCAAGAGGAAGCCAGCAAATCAGGGAGAGAAGAAGTATGGAGGCAAGTCAGGGAGGAAGCAGAAAGTCTCAAGAAACTTTATGGTAAGAGCCCAGGAGCAAGAACCAGTGAAAACTAAAGGACAAGAAGTGCAGGAGCGATAGCAGTACTCAGGGCCGCTTCCGAAGTGCAATAAGTGTAACTTCCATCACAAGGGAGCTTGCCCGGTGTGCCAAAACTGTAAGCAAACAGGCCATTACTCGAAGTATTGTAAGGTGAATAAGGAGGGAAAAAGGACATGTTACGAGTGCGGGAGTACTGATCATCTCCGTAGAGCATGTCCTAAACTGAACAATGGACCTGGTAACAATGGACAAGGCCAAGCCAGGCAAAACTTTCAAGGAAATCAAGTTGGACAGCCAAGAGGTGTAGCCTTTGTGATTGGTGCAGAAGAAGCTCGTCAGAACCCTGAAGTGATAACAGGTACGTTCCTCCTGAACAACCATTTTGCATCAGTAATATTCGATGCGGGAGCAGATAGGAGTTTTGTTTCTTTAGCATTTAGACCGTTAATTGGCTTGAAATCGGTAAAGATGAGGAATGCTTATGCTATTGAACTTGCTGATGGGTATGAAATTAGGGCTAGTGATATAATTCCTGGTTGTACTCTGAATTTAGCTGATAAACTCTTTAGCATTGACCTAATTCCTATAGAGCTAGGTAGTTTTGATGTGATAGTAGGGATGGATTGGTTATCCAAAAATAGAGCGGACATTGGTTGTTATGAGAAAGTCATTAGAGTGCCTCTCCCTAATGGAGAAACCCTTATCATACATGGTGAGAAGCCAGGAAGAAGTTTAAACATAGTATCAAGCGTGAAGGTTCACAAGTACCTGAAGAAGAATTGTATTGCATTCATGGCCCACGTGCTAGAAAGAGAACCAGAAGCTAAGCAACTCAAGGAGATTCCGGTGGTTCAAAACTATCCCGAAGTATTTCCGGAGGAATTGCCCGGTCTACCCCCTTATAGACAGGTCGAATTTCGGATAGACTTAATTCCCCGAGCGGCACCGGTAGCAAAAGCACCATATCGCCTTGCACCATCCGAGATGCAAGAACTATCCGGACAACTTCAAGAACTTCTAGACAAAGGGTTTATTCGACCAAGTTCTTCACCTTGGGGAGCCCCAGTGTTATTCGTCAAAAAGAAAGATGGTTCGTTCCGAATGTGCATTGATTACAGAGAATTGAACAAGTTGACAATCAAGAATCGATATCCCCTCCCTAGAATAGATGACTTGTTCGATCAGTTGCAGGGCGCTTCCTACTTCTCAAAAATCGACCTTCGGTCAGGGTATCATCAGCTAAGAATTCACGAAGAGGACATTCACAAAACAGCATTTAGAACCCGTTATGGACATTATGAGTTCTTAGTCATGCCTTTTGGACTAACGAACGCACCCGTTGTATTCATGGATTTGATGAATAGGGTCTGTAGACCATACCTAGACAGGTTTGTAATTGTATTTATCGATGACATACTTGTTTACTCGCGGACCAAAGAAGATCACAATAGACATCTAAAGCTAGTGTTGGAGCTGTTGAAGGAACAGAAATTGTATGCCAAGTTCACTAAGTGTGAATTTTGGATTCGGGAAGTACATTTTCTTGGTCATGTGATCGGCGAAAGAGGAATCCATGTAGATCCAGCTAAGATAGAGGCAATCAAGAAATGGGAGGCCCCCAAAACCCTGACAGAAATACGAAAATTCCTAGGATTAGCTGGGTACTACAGACGCTTCATTGAGAATTTCTCTAGGATTGCTCAACCATTAACATCTTTGACCCAAAAGGATAGAAAATTTCTCTGGGAAGAGAAACACGAAGAGGCGTTTCAAATCCTGAAAAACAAGCTGTGCAATGCACCAATTCTGGCTTTACCAGAAGGATCAGAGAAGTTTGTGGTGTATTGTGATGCGTCTCATCAAGGATTAGGATGTGTGCTAATGCAAAAAGATAAGGTCATTGCATATGCTTCCTGACAACTCAAACCGCATGAGAAGAATTATACCACCCATGATCTAGAACTAGGAGCAATAGTTTTCGCCCTTAAGATATGGAGGCATTATTTGTACGGAACCAAGTGCACCATTTATACTGATCACAAAAGCCTTCAGCATATCCTGGATCAGAAAATGTTAAACATGCGGCAGAGAAGATGGGTAGAGTTGTTTAGTGATTATGATTGTGAGATACGATATCACCCAGGAAAGGCTAACGTAGTAGCCGATGCGCTTAGTAGGAAAGAAAGAGTGAAACCTTCCCATGTGAGAGCTTTGGGAATGGTAATTCAGACAAGCTTGAAATCTCAAATCATTAATGCCCAGGAGAAAGCGTTATGCAAGGAAAATCTTCCAGGCGAAACTTTACATGGTTTGGAAGAAAGATTTGAAACCAAACCTGATGGAGTTCGTTATTTTAAAGACAGGGTCTGGATTCCAAGGGTTAACAACCTGAGAGACATGGTACTAGAGGAGTCTCATCGATCTAAATACTCCATCCACCCTGGAGCAGATAAGATGTACAAGGATCTTAAAGAGTACTATTGGTGGCCTGGAATGAAAAAGGATATTGCCTTGTACGTTGGGAAGTGTTTGACATGCTCAATAGTCAAAGCTGAACATCAGAAACCATCCGGGTTGTTGCAACAACCTGAAATTCCCCAATGGAAATGGGAGCAAATATCTATGGATTTCGTTACCAAACTCCCTAGAACTGCTAGAGGTCATGACTCAATTTGGGTCATAGTGGATCGACTGACGAAATCTGCTCACTTTCTGCCCATTCGAGAAGATTTCAAGATGGAAAAATTGGCCCAAATCTACATCGACAAAATTGTTTCTCTGCATGGTGTACCCCTATCTATCATTTCTGATAGAGATAGTCGTTTTACATCTCGATTTTGGTGGATGTTACAGAGGGCACTAGGAACCAAGATAGATTTGAGCACAGCTTACCACCCTCAGACAGATGGGCAAACAGAGAGAACAATACAAACATTGGAAGACATGCTACGAGCGTGTGTCATTGAGTTCAAAGGAAATTGGGATACTCATTTACCCCTAATTGAGTTTTCCTACAATAACAGTTACCACACGAGTATCCAATGTGCTCCATATGAAGCATTGTATGGACACAAGTGTCGTTCGCCCTTATGCTGGACAGAAATCGGAGACAGACAGTTGACTAGAGTCGAACTTATCCAGGAAACATCCGACAAGATTGCTATCATCAAGGATAAGCTTAAAGCTGCTAGAGATCGTCAGAAAAGTTATGCGGATAATCGTCGAAAACCATTAGAATTCCAAGTAGGAGACAAGGTACTTTTAAAAGTGTCGCCTTGGAAAGGGCTTGTGCGTTTTGGTAAGAAAGGAAAACTAAGCCCGAGATATGTTGGACCCTTTGAAATCCTTGAAAGGATTGGTCCAGTAGCGTATAAACTCCAATTGCCCCAAGAGTTAAGCGCCATTCACGACACATTCCACGTCTCCAACCTTTAGAAATGTCTAGCCGACAAAACATTGATAGTACCCCTGGAGGAAATTAAGATCAATGATAAGCTGAGCTTCGTTGAGGAACCGATAGAAATCCTTGACAGGGAGGTAAAACAACTTAAGCGGAGTAAGATCCCGATTGTGAAAGTTCGATGGAACTCAAAACGCGGTCCGGAGTACACCTGGGAGCGCGAGGACTACATAAAGGAAAAGTATCCGCAACTATTCCCTTGCGATGACAAGCGATGACATAGAATGAATTTCGGGACGAAATTCTTTTAAGTGGGGGATACTGTGACAACTGCCAATTCAGGTCATTCTCGGACTCATGCATCTTTATAAAAACCATTCATGCACAACATGCCATGACCTAGTAGTATAGATTAGGTCCAAAATCTTGCATAAACTAGGATCCAACTAAGGTCTAGGACTAATATACTTGATACTTACAATTCTAGTAAGTTGCTTAGCTACAATAGGAAATGCCAATACTATAATTAGAATAAAGCTTCAAGCTTTGTTATAATTGAAATAGGGTATAAAACTCTAAAAATAAATTAAAACATTCTAATTATACTTCAACATGTTGTTGAATATCAAACAATATTCCAAAAACCCTAAAGAGCCAAAAATCCAAAGTTATAAATTATAAAGCTTAAAAACTTTATAAAATTTGGCTATAAACTTCCTAATATCAAATTTTTATTAATCAAATTATGAATTATAGTCAATGAAATAGAAATTAAATAACCAAGTATTAATCATAATTTATTTGTTGAAAACAAGATTTTAAATAAACCCAAATTTGCTTAATAAACACTTTTATAAAATTAGGGTTTTTATAAAGATTTAGGAGGGAATTTTATAAAGTTTAAAATTTAGGAGAGAGGAGGCCAAAATGCATGCAAAAACCGGCCATCACCTCTCCCCATGCCCTCTCTCTTCCCCAAAACACAATCATTAAGCTTAAACCCCCACTCCACCTCTTCCCTCTTCACTCTATCACTTCACTCTCTTCACACACTTCACTCTCTTCTTCCCTCTCTCTAAACTCACGAAATTTCTCTCATTTCTCTGCCAAATTTCAAGATTGTGAAGCCCTTGAAGTGTTCTCACTTCTCTCAAGGTCAAAACCAAGGTAAACAACAACATCTTCTTCCATATTCCAAGGTTGTAATTAATCGCCCGATATATAGAATTTCATTACTTCAGAAAAAGTGTAACTAATTGATATAAAATCCAATACTAAAACATAAATTGGCATTTCCCTATATGTAGAATTTAGTATATTAGCATTAGATATCGACATGGAAACTCACTAGTGCGTGTGTTTGATGTCGTAGGATCCCGGTAGTAAGACGTTGGTGCATCCCGAAGTACCGCTTGTGTCTACACAAAACATCGTGAGTATTCACGCACTCCCCTATTTTCAATTTTATGTTTTGGGGTGGAAAAGCATGTCCAGAAAAACTATTATTTGTATGTTGTATTTAAATTGATTTGTATCAAACACGATTGCTATTGTATTGCTATGTTTCTTTATGTATGTCTATGCAACACGGAACATGAGAACTTATCGTACTAAGGCCCTTCCCTTATCTCTAACCATTAACTCTTTGAGCCAATGGTCATTATGGATAGCGCTATTAGGAATTGACAACTCCTCACTCGCCCGAATCGCTGGAGTGCATGATACCATATTCATCTATGGAACGATAAGCATAGATCTCGATAGGGCTTCAGTCATAGGTTTGGTTGAGACTCATTGTTTGCTCATACACATACAAACGCGTTTCTCGTTATAGCAATAAACTTGTATTCCTTAATAGCAATCAACTTTGTTTTATCATTAAAGCAATGTACTTGTACTTACGAAAAGCATTATTGTACCCTCGATTTATAAACTTGTGATACTCACCAACTATTTTCATAGTTGACGCTCGTTTTACATGCTTTTTCAGGAAATAATTAGTAAGTGGATGTAAAGATTCATCATCATAGAGCATGCTGCATCGTGTTGAAGCTATTATGAAGTTATATTCTGAACAATGTTATTTTGAAAAACTTGTATTCTGTTTCGTTTGAAGCTATGGGTTGTAACTTTTAAATATTGCTATGGTGATGTATCTTTATCTTTTGCATTGAAACCGTTATCGCTGTCATACCTTGCGTTTCCGCTTTAGCGGGGTGTGACACCAGCAGAGGTGGAACCCCTGTTGAATCAATTCCGGTTGAAACCCCTGTGCACTCGAGAGAGTGCTCCTACAAGGATTTCACCAATTGCAAGCCGAAACCTTTCCATGGCACCGACAGAGTCATTGCTCTCTCGCAATGGTTCGAGAAGACTGAATCAGTCTTTGAAATCTGTTCATGCCCTGCTGCGAGCAAAGTCAAATATGCCGCATGCACCTTTGAGGGAAAAGCCCTGATGTGGTGGAACGGCCACGTTAAAGCTCTAACCCTCGTCGTTGCCAACGACATGGGCTGGGAAATGATGAAAGACCTCATGATTGAGGAATACTGCCCGAGGGGCGAAGTCCAGAAATTGGGGCAGGAGCTTTGGAACCTGACTATGAAGGGCACCAACGTGGTCGCTTATACTGCCCGATTTAGCGAACTGGTGGCCCTCTGCCCCAATATGGTTCCCACTGAGGGGAAAAGATCGAAAGGTGCATATGGGGGCTAGTGCCTCCGTATCAGGGGAATGTGCTAACATCAAACCCCGCTACCTTCGACAGTGCCAAGCGACTGGCACAGCGACTCATTGACCATGGAGTCAAAACCCCTGCAACAACAACCACCCTAACCATCCCGGAACCCTCCAAACCCGCTGACACTAAGCAGAAATTCTGGGACGAAAAGAAGATGCAGCAAGCTGCCAAAAAGCAGCAAATTGTGGCAGTGCATGCCGCGGTAACCCCTGCTGCTGCTACTGCTCCGGTGGGACAGTATGCTGGAAGTTTGCCTAAGTGCAACAAATGCAACTTCCACCACAACGGCCCCTACCGTGAAATGCAGTGCTCAAACTGCAACAGGAAAGGACACACCGTCTGTTTCTGTAAATTCCCGGCAAAACCGATCACCCAAGTCCCTGGCTCTGGCGCGAGCCCGACCTACTATGGATGTGGCGAAGCAGGCCACTTTAAGAGGGACTGCCCCAAAGCGAAGAATGCTGGAGGAGCAGGGAGGGTACTAGCTATAGGCCACGGGGAAGCAGTTGCTGACCCGACAGTGGTGACTGGTACGTTCCTCCTCGATAACTCCTATGCATGCATTCCGTTCGATAGTGGAGTGGAGCAAAGCTTCGTAAACCATAAATTTGCTCGCATGCTTAAACAACAACACACACACTTAGGGAACAATTCACAGTAGAAATGGCTAATGGGAAAACTGAAAGTACGAATAGCATCTACTTAGGTTGTACCCTAACTCTAGATAACCATTCATTCCCAATCGACCTCATGCCGGTCTCAATAAAAAGCTTCGACGTTATCATTGGCATGGATTGGTTAAGCCTTCATCGCACCGACATCATGTGCTACGAGAAAGCAGTCCGTCTAAACCTTCCGTCTAACGAAACTCGTATAGTCTACGGCGACAAACCCGGTGCGAGTCTTCGCATTATATCAAGTATTCAAGCACAGAAGTATCTGCGTAAAGAATACCACGCATTCCTTGCTCACGTTGTCGACACGAGCCTTGAAACGAAAGAACTAAAGAACATCCCCGTAGTGAGCGACTTCCCCGACACTTTCCCAGAAGAGCTACCTGGATTACCTCCGCAACGACAGGTCGAGTTCAGAATCGACTTAGTCCCAGGAGCTACCCCAGTAGCCAAGTCGCCCTACCGTTTAGCACCAGCTGAGATGTAGGAATTCTCTGGTCAACTTAATGAACTGCTAAGCAAGGGCTTTATAAGACCAAGTTTCTCACCTTGGGGAGCACCGGTCTTGTTTGTTAAGAAGAAAGACGGATCATTCCGTATGTGTATTGACTACAGAAAACTCAACAAACTGACGGTCAAGAATCGTTACCCTCTACCTCGCATAGACGATCTGTTTGACCAACTGCAAGGGGCGAATTATTTTTCCAAAATTGATCTGATATCCGGATATCACCAGTTACGAGTACTAGAGGAGGATGTGCCGAAGACAGCCTTCCGAACTCGTTACGGACATTACGAGTTCGTGGTGATGCCATTCAAAATGACCAATGCGCTTGCAGTGTTCATGGATCTGATGAATAGAGTATGTCGACCTTACTTGGATCAGTTCGTCATCCTTTTCATTCACGACATCTTGATCTACTCCCGAAGTAAGGAAGAACATGGCAATCACCTGCGACAAGTTCTAGGGACATTACGAAAGGAGAAACTTTATGCGAAGTTCTCGAAATGTGAATTATGGATCCGAAGAGTTGAATTCTTGTGACACGTGGTAAGCGAAGAGGGAATCCACGTGGACCCATCCAAAATTAAAGCCATTGACAACTGGTCAGCACCCAAGACGCCTACTGAAATTCGTCAATTTCTAGGCCTCGTTGGCTACTACCGCAGATTCATTAAGAACTTCTCACGAATAGCGAAACCCCTTACAACCTTGACTCAGAAAGGCGTGGCCTTTGACTGGGAAGAGAAACAAGAGAGAGTGTTCCAAACGCTCAAACAAGCCTTGTGCACCGCGCCAATACTATCCCTCCCCAAAGGGATAGAAGACTTCGTAGTCTATTGCGATGCATCGAATCAAGGGCTCGGGTGTGTTCTGATGCAGCGAGCTAAGGTCATCGCCTACGCCTCGAGACAGTTGAAGACACACGAGGTTAACTACACGACCCACGATCTTGAACTGGGAGCAGTGGTGTTTGATCTGAAGATCTGGAGACATTACTTGTACGGAACGAAAAGTACTATTTTTACCGACCACAGGAGTTTACAACACATTTTCGATCAGAAGGAGCTCAACATGAGACAACGACGGTGGGTCGAGCTACTCAATGACTACGAATGCGATATTCGTTATCATCCGGGTAAAGCCAACGTAGTAGCAGACGCCCTAAGTCGGAAGGAATATTCTGGTCGCAAAGTCAACTCATTGTCAATAACCATCCATTCACACGTGTCTAAGCAAATTCAGGCGGCCCAACTTGAAGCCATGAAACCTGAAAATGTGACGAGTGAATCCCTTAGAGGAATGGACAAAAATTTAGAAGCCAAGGGTGACGGAGCCTTATATTTCATGAACCGGATCTGGACACCGAAACACGGTGGTTTCCGAGACTTGGTCATGACCGAGGTGCACAACACTCGGTATTCTGTCCACCCAGGTTCAGATAACATGTATCTGGATCTCAAAAAGCTATACTGGTGGCCTAATATGAAAGCAGAGATTGCTACCTTCGTAAGTAAATGCCTTACTTGCGCAAAGGTTAAGGTCGAGTACCAGAAGCCCTCTGGTTTATTGCAACAACCAGAGATTCCATAATGGAAGTGGGAGCGGATCACTATGGATTTCATAACCAAGTTGCCCAAGACAACGGGTGGACTTGATACCATATGGGTCATCGTCGATAGATTGACCAAGTCTGCACACTTCCTGCCTATCAAAGAAACTGACAAAATGGAGAAACTTACGAGAACATACATTAGGGAAATCGTACGGCTACATGGTGTACCTATGTCCCTTATCTCCGATAGAGATAGTAGGTTCACCTCAAGATTCTGGCAATCACTACAACATTCCCTAGGAACAAGGTTGGACATGAGCACAACCTACCATCCACAGACCGACGGACAGAGTGAGAGGACCATCCAAACACTGGAAGATATGTTGCGAGCCTGTGTGATTGACTTTGGAAAGGCATGGGATACTCATTTACCCCTTGTCGAGTTTTCCTATAGTAACAGTTATCACACGAGCATCAAGGCTGCTCCATTTGAAGCCCTCTACGGCCGAAAGTGCAGATCTCCTATGTGCTGGGATGAGGTGGGTGATACCCAATTAGACAGGGGCAAGCTTCCGACAGTACTCTCACCGGTCCGGAGATCATTCGGGAAACAACAGAGAAAATCGTTCAGATTCATGAACGATTAAAAGCCTCTAGAGACCGACAGAAGAGCTACGCCGATAAACGAAGAAAACCTTTGGAATTTCAGGTGGGAGACCGAGTCCTTCTCAAAGTCTCACCCTGGAAGGGCTTGATACGCTTCGGAAAGCGTGGGAAGCTTAATCCGAGGTACATAGGGCCTTTCAAGATTCTTGCAAGAGTCGGTCCCGTAGCTTACAAACTCGACCTACCCGACGCACTTCGTAACGTACATTCTACATTCCACGTATCTAACTTGAAAAGGTGTCTGTCCGACGAGACTCTTGTAATCCCACTCGACGAGATCGAGATCAACGAGAGCCTCAACTTCGTGGAAGAACCGGTAGAGATCATGGATCGTGAGGTCAAGCAGACGAAGCAAAGTCGTATCCCTATCGTGAAGGTTCGCTGGAACGCCAAGCGAGGACCGGCATTCACTTGGCAACGCGAGGATCAGATGAAACTGAAATACCCTCATCTTTTCGCTTAATTGTTTGTAACTTCTTGTTTGCTTAAATTCTAATTTCGGGACGAAATTCCTTCTAACGGGGGGATGATGTGACAGCCCGAAATTTCCATTTTGTACGAACATTAACTATTCAATAGAAGCTAGTCCAGTTTCAATGAATTTCAGGCTTTTCGGAATAAGTTTGTGTACATTAGGGTTTACGTTTAAGGAGATATCAGGAGAGTGGATGCTCATGGGTTTGTGAAACTTGAGCATTTCAAAACTTCATAATGTTAGAGTCCAATTCCAGAATAAAAATATTTTTTGCCAAAAATATTTCAGGACTATAAATAGATTTCTGAACTAAATTCATTCATTATTCACATTTCCAACTAGAGAAAAGCCATTTTCTCTCTCACGGATCTTCAGGTTTTCATCCCAAATCATGACTACACTTCTCTAGTTGTTTTATAATGCATGTAATATGCTTAATAACATAAATTACATGTCAAATATGCGAGATCCGGGAGTTTCCGCCCAAGAACGTTCTTGGGGAGTAAACTCCAAAATGAAGCTTTAAGGCTATCTAGTCCCATTTCCTTGTTAGGTAACTAGCTTAGGATAATATGTAGGATCATTTGAGACTAGAAAACAATCAAGAACACATAGCTTTAGGAGTTTACGGCCCAAGAGTTTTTTGGACCGTAAACACCAAATTCAAGGGCTTAAATGTGCCCTAATCACTCCTAAAGGCTTTAGACTTTAACCCTCAATTACTTCTAGCTAATATGGGGACATTAACACATCAAAATCACCCCTAAAAGGGAGTTTACGGCCAAGAAATGCTCTTTGGCCGTAAACACCAAGTAAGGGCACCAAAGTGTGCCTAGGGTTCCCCTTAGCCTTAAACAAAAGCCTAGAAATTATCCTACTTGTGCAAGAGACTTGAAAGAATTAAAACATCCATACCATGAGAGTTTACGGCTGTAAACTCTAAGGGATATGGTCTTTTGGCCGTAAACTCCTCAAAGGAGTATAATCTATGCCCTAAACTACCCAAAGGATTAAACCACAAAGCTAGGTTTATTCTAGAAATCATTTAGCACCTTAACACACCCAAAACCACCAAGATTGGAGTTCACGGCCGTAAACTCAAGGGTTTACGACCGTAAACTCCTTGGGTGGGGTTTATTGGGTAGTAAGCTCTTATACAAGGTCCTTGGAAGCTTTAAACCCCTTTAGCCTTGTCCCATAACAACTTAGATGCAACCATTAGGACCTATAACACTTATACAAAGGGTTTACATGTTCCTAAGTGTCCCAACTTATTTCATTAAGTTATTATTTGGCTAATTAGTTTTATATATATATATATATATATATATATATATATATATATATATATGCTCATTATATGATAACTAGGCTCGTGCGTGTGAACAAGTCTCCGTTTGCCACCTAGCACGGTATCCGACACTACAATCCAAACCACTCACCACAAGTGAGTTCATACCCCTTTAATTAACCTTTGAAATACTTTTAAATGCTTTAAATACTTTATGGGGGGGATACAAGTTAAATGCTTATAGTTATTACATCAATCACATGTGATTACATTAATCACATGTGATTAATAACTAGAAAACAAATGATTTTATCATTGTTCAAACTGTTTATCAAACTGTTTTACTTCAAAATGTTTTACAAACTCTTTTACTTATCAAATGCTTTTATTAAACTTTGTTTTACGTCTTATAAATCGCATGCCCATATATGTATAGATATATAAGTAATGTTTAAAGGGCTTAGGAAGGCCATCCGCCCTATTTCCTTTTTCTCGATTTGGATGTGGTCTGGTGGGATTTCGGGTAACCGTCCGAAGGTCGTTTCAATATTAGATATATATCAAATATACATATATAGACATAAAAGTACTTCCATATTCATGCGTATTATACACATCATTAGTAAGTTACCATCGGGGTAACACAGGATCATACTACTACAACTTCTAGATCAATGCGTCAGTTCATTCATGAGTCTATACATTACATTACTATGAGAACATATACATTACATTACTACGAGAACATATACAACTATACTAGAAAGAGAACATATACAACTATACTAGACGAGAAACATTACACTACATATACAAGAATACGTTAACAATTGTGATCCACTGTATCGGAGCATGCCTTAAATGTCATGGCCCGAGTTGTAGCCAGAATTCTGTTGGAGGGAGAGCGTGAGTTTGCGTATAGATCTATACTGGATTGACTATCCTACACCTTTTTGCTAGCTACAGCCGGACCTGCAGGTCTGCGGGTGCCAAACGTCATTCCGTTATTACGACCATTCGTATGTCGTTGTTACCAGTCGATAGTATGGTGCAATTTATCACATGATACCTTAATATAAATCCGGTTTAAGGTAGTTAGTATAGCAGTAGTTCCTATAATACAACACTACAGTACTACAATGATTTACCCATTACATATATCTAGTGATTATTTCACTTAAACATTAATGTACAAACTATATTTTGGTAAATGATAGTTACACTTGGGAAATTACACACTTTTACAACAAACGAGCATACAAAACAGTTAAGCCTTGGTAGAAGGCTACTTTAATAGAAAATATAGGTTTTTCTGAGAGATTCAAACTTTTACAAACACTTACAAACATTCACTTACATTTTACAAACTTACACTTGAGACACGTTCAAACGTTTTGATAACAAACACCGACACTAAAATACTTATGAACTCACCACATTAATGCTGGTAAACTCTTTCAAAATAACTTGTATTCTCAGGTCATCAGTAGACAGGTACCGATGCCAGCTTTTGAGAAGATGGAGCGCATTCAAGACTCATCTTATTATTTTGGATTTACATTATATTTTTGGTGTCTAAAACTGTACGGAACACGCTTGTATTAAAATTATATATTTAATGCAATGGATGATGTTGTTTGCTTATTTACATTTACTGCGTTGTGATACTATACATGACGTCCTCCGCCCCAGAACGTTTCCGCCGTTCTTGGTTTTGGGGTGTGACATGATATGAGCTGATTTGGTCGTTTACACGGCCCGTGTAAATTATAAGCATACGTTTACACGGCCGTGTAAACCTCTGTCAAGGCCAAAAAAATTGATTTTTTCACTTTTTTGAATTGCGATCCGCCAATCAACTACTGCCCGGAAAATGATTTTTTACCCTCGTTAAACATGAGAAACAACTTGGGAACTTGAAAACAAAAAAATATGATGGAAAAACAAGGAATGACAAAAATGCCCTCGGGTTGCCACCCGGTTAGCCGCCCCTATTTAATGTCGTTGGCTCGACTTTGCCCCCTTAATGTGCTTCAGTCTTGATACGTGAGCCTCTCCAACACATCAACCTCCTCGCCACCTCCTTCTTGACATGTATATTATTTAAGGGATCCGATGGAGTTTTTTGCTCCTCAATCTTGTGCTTGTTCCACCGGTGGAAGGATTTTGACTTTGGTGGATGGCTTGGGTTTTATATCATCACTCCTCACATGCTTCTTGTCATCAATAAACTCTAAACTCTCCAACACCTCATTATCCATATCGACCTCCTTTGCAAGCTCTTTGGCTTTGTCCCTGTCTAGTGTTCCTTGCAAAACTAACCCTAGAAATTCATTTTTAGACAAACTTAAACCCTTTTTAGTTGAGGGCTTGATCAAATTTACAAGATTGACTGATTGAACCTCAGAAAGAACCTTTTTTGCTTCATGAACGTTGAAGTTGATAACTTGACCATAAAATTCCATACTTAAAGTTCCATTGTAGACATAAATTTTTGTTTCGGAAGTTTTAAGAAAAGTTCTACCCAAAAGTATGGAACTTGAACTTGGAGAGTCGTCATCTCCCATATCTAAGACATAAAAATCAGTCGGGAAGATAAATTCATCGACTTGCACTAACACGTCCTCTAGTACACCCTTTGAGTGTACCAAAGATCGGTCGGCAAGTTGGATGATCACACCGGTTTTGCTCAATGTTCCAACACCAATTGATTTGAAAAGAGAATATGGTAGGACATTTACGGATGCACCTAGATCGAGCATGGTTCGGGGTACATGAGGATTCCCCAATTTGCAAGGCACGGTAAAGACACCGGGATCCTTGCACTTCGGGAGCATCCTCTTCTGCAAAACCTCGGATACATGTTCCCCAACTGTTACGACTTGATTTCCTTTTAATTTATTTTTAGATATACAAAGATCCTTAAGGAACCTTGCATATCTAGGTACCTGCTTGATGGCCTCGAGGAGTGGAATATTGATTTGAACTCTCTTGAACGTTTGCATGATCTCACTCTCATCCCGTTCTTTCTTCGTGCTCTTTAATCTTTTGGGAAATGGAGTAGGTGTGGCTTTAGATTCAGTGACAAAGGGCTTCTTTTCGATTGTTTTCTTTTCCTTCTTCTCTTCTTTGGGTGCTTCTTCAACCACTATTTCTTCTTCCTTTTGATCAACCGACAATTTTCATAGCTCTTTCCGCCTCTCAATGTGATGGCACACACGTTGTGCCTTTGGTTTGTTTCATTTTGTGCAGGTAACTTCCCTTAAGATTCTAGTTTGCTTACGGAAGTAGCAAGCTTTGAAACTTATTTCTCTAAGTTCTTTATGCTTGCTTTTGTCTCTCGTTGGAAAGCTTGTGTACTAGTTGCCAAACTCTTCACTATGTCCTCTAAGGACATACTTGATGAACCCGATTATCAAGGATGGTGTTGTGGTTGCCTTGACTGAAATTTTTGTGGTGGAAAAGGTGGTCTTTGTTGGTATTTATGTGGTTGACTTGGTTGATAATTTTCATGTTGATGTCTTCCCCAACCTTGATTGTTACTCCATCTTTGATCACCTCGTGGCTACTCATATCCCTTTTGATTAGACCCAAGAAAACCTCCAATGGCTTTTGCTTCTTCATAATCTTCCTCTTGAAGTTGAGGGAACATGTCGGTTGGATGCCCAACTTGAGTACAAATATCTCATGGGCGGGGTGTGGGCTGCACACCTTTGTCTTTGGCTAGCATCATAACCACTTTCGTAAGCTCGGACAATTGAGCTTCAATTTGACGAGTTTGGACCTGCTTTACACCTCGGGGTGCATCCGTGTACCATTCTTCATCATGGCTTGAATGTTTAGAATCTTCAGCCATGTTCTTGATTAGATTGCGGATTTCGGTTGGAGTCTTGTCGGGTAAAGAGCTGCCACTAGAAGCATTAAGAAGTCTTCTCTCCATTGGAATCATGCCTTCAATGAAATATTAGAGAAGCTGATACTCGATAATTCCATGTTTAGGACAGCGGGCACAAAGTTTCTTGAATCTCTCCCAATATATGTGGAAAGCTTCTCTCTTATGTTGCTTAATTCCAATGATTTCCCTCCGTAGGGCTGAAGCTTTCATCTCCGGAAAATATTTGTTCAAAAACAACCTCGCAAGATCTACCCAAGTAGTTACCGTCCCCGGTGGGAGGTTATAAAGCCAGTCTTTGGCTGCATCTTGCACTGCAAAGGGGAATGCCCTAAGCTTGATTTGATCCTCCGTGACATTGTGTGGTTTCATACCCGCACATACTACATGGAACTCCGTGAGGATCTTCATTCTCCAAACCTCTAAAAGTTGGGAGTAAGTGGATAAGCCCGGATTTTAGTTCAAGGTTTATGGCAGCTGGATATGTGACACAAAGAGGTTGTTGAGTAACCTCTTGTCTTGACCATTGGCAGAGGGTTTGTTCGGGTGGTGGGTTTGGAGGTGGGTTTCCTCCATGGTTATCCCCCATGGCATGAGAAGTAGTTGAATTTTCTGTGGGTGTAGTGTTTGGGATATTATGAACAGGTGAAAGGGATGGAGTGGTACTTTTGGGTGAGGATGATTGTGGTGAGAGTGATGGGCTTTCTGTTTCTGATGCGGATACACTTGAGAGGGGTATGTCCTCCCAAATGTTGATAACTGGGGGATTTGATGATGAAGAAGTACCGAAAACCGGTTGCCTCTTACGAAGCTTGGCTTGCTTCCATAACTTCTTTGTAGTCTTCTCTATCTCTGAGTCAATTGGCAATGGTGTACCTGTACGGAAAGATCTAGGCATAAACAATTAGTAACACCGTGTCCCCGACAACAGCGCCAATTTGTTAGGTGTGTCAAACCCAACAAGTAAAGGGGTACAATATACTCCAAAAGAACACCACTATATTGCACTAAAAGCTAGTACAAGGCAAGTGGGGTCGATCCACAGAGACACGAAATAATTAGTCTATACCTCTTTGCATAAGGTACTGTAGTCACAAAAGATTAAGGGGGTGGTCTTGAATGCAATGATTCAAATAAAGAACTAAATTAATAAGTAAGCAAATGATTAAGTGTAATATCTTCAAGATTTGTAAGTACTCCAACTCTATGCAAGACTAATTAACTTTATAATTCAAGTATGAAATGAAATTTGTTTAATTTTATCTAAGATGCTATATAGAAATGCTAATAAGCTCTAGCAATTCTCATTCACCATGTTATTTAATCAAAATAAGCTCTCTAATTAATTCTAATCTAAACAAGCTCTTAGAATTAGGGGGAAAGATTGCATTATACTTTTTGTGAATTTTACCAACAACATTCAATACTCCTCACAAGCTCGGGAGTGTTAGAATGTGTGAATTTGATTTACACTAGAATCATTTCAAATAGAATGATTTAATGCTTGTTACTTGTTCTATTTTACAAAACAATTACGGATTTTGTAATATAAGTAACATGAGTGATTTAACCCTAACTCAATTGGCCAAAAAGAGCTAGAATTGAAATCAGACTTTCAATTAAAACAAAATCAAATTCACTAGATAACATTAGAAACAAACATCAAATCACATGATTGAAGTCATAAAAACAATAGTCAATGCATGTAGTTGGAGAATTAAATTTCTAGCCACTCATGACTAGAACAAACACAAACCTAGAAATTAAGAGTTAAATCTTACAAATTGAAATCAAAATGAAATCCAAGTGTTTTCAAGAAAAAATTGTCTTCTTAAAGCTCCCAAAATTACCTCCTAGAACTCCAAAATACGACTTAACTTCCCCAAGAACTGGCTGTCCTTCTTTAAATTAGAATAAAATTGTTTTAAAAACTGGCGACACGTTTACACGGCCCGTGTAAACTATAACTGACCATTTACACTGCTGTGTAAATACAAAAAGTAAAATGCTCAAATCTGCCAGGCCTTCGAAGTACATTGCTGTTGAATATGCATTTAGACGGCCTGTGTAAACTCAAGGCTTTCATTTACACAGCCGTGTAAATCTCTGTAAAAGTTAAAATCTTCATTTTCTTCTTATCACTCTCCTCAATGCTCCGCAAGTCCCGAAATTTTGTCCTCAACTCTTTTTAACCTCCTAAAGCAAGATCCAACCTCCAAAAGTCCCTGAAATATCATGAAAGTATGTGAATGGAATTGCATCATGATAAATCCCGAAAAATATGCAAAATGCATGAGTTTAAACCAAAATGCAATGTACTTTTATGGATTAAAACTACAAAATGGATGCATGAAATGCACCTAACAAGGACTACCCTTATGAACCAGAATTTCCTGGAGGGAAAGTGTGGCTTTTGTGTATAGATCTATACGAGACTGACTATCCCGCACCTGGCTGCTAGCTACAGTCGGACCGGTAGGTCTACGGGTGACAAATGTCATAAAGGATTTCGACGTCTGTTTCACGTCGAGTCAAGTTTAAGTATGGTCATAAAACTCGCCAATCCTATGACTCCTTTAAGTAATAATATACCTCTCATAAACAATTTCTTAAACAAAATAAGGATGTTACTTATGCCTTACGATTTCGAAACCAGGAAAGGAACTAATACATGCATGCCAAGGAGAATATGGGATTTTCCCAGACAAACTGAACGTACTTTACTTACTGGTGGTAGCCAGGGTTTTTAAACGAAATACATTCTTTATAATGATAATAATTAGGTTTTCGATACAAACTGTAACATCCCGAGTTCAGGAGCGCAAGTTCAAGGTTCAAAGCGAAAATGCGGATGGTCAACTTGGCGTTTCCATGGGTAGACTCGGCGAGTAGGGTCACGATTCTGGTCGCATGTTAAGTGGCCAACTCGGCGAGTCGGTGGATGTACTCGGCGAGTTGGTGTTGTGTGGAGAAAACCGTAATCCCGAGGGTTGAGCCCTATATAAAGAATATAATACCCTCTCCCCAGCCTCTTTACTCTCCCTTGAAGTCCAGAAACCCTAACATTCGTTTGTTAGGGAATTCGAGAGCATTTGGATCTTGAAGGAGTGTTTGTTGAAGAGATCCTTGAAGATTAAGAGGCTTGGAGCAAGGGGCTTTACAAGGTTTTGGCTTATTCTTCTGTTGGGGTCTTCTCTTGAGGTAATGATTCGTTGCTTGAGCTGTTATCCATCAAGATCTATCATTTATGGGATTTTTGGGAGCATATCTAGTGGTATCTTGAGTTTGGAGGTTGAATCTGAGGTTGCTACCTCAGATCTAGTGTAGTGATGATCCAAAGGAGCATAAACTTCCTGTTCAAGAGTTGTTGATGAAGCCTTTTAGTCCCAAACCCTAGCCCTAGAGTATATTATGCTTAGATCTTCTTGGATTCACGTAAAGTTTGCCACTTTACATGATGGATGGCTTGTAGAAGAGTAGATCTATGGATTTGGGACCCTGCATGGCTTGGAAAGCCTCTGTATGGTTTAAGAGCTAGTGGTACTCAGCGAATCACATGGGTGTACTCGGCGAGTTGCATGAAGATAGGCAGAAACTCGACGAGTTGGAAGAACAACTCGACGAGTTGATTGAAGATAGCCTTGGACTCGGCGAGTCTGTTCTTCGACTCGGCAAGTCTGGTCGTGAGGTCCTAGCCTTTCCAGGTTGAGCTGTGAATCGGTGAGTCAAGGGACGACTCGGTGAGTTGAGCAGGAAGTGACTCAGAGTTCGTGGGACTCGGCGAGTCTTGGGGCGACTCGGCGAGTTGGGTCGCGATATGGGAGTTTTCAGAGTTTAGGGACTCAACGAGTCAGCGGGCTGACTCGGCGAGTAGGGTTAGTCAGGAAGTTTGACTTTGACTGAGGACTTTGACTTTGACCAAGAGTTGACCAGTTGACTTCCAGGGGTAATTTGGCAATTATTGGTATTTATTGAGTTCGGACTTTTGGTATTGTCAGTGGTGGAGTTCGTGTCAGAGGTTGGAGCAGCGTGATCTTATCTTTTTAGTCAGCAGTTGCAAGGTGATTTATCCTCACTATATCAACAGGGTCTAAGGCACCAAGGCCGACTCTTTATCAGATTGTAATCCGGGTATTGTTGCTATGTTATTCCTTTGCTATGTTCGCATCCTAGTAGTTAGGATGGTGTATGTTAGAGACTTGGGTAAGGTCGGTATCCTAGTATATAGGACGATGCTATGCTAGTGACCGGTTAGGTCGGTATCCTGGTTAGGATGATGTTATGTTATGTGATCTGCTAGATCGGTTTGATTGGATTTGAATTGTTATATGATTGTTTGTTTTATGTGCACATGGTTGTTGGACTGGGGTTGGGTTGAGGCAGGTCCCGCTTTGTGCTGTAGGCCAACATACCCAGGGCGGACCTGTTATCCCGAAGGCCCAGCGAGCGGTCCGGATAGGATGTAGGCCTCAAGAGGGCGGACCAGACGTGCCGAGGCTCGGGGAGTGGACCAGGCCGACTGAAGGCCCGGTGCGAGCGGACCAGTCATACTGTAGACTCAGAGAGTGGACCAGGTGGATTGAAGGCCCGGTGCGGCTGAACCAATCACACTGTAGACTCGATGTATATGGCTAGACTCGGAGGGTGGACCAGGTGGACTGAAGGCCCGGTACGGCGGACCAGTCACACGGTAGACCCAAAGTGCATGGTTGTTCTGTGTTCTGTTATGATGTGACATGTTATGAGTATGGTATATGTGGTTGGTATTTTGGGGGTATCTCACTAAGCTTTCGGGCTTATAGTTGTGGTTTAATGTTTTTCAGATACTTCAGGAGCCTGTGGCAAGGCGAAGGCGTGATCGTACCGCTCCTCATGTTCTTGTTTTATGATATGGTTCTGGGAATACTCTGATAATAAATGTATTGAAAACCTTTTTGTAATAACTTAATGAAATTGGGTGGTTTTTGAAAAGTTTAAATTGGCTTGGATTATTAGAGTGTTACACAAACGATATTTTACATATATTGAAAATGAATTAATTATACAAATTCAGTGACTAGTTTTCATTATAAAAATATGCTTATGAACTCACCAGCTTTATGCTGATATGTTTTCAAAACGTTTGTATTCTCAAGACAATAGACAGGTACCCTTGCCAGCTTTGGAAAAGATGGAGCATTTTGGGGTCTCATCTTTTACTTTTGTCTCATTTTGATGTATACAAACTATGTTTCCAAACAGATGTAAATATTCATATTATAATGTAATGATTGTGTTTACTTTGATTACTATGATGCAATTGTTGTGATACTACACATGACGTCATCCACCCCCCAACGTTTGCGCCGTTTGTTTTTACGGTTCGGGGGTGTGACAGATTGGTATCAGAGCCATTGTTTATAGTGAACCAAGTATACCGAACCTTACATGGTATACAACTATAAACACTAAGGGGCTGAAGCGCTTTGAACTAAAAGTATACTTTAAAATACAAGTATTTTACAAAAAAAAATATACAAGTATACATACGTACCAGAAACTATATCATGAGTAGAACAAAACAAAAGTAATTGGATGTTGGACACTGCGGTTAAACCTGGGCAGTTATGCAATCATGTCTAGGGTCAATATAGCCTGATCAACTATATTTATTTGAGACATGACCAACATGTGCTTGGGAGTGACTGTGATGTTGCAGCAGGCCCAAGACTTACCAAATATCCATACAACAAAATATCGATATAACAATATCGACGATTGAAATAATATAGGAGTATTTATTAGAGTCAAATACATTGCAGAGATTCACTTCTAAGAGTTGCTACTCATTCCTTTTAGTGATAATTTACTTGCATTAGTAGCTTTTCCCTGTTTATCGCTTAGTAGAACACACTATTTATTAGACTGAGACATACCTTGCTTCATATCTCTTGATTCAACTCCAGAGGACTTACCATCCTCTCCTTCCTGATTATTTTTAGAACAATATGCCTCCAAAGAAAAGACCCAAAAAAAGAGCAACAATTCCTCATCGGATCCAACATCACCACCACCTCCTCAGTTCGATCCCGCTATGTTCCAGGCAGCTGTTACTGCCGCTGTGATTGCTGCTTTGTCACAAATTAATCCTGGTGGTTCTGGCGGTTCAGGAAGTGGTATTCATCCCCAAAGTGATGAAGGCAATCAAGGACACCAGAAGGAGTGCTCCTATAAAGATTTCATGAATGCAAAATCCACATCTTTCGACGGCAATGGATATGTTATTTCCCTGACTCGATGGTTCGAGAAGATCAAGTCCATCTTCGAAATTTGTTCCTGTTCCGAAGCCAACAAGGTGAAATTCGCCGCTTACACTTTCACCGCCAGAGCGCTGACCTGGTGGAATGGTCAAGTCAAATCCCTAACCCTGTCGGTAGCAAATGCTATGGGTTGGGAGAGCTTGAAAGAGCTCATGCTTGCTGAATACTGCTCAAGAGGGGAGATGCAAAAGCTGGAGCACGAACTATGGAACTTGAAGATGAAGGGTTCCGAAATTGCTGCCTACACTACTAGGTTTGAAGATCTAGCATTTCTCTGCCTGGGAATGGTCACCCCGGAGTGAAAGAAAATAGAGAGGTACATTTGGAGATTGACGCCCCTAACGCAAGGAAATGTCTTGGCCGCTAGGGCAACCACTTTTGACAGCGCCAAGTGCCTGGTGTAGACTCTCATAGATCATGGATTTGATCTTGATGCAGCAGTAGCCGCTTCCGAACCAACAAAGGTGAGTAGTGGGAAAAGAAAGTTCTGGAAGCAGCGCAAGGGCCAGCCTTCGCAAGAGCCCACAAAGAAACAACAAACGGTGGCAATTCCTGCTGCTACTACTCCCGCCACTACTCCTACCACTCAAACACCTACCAGTGGATATGTTGGTACTCTTCCTTGGTGTGACAAGTACAATTATCATCATCACCCCGGTCCATGCTGTGAAATGCTCTGCAACAACTGTGGCAAGAAGGGCCACACAGCTCGAGGCTGCAAGACACAAGTCCAACCCACTAACCAGGCCCCTGGAGCGGGCGTTGGACAAGCCTGTTATGGTTGTGGAGAAGCGGGGAACTACAAGAGAAACTGCCCTAAGGCAACAACAACTGGTAGCACGGGGATAGTGCTAGCGTTGGGCCAAGAGGAGGCAGTTGCAGATCTCACCGTTGTTTCGGGTACGTTCTTCCTCGACAACTCTTATGCATGCATTTTTTTCGATTCTGGTGTGGAGAGAAGTTTTGTTTGTCATGCATTCAAGCATCTTCTAAAACATAAACCCCAACCTCTAACAGAAACATTTACCGTTGAGATGGCTAATGGTAAGAAAGAAAGTACTATATTCATCAGCTATAACCTTACCCTAAATGATCATTCCTTTCCAATCAATCTTATGCTAGTCTCCATAAAGAGTTTCGATGTCATCATCGGCATGGATTGGTTGAGCCCCAATCGTGCTGATATCCTTTGTTACGAAAAAGCGATTCGTCTCAATCTTCCCTCTATGAAACCCTCATGATTTATGGCGATAAACTCAGCTCGAACCTCCATATCATTTCATGCATCAAAGCCCAAAAATTTCTGTGAAAGGAGTATCATGTATTCCTAGCCCATGTCATTAACGAGAAACAGGAAGTTAAAGACCTCGAGAGCATCCCTGAAGTTTGCAACTTTCCTGATGTCTTTACTGAAGAGCTCTCAGGAATCCCTCCCGAACGTCAAGTCGAGTTTCGCATCGACCTAATCCCTGGAGCTACCCCCGTAGCTAAATCCCCATATCGCCTAGCGCCCGCAGAGATGCAAGAATTATCCAGCCAGCTTAACGAGCTCCTCAACAAGGGATTCATCAGACCGAGTTCTTCACCCTGGGGAGCCCCGGTCTTATTTATGAAAAAGAAGGATGGATCTTTCCGGATGTGCATTGACTATCGTGAACTAAACAAAATCACCGTCAAAAATCGTTACCTCTTCCTCGGATCAACGACCTCTTCGATCAACTTCAAGGAGCCAGCTACTTCTCGAAAATAGACCTTAGATCAGGGTATCATCAGCTGTGAGTCTACGAGATTGATGTTCCTAAGACAACATTTCGGACTCGATATGGTCACTACGAGTTCGTAGTAATGCCCTTCGGTCTAACCAACACACCGGTGGTATTCATGGGCCTGATGAATTGGGTGTACCATTCTTTCCCATACAAGTTCGTAATCGTTTTCATTGACGATATACTTGTCTATTCCAGAAATGAGGAAGACCACATACAACACTTGAGGTTGGTGCTGAAAACTCTAAGGGCGAAGAAACTATACGCAAAATTCTCCAAGTGCGAATTATGGATTCGAAAAGTAACTTTCCTAGGTCATGCGGTAAGCAAGGAAGGCATACACGTGGACCCTTCCAAAATCAAAGCGATAGAGAACTGGTCAGCACCGAAGACGCCCACAGAAATCCGTCAATTCTTAGGTCTCGCTAAACCCTTAACCACTCTGACTCAGCAAGAAACTGCATTCCAAACATTGAAGCAGACCCTATGCAGCGCACCTATCTTGTCTCTGCCCGAAGGGACGGAGGACTTCGTTGTCTTCTATGATGCATGCAATCAGGGCCTAGGCTGTGTGCTCATGCAACGAGGAAAGGTTATAGCCTATGCCTCAAGACAGCTGAAAGCACACGAAGTCAACTATACAACTCACGATTTAGAGGTTGGAGCAATGGTCTTCGCATTAAAGATATGGATACATTACCTCTACGGAACCAAGTGCACAGTCTTTACCAATCACAAGAGCCTACAACATATATTCGATCGGAAGGAGTTGAATATGAGGCAACTGCGATAAGTATAGCTACTCTGTGATTATGAGTGCGAAATACGCTACCATCCCGACAAGGCCAATGTGGTAGCAGATGCCCTCAGCCGGAAGGAGTACTCGGGTCGCAGTGTGAAAGCATTAACCATGACCATCCATTCCCACTTATCCGCACAAATCAGAGAGGCTTAGCTGGAAGCCCTAAAACCAGAGAACGTGACAGATGAAGCATTGAGAGGAATGGAGAAGAACTTAGAGCTCAAGGGAGACGGAGTCTATTATTTCATGAACCGTATCTGGAACCCAAAGTTTGGTGGTTACAGAGAGATTATCATGAACGAAGCTCACAAGACTAGATACTCCGTTCACCCAGGATCGGACAAGATGTACCTTGATCTCAAGAAACTATATTGGTGGCCAAACATGAAAGCGGATATCGCTACCTTCGTGGGAAAGTGTCTAACTTGTGCCAAGGTGAAGGTCGAATATCAGAAGCCCTCAGGTTTGCTTCAGCAGCTGAAGATACCTGAGTGGAAGTGGGAAAGGATTACTATAGATTTCATCACTAAATTACCCAAATCTCCGAGTGGGTACGACACCATCTGGCTAATAGTCGACTGATTAACAAAATCCACTCACTTTCTGCCAATCAAGGAAACCTTCAAGATGGAAAAGCTCACACAAGTCTACATCCAAGAAATAGTCCGACTGCACGGTGTACCTGTGTCCATTATCTCCGATCGAGATAGCAGGTTCACCTAGAGATTTTAGCAGTCCCTGCAGAAGGCTTTTAGAACCAAGTTGGATATGAGCACAACTTACTATCCTCAGACAGATGGGCAGAGTGAGAGAACCATCCAAACCATGGAAGACATGTTGAGAGCATGTGTCATTGACTTCGGTAAGTCGCGGGACACCCATTTTCCCTTGGTCGAGTTCTCCTACAAGAACAGTTACCATACCAGCATCAAGGTTGCGCCTTTCGAGTTCTCTCATAGGCCCAGAGATCATTCGTGAAACCACAAAACGGATCATACAAATCCGGGAACAATGGAAAGCCTCACGAGACAGACAAAAGAGGTACACCGATAAACGACGAAAACCCTTGGAGTTCTAGGTGGGAGATCGTGTTCTGCTGAAGGTCTCGCCCTGGAAAGGCATGATACGTTGTGGAAAGCGTCGAAAGCTAAATCTGAGATACATAGGACCATTCGACATCCTCGCTAGGATCGGTCCCGTAGCATACAAACTCCGTTTACCACAAGAACTCAACAATATCCATCCCGCCTTCCACGTCTCGAATCTTAAGAAGTGTTTATCTGACGAGACCCTTGTGATCCCTTTCGATGAGATTGAAATTAGCGAGAACCTCAACTTTGTGGAAGAACCAGTCGAAATCATGGATCAGGAGGTAAAACAAACAAAACAAAGTCGCGTCCCGATGGTGAAGGTTTGCTGGAATACCAAGCGGGGACCTGAATTCACTTAGGAGCGTGAGGATTCAATGAAACAAAAGTGCCCCCATCTTTTTCCAATTCCATGATTTGTATCTCTATTCTTGAATTTCGGGACGAAATTCCCTCTAACGGGGGATGATGTGACAACCCAGAACTTCCATCTTGTCCAATTGGTCAATTTATCAATGTTAAACTCGATTCTATCACCTTTTAACACCGTTTAAGGGTTTGTTCAAGTGTTCTAATCCTAGTACAATTAAAATTTGGGTTCTAAGTCGAGTTATTCCAAGTCATAGCACAACATTTGGGCCTAACACCCCTCTAGGAGGAGTGTACGACTGCACACCCACGCCATGACCGCATACTCAGGGTGGGGATCACCCATCCCTATATATATATGAGAGGATACCCCCTTCTTTCACTCTTTTCTTCTTATGGCTGCATACTACCACTCTCTCTCTAGAATCTTCAACCAAAAACACTTCAAAGGATTCAAAAACGTAAGTAATTCATCCCTTAGCATGGAAAACCTCTTAATTATTCATGATTCAGCCTTCCTCGTTGTCCCTTGAAGGTGTACGACCGCACACCTTCATAAGGTTGGCCGTACACACGTTAAAGGCCCTCCAATGTGTGAGTTTGGCCCCTATATTCAAGTTGGTCATAACCTTAGCCCTGATGCACCGAAAAATCGACATTTTGAGCATGAATGGGAAGAGTGTACGACCGCATACCCCTCTGTACGGCCGCACACCCCTCTATACGGCCGCACACACACCCTTAGGACCATACACCCACGTTGATGATCGTATTTGACCCCAAACTTGCAAAACCACTAAGTATGGAACCTAGAACACCCCTTGAATGGTAGTAGGACCTTGGAAACACCACAAAAACACTACCCTTCATGAGTGTATGGCCGTACACTCATGGGCCATACACCCGTGGCCGTACACACCTTAGGGTCGCCTTACACCTCCCTCACTTGACCACATATGGTTTCAAAACTTAGTTCAAATGTTTTGGGCCCTTAGAATGGTTTCCTATTATGTTTAGTCAGGATATACCCTAATCTAATACATATATCTGCTATAATATGTTCAATAGGATCCACTTGCGTACGAAACATCAGTTGACACTCAGCATCCATACTGATCTTACATTCGAATCCCACGTCAAATAGTGAGTTCATACCCCTACACTTTTATGATTTTTAAACGTTTTTAGGGGGAATACAAGCCAAACACAGAGGTTTTCAACAAGTCAAACCTATGCAATTTATACAAATCAATGGTTTTCATAAAGCATTTAGATACCTGATCCCTTTTGTATTATGCAGAGCATAAGGGATGTTTATTTAAATTTAATTTCATAATTTCTGAACACTTCACGAACTTAACCTAACAATTAAACTATAATGGGAATAATTAGGCGATTTCATTATCAATTTTACTCTACCAAATGTACATCGGATTTTCATACGAATGAAAATTATACTTATATATTAATACTCGTAATGTCGTCAACTTAATTGGGAGACACGTCCTTGGGTGCTTACAACATAATCTAAGTGGAGGACTACCCGTGTGAACCAAAATTTCCTGGAGGGAAAGCGTGGCTTTTGTGTATAGATCTATACGAGACTAACTATCCCGCACCTGGCTGCTAGCTATAGTCGGACCGGCAGGTCTACGGGTGACAAATGTCATAATGGATTTCGACGTCCATTTCACGTCGAATCAAGTTTAAGTATGGTCACAAAACTCGCCAATCGTACGACTCCTTTAAGTAGTAATATACCTCTCATAATCAATTGCTTAAACAAAATAAGTATGTTACTTATGCCTTACGATTTCGAAACCAGGAAAGCAACTAACACATGCATACCAGGGAGAATAAGGGATTTTCCCAGACAAACCGAACGTACTTTAACTACTGGTGGTAGCCAGTGTTTTCAAACAAAATACATTCTTTATACTGATAATAACTAGGTTTTCGATACGAATGATATTTTACATATAATGAAAATCAATTAATTATACAAATTCAGTGACTAGTTTTCATTATAAAAATATGCTTATGAACTCACCAGCTTTATGCTGATATGTTTTCAAAACCGCTTGTATTCTCAAGACATTAGACAGGTACCTTTGCCAGCTTTTGGAAAAGATGGAGCATTTAGGAGTCTCGTCTTTTACTTTTGTCTCATTTTGATGTATACAAACTATGTTTCCAAACAAATGTAAATATTCATATTATAATGTAATGGTTGTGCTTAATTTGAATACTATGATGCAATTGTTCTGATACTACGCATGACGTCATCCACCCCCGGACGTTTCCGCCGTTTGGTTTTACGGTTCGGGGGTGTGACAATTTAGTCAATGGATCCGGAGTTGGTGATTAAGGGCTTAATCCATTAAGCACTTATTAGAGTTTTTGGTAAAGGTCACGTACGCTCCGCGTAATCTGTTGTACGCCCAACGTACTAAGTCAACCACCCTGATGGTGGTCGACACAAGGCGGAGTACGCTCAACGTACCAGAGGAGTACGCCCAACGTATGCCCTCTGATGGGCTTTTGTCTTATGGGTTTCGGATTGAGCCACCTTTGGGTCATTATGGTTTGGGCCTTTGCTGGACTTTCTGAATAAATGTATTTGGGCCTAATATAGAAATGGACCTTAGGGTGAGGCCTAATCAAAGAGTTGGGCTCAATTTGGAAAATTAGGCCAATGATGGGCCTTGTATATTTGGACTTTTGGATCATGGATTTGGAATTGGGCCTTGGCCCAAATTAGAGAAAGGGAAAAATGGATTGTTACCCTATGTGGGACCCTTGGTCAAGATTAATATTCCAATTGTTGAGTTATTATTCGTTATTTTGGATAGTTCGGTATTTTCGGTGAGACAGCGGTCGAAGACTTTTAGTCCAGTTCAGTACTACTTGTGAGGTGAGTTTTCCTCACTATACTAACAGGGTTGAAGGCACCAATGCCAACCCTTTTTGGATTGATATCCTGGTTATCACATGATGATATGCTTAGTGATCTGTTAGATATGTATCCTGGTACATAGAATGATGCTATGTTTAGTTACCTGTTAGGTCGGTATCCTGGTATATAGGATGATGCTATGATTAGTGATCTGTTAGATCGATTTGACTGTTTATACATGCTAGCATTTGTTATCTATGTGTTGATTGTATGTGTGGGGGTGGGTTGAGGTGGCCATGCTTTGTGCTGAAGGCCAACATACCCAGGGCGGCCTGGATAGAATGAAGTCCCAATGAGGCATACCAGTCATGCCGAAGTCCTGGAGAACGATCCAAACAGGCTGAAGGCCCGGTAGGGCGAACCAGACATGCTGAAGGTTCTGAGAATGGGCAAGACAGACTGAAGGCTCGATGAGGACGGTCCTGTCATACTACAGACTCTATATGCATGCTGTTTGTTATGATATTGTTTTAGTTCTACGAGATTGGTATTTTGGGGGAACTCACTAAGCTTTGGGCTTATAGTTTTGGATTTTGTTTCAGGTACTTCGGATGATCGTGGGAAGGCGAAGGCTTGATCGTGCACCTCCTCGCATTTTATGATTTTGATTTCTAGGATACTCTGATATGAAACTATTTAGATAACATTTTGTAATAAATAATTGTTTTTGGATGCTTGAAAAAGTTTTGAATTTTCATGAATTTTATGGATGTTACAAATTGGTATCAGAGCCCTGGTTTTAGTGAATTGGAGGTACACTCGTGTGAATCCAATCTCAAACTAAGGAAAAGATTTTCAAAATGATTTTCAAATGTTTTTGAAAATACTAAAGGAGGATGCAGAGTATACGATCATTCGGAGCCATTAAGTAGACCCCAAAATACCTTACGGGTATTTGATATTGTGATATGTTAGAACATCATGCTAGTGATAAGCTATGGATCTTCGGGAATTGCATGATAGAATTGCCTGATTATATGATGCCCAATAGCCTTGGGTTTTCCTTATATGAAATTGACATCGTGATTGTAGTTTCTTAGTGTATGCATCATAGTTCTACATAATTAAGATCTTATAGCCTGAGAATGTTTGGTTTGGCTTTATTTCCTGTTCTTGTTTGATGAAGGGCTTAGGGTAGGATCAGATATTCGAATGTCGATACGGTCCAGCGTTATGTATGACTAGAATACACGAGTGCTGTAGGGTTGGTGGAAGTTTGATGGATGAGTTGTGAGGGGTCAGTCGGCCAGTTATGAGATGTTTAGCCTTCCTCTAGGAGTGAGGATTGAGCGCTCTCCTATGCTTATGTATATTGTTAGGGCATTGCGATGATACTTGAGACAAATATGGGTAGGTGTGGAAGGTAGTATGGGCCCTTACTACTGAAATCATAGGACCCATATGCGTAGCAAGGAAGTCACAACCCCTAGGGCTTTATTGGGAGTTGGTTCCCCGCTTATTATATGGAATGTCTGATATCTTCCTGATATATTTTCAGCATGATGGTTATGAGGTGATTTGTGACCGGATCCAGATCGGGATCAGTAGATGGCAGTCAGGGTGGACCAGCAGTGTCTGAGACTATTGGTCAGATGAGGCTAGAAGAGTTGGAAGTTAGGATTCGGGAGATCCTGCATGATGAGGTTGCTACACTGTTCCAAGAACAGTTGCCGGAGATGTTTGGGTATATCAAGACCACTATGGTTGAGTACTTTGATGAGCGCTATGTATCCATTGCTGAGACGGTTGTCGCTACAACCTCTGTAGCTATAATAGTCGCTGGTGGTGGGACCAGTTGGGCTTTTCAGTACCGGGACGTCGATAACACGAAGCCCCCGGATTTTGATGGAATTCAGGACCAGATCATAGCCATGAGGTGGCTATCTGACGTTGAATGATGCTTTTTCACATGCTCATGTCCTACTGACCAGAAGATCAGGTGCACTCTAAAACTGCTGAGGTCCAGAGCAAAGGACCGGCGAAGATTGATGACAGGGTCGTATACTGATGATCAAAGAGTTGCGGTTACTTGGGATTAGTTCAGGGAGATGTTTTGCACACGCTATATTCCACGGGTTGAGCAGGAGCAGCTGACATAGGAATTTTTGGAGTTGAGACATGTGACAACCTGAAATTTCTATTTGTACAAACCATACAGTCAAGCACTTCAAATAAAATTCAAATACTTTTCTGCTAGTTTTTAGCTGGTTTAAAATCCGTTTGAGTGTTTTTAATAATTATGCTTCAAACGAACGAATAAAAGGAAGTATCTACTAGGATTAATGTGTAACAAATAAACACTTCACACCATAACAAGGTGTTTACAGCCAATCTGGGGAGTTTGGGCCGTAAACTCCTCTTGGCTGTGAACTCATGATTAAGTCATGAGTTTACTCCCCAAACTCTTCACTTTTTACTTCCAATTCCAAGAACTCCCAAGTTTTCTCTCAAGTATCATAACCCCTCTCTTCCAATCTTCCAAAATGTAAGTGTTTCTTCCTTGGATTTGTTGTTATAACCTTTCACCTTGTTGTTATACTCCATTTCATCCATGAATTCCTCATTTTTACTTAGATCTCAAGTGTTCTTCAAAAAAAAAAGAACACCAAGAACATACACTCGTGTTCTTGGGCCGTGAACTCCCCCTTTCAAGATCCTTTATTGTATGTATTCTTACCCTAGAGTGTTATAAGGCTTGTTTCACTTCTTATTCAGCTAGAAAACTCAAAGAAACACAAGATCAAAGGTGTTTACGGCCAAGGCATGTTCTTGGGCCGTAAACCCCAATAGATGGGTCTAAGTGAGCCCTAGTCCCTTCCTTAGCCTTGGATACTAGTCTAGATCACTTCCTTGAAGTGTTTAGGACCTTAAACATCAAAAATACCAAGAACACATAGATTTTACGGCCGTAAACCCATGAGGAATGGTCCATGGGCTGTAAACTCTATAAAGAGGTGAAATTGAGCCACCATGACTTCCTAAGGCTTAGACTTGAAGTAAGGATACTTCTTTATGACTTATAAGACCTCAAAACACAAAATGGTACCAATTACCATGAGTTTACGGACGTAGACTCATGGGGGAAATGACCATACGCCGTAAACTCCTTAAGGAGTGGTCCTTGGGCGATAAACTCAAATGCAATGCCATACAACCTTTAGTTGCATCCCTAATGTACTCCTAGCACTTGAATCAAAGTGTTATCCGTGTTTTAGGGTGTCTTTATTTGATTAATTAGTTGTTAATTGACTAATTGGATACATATATGTTTCAATATATGTTAAATAGGATCCGTGTGTGTGCTCAAGTCTTCACTTGACACCTAGCATTAGGGGTGTAAACGAGCCGAGCCGAGCCCGAGCCTAACCAAGCTCGAGCTCGGCTCGTTTAATTTGAAGAAGCTCGAGCTCGAGCTCGAGCTCGATTCGAGCCTTAAAATGAAGCTCGAGCTCGCCTCGTGAACAATTTAGTGAGCTCGCGAGCCTAAACGAGCTTAAACGAGCCTATATATATATATATATATATATATATATATATATATATATATATATATATATATATATATATATACACACACACACACTTTCTCTCTCTCTCTCTCTCTCACACACACACATATATATATATATATATATAGGCTCGTTTAGGCTCATTTAGGCTCGCGAGCCCACTAGCTGAAGCTCGGCTCGAGCTCGTTTAATAAACGAGCCTCATATTTGGGCTCGAGCTCGGCTCGGGCTCGTTTAATTTGATCTCGAGTCGAGCTTTTAACGAGTCGATCCCGAGTAGCTTGCGAGTAGCTCGGCTCACTTACACCCCTACCTAGCATCCTATACCATCCGTTCATCCAAACCGCTCACTACAGGTGATTAATAACTAGTACACAAATGGTTTTACTATGCTTTAAACTGTCTTGTCAATAAAACTACTTCAAAATGATTTCCAAACACTTTTACATGTTAAACTCTTTATAAAACTTAGTTTTAGTTTCCAAATCTTTACTTTCAAAATCTCTAAACTTATATACTGTCAAATCATGCCCAATACATATATAGTTATATAAGTAAGGTTTGAAGGACTTAGGACTGATAATACGCTCTATTTCATGTTCCTTGCTTGGTTGTGGACTTAGAGTCCCCTATTGTTTGTCCGAGGGTCGTTTGATCCTTATTTATATATCATATGTATATGTATAGACATAAAAGCTTTCTGTCTTATTTCAATACACTCAGTTATATGGACAATCTTTCTAGTAAACTATAATAGCTATAGTTTAGTGATATACTACTTACTACTTCTAGTACAATGTAACATACAAAGAGTCAGTTCATACATGAGTCAATACACACTATAAACAATACATACACTACACTAAACAATTGAGCACATTATAGCGAGAGTCAGAGAGAACATACTACTCACTAGACAGAGAGAACATTCACTAGTACATACTATTCATACACACTAAATACTATACTAAAAAACATACTATGATGAGAATCAGGGAGGACATTCACTACACTAATACATACAATACATACATACTATAACATAAATGTGAACCACTGTTTCGTGGCATGGCACCACCTGCCATGGCTCGATATGTATCCAGAATCTCCTGGAGGGAGAACATGAATTTGTGTATAGATCTATACTAGATTGACAATCCTACACCTTACTGCTAGCTACAGTGGGATCTGCAGATCTTTGGGTGACAAATGTCATTACTGTTCGACGTATTACAGCGTCGTGATTTCCCCTAGTCAATTAGTATGGTTACAATCATATCACATTATACCTTAATTAACATTTGGTTTAAGGTAATAAGTACAGCAGTAATTAATATATCATATTACTACAGTACTTCGTTATTTTTCCATTACTTCTACTTTGTGATCTTTTCATATAACCAGTAATGAAAGAACTATATTTTATTAAATGATAGGCACATTTGGGAGAAATACTCACTTTTACAATAAACCAACATGCAACACTTGATGGCTTGGTAGAAGGCTACTTTTAATAGAAAATATAGGTTTTTCTAAGGGTTACAAACAATTACTACAAACATTTTTACAAACTTACACACTCAATACTTACCATCATTTTCACACAAACAATGACACTAAAATACTTATGAACTCACCAACTTTAATGCTGGTAAACTCTTTCAAAATAACTTGTATTCTCAGGTCATCAGTAGATAGGTACCGATGCCAGCGTTTGAGAAGATGGAGTGCATTCAAGACTCATCTTTTATTTTGATTCATATTTTTGGTGTCTATAACTGTACAGAACACACTTGTATTAAAATAAATTATTAATGCAATGGATGATGTTGTTTGCTTGTTTACTATATTTCTGTGTTGTCATACTATACAAGACGTCCCCTGCCCCAGAACTTTTCCACCGTTCTTGGTTTTGGGGTATGACAAGACAGGGTACGGAGTCGGTGACGAAGATCACCCATATGTTCACTGAGAGGGAGATGTTTTGCCCGGATCTTGCTTCCGAGCAGGCTCAGATGACACGTTATCTGAGCATACTCAAGACCGACATCCGACAGTTTATTTCTACTCAGCATCGTGATACACTACTGGAGTTACAGGAGGCTTGTAGGCGGCATGAGCTTGAGGTTGAGTTACAATTGTGAGAGCAGAGGGAGGCCCCGATGCAGTCACAACCTGCGCCAAAGCGGTGCAAGACTGCTGATTCTAGGTCTGGGGCTAGCATGGTGCACTTGTGGGAAGTACGGGAAGGTTCATTCTGGAGTTTGTAGATCCGGTAGTGCGTGACGAAAATGCGACAATGAGGGGCACTTTACGAGGGATTGCCACCAGTCAGCCTCGGTTCAGGATATGAGGATCTGTTACCATTATGATCAGGTTGGTCGTGTGAAGACCAGCTATCCATTGCTTGCTGCCCGGCCCGTGTAGGCTCCAGCGTCGGCTACACTGAGGTTTACTGACGGAAGTCAGGGTAGAGCAGAGCCCTCGAGAGCTCGGGACGCGCCTTTCAGCTTATAGCCATGGATGCCAGGACAACACCAAATGTGGTGGATGGTATGTTTCTATCCTTTATCATATTAATTATATTTGTTTTATGCTTATGTGTTTGTATCTATGTTAGGTACGTTCTTAGTGAAATCCTTACCTGCGTTGGTATTACTTGACTCCGAGGCGAGTCGGTCATTTGTCTCTCGATCATTTAGTAGGGAGTTCGGTTTGCCTGTAGGAGAGCTAGAGTGCCCGTTGCGAGTCTCTATCGCCAACAAACACAAGATTTCTACTTCTTCAGTCTATCAGGGTTAAGTTCAGGAGATCTTCGGGGTATCCTTCCCGATAGACTTGATGTTGATTCCTATGGGGGATGTATGTGTGATTGTGGTTATGGACTGGTTAAGTCGCTTTGGTGCCATGATCGACTGCGAGGGTCAGCGGGTGGTAGTTCGAACCCCAAGTGGGGGAGAATTGGTTATCTATGGTGAGGGCACCAGATTGGGTTCAGGGTTTTGCTCAGCTGCTAGGGCTCGACGGTATATTCAGCACGTGTGTGTGGGTTATTTGGAGTATGTGGTGGATACATGGGTTAGGGGTCAGGTTTCAGTTTAGGATGTTCTGGTTGTCAGAGAGTTCGTTGATGTGTTTCCGGAGAAGTTACCGGAGTGCCTCTGGAGAGGCAGGTCAAGTTCTGGATCGACCTAGTGCTAGGTGTGGCCCCTATCGCTAAGGCAACGTACCGATTTGCACCACCCTAGATGCAGTAGTTGTCATCTCAGTTACAAGAACTATTGGGAAAACACTTCATCCGTCTGAGTAGTTCTCCATGGGGAGCGTCGATTCTCTTCATCAAGAAGAAGGATGGTTCACACCGGATGTGCATTGACTACTGGGAGTTGAACAACCTAACGGTGAAGAATCATTATCCACTCCCGGGGATAAATGATCTTTTCGATCAGTTGCAGGGAGTATCTTGGTTCTCCAAGATAGACCGGAGGTCTAATTACCATCGGGTCATGTTTAGGGAGGAGGATATGGAGAAGACCGTGTTCCAGACTTGTTACGGACATTACTAGTTCGTGGTGATTCGGTTTGGGCTCACCAACATGCCTACAGTATTTATGGACCTGATGAATTGGGTATGTAGACCGATGCCTGATCGCTCGGTCATTGTGTTTATAGATGAAATATTGGTATACTCCAATACCAGATAGCAGCATGAGGAGCACCTATGTGAGCTAGTGGGAGTTTTGAGGTGAGAACAGCTGTATGCCAAGTTCTCAAAGTGCGTGTTTTGGTTATGAGAGGTTCAGTTCCTTGGATATCTCATTAACCAGGAGGGGATTTTGGTCGACCCGGCTAAGATCGAGGCGGTTATGCAGTGGGAGGTTTCGAAATTCCCTCGGATATCAGGAGCTTCTTGGGATTGGCAGGGTACTACCGGAGATTCATACAGGATTTCTCCAAGATTACGGTACCCCTCACTCGTCTAACGAGGAAGGGAGTGGATTTCCGATGGGGCCCTGAGTAGCAAATTGCATTTGAGACTCTGCAACAACGCTTCTATGAGGCGCTAGTTTTGGCACTCCCTGAGGGAGTTGAAGATTTCATGGTGTTCTGTGATGCATCGAGCACCAGATTGGGAGCGGTCCTTATACATAGTGGACGGGTGATAGCCTATGCATCACGACAGTTGAAGCCGCATGAGACGAGATATCCCACATACGATCTGGAGTTGGGAGCGGTGGTATTCGCTCTTAATATTTGGAGACATTATCTCTATGGAGTCTGTTGTACCATATACACAGACCACAAGATTCTTATATACATCATGGATCAGCCAAACCTGAATATAAGGCAGAGCAGATGGCTAGACGTAGTCAAGGTTTATGACTGCAAGATCCTTTACCATCCGGGTAAAGCGAATGTGGTTGCGGACGCCCTGAGCCACATGTCGGTTGGATCTTCTGTTCCAGCAGCATGTATGAGGATATTAGTGGATTATCCTCTTGTGAGCTTGATTAGGGAAGCTCAGGCCGAGGTTGTGCGACAGGAGAACTGGAAGCTTGAGAGGATCAGAAGCGAGATCGCCCGATTTGTGCAGGATAGTCACAAATTGTTGGCCTGTTGTGGTTGGGTCTGGGTTCCAATGTCTGGTCGGGTCAGATAGATTTTACTGGAGGAGGCTCATAAGTGTTGCTTCTCTATTCACCCGGGGACCACCAAGATGTACCGGGATCTAAGACTAAGCTATTGGTGGCCGTGCAAGAAGAGAGAGGTCGCATGGTACGTCGAAAGGTGCTTTACCTATAGGATGGTTAAGGCCGAGCATCAGAGGCCACATGGAAAGCTGCAGCCTCTGGAGGTTCCCATATGGAAATGGGAGCATATCACGATGGATTTTATCACCAAGCTGCCAAGGACGACAAAGGGATATGATGCTATATGGGTAATCATGGATCGATTGACTGAGAGTGCCCATTTTCTGCCCATTCAGGAGAGCTTATCGGCCAAGAAGCTGGCCGATATGTATATCTGCAAGATCATTGCTCGCCACGGGGTACCAGTCTCTATTGTCTCAAACTGTGATGTTCGATTCACCTCTCATTTCTGGCATGAGTTCCACGAGGAACTGGGCACGCAGCTGCATTTTAGCACCGCATGCCATCCACAGACAAATGGCCAGAACGAGTGGACCATTAAAACCCTCGAGGATATGTTGCGGCCCTGTGTTATTGCCTTTGGTGGGAGTTGGAACTCCTACCTCCCACTTGCAGAATTCTCCTACAAAAACAACTTTTATTCCGGTATTGGTGCTCCACCATTTGAGCTGTTGTATGGACGGAGATTTCGCACCCCAATCTGTTGGGGTGAGATTAGTCACAGGGTGATGGGTCGGACCAAGGTAGTTCTGCAGACAACCGAGAGGATTTTGCAGATCAGGCAGCGATTGTAGACTGCTCAGAGTCGGCAGAAGAGTTATGCTGACCGGCGTCGATCTGAATTAGAATTTCAGGTTGGCGACATGGTGCTACTAAAGGTCTCACCCTGGAAGGGTGAGATTCGCTTAAAAAAAAGAGGGAAGTTGGGTCCCCATTACATTGGTCCCTTTTGGGTTATTGCCAGGATTGACAAGGTGGCATATAGACTGGATCTCCCGGAAGAGCTTAGTCAGATTCATAACATTTTTCAATTCTCGTAATTGCGAACGTGCATACTAAATGAGGATGCAGTGGTGTCATTGGATGACATCCAGGTGGACGAGCACCAGAACTATGTCAAGAGGCCCATAGCTAATTGTAAAGAAATGTGAAGATCTTGAGGAACAAGGAAGTACCTTTGGTAATGGTATAATGGCAACATCGAAGGGGTTCCAAGTGGACCTGGGATCTGAAGGCTGAGATGCGGGAGCATTATCCAGATTTGTTTACTGTAGCAGACTTCAAGGACGAAGTCTAGGTCAAGTGGGGGAGGGTTGTAACATCCCGGAATTTGCAGTTATTTTCAAATCCTCCTTTTATTATTATTTTGTCATTTTTAGTCCTTGGGGATGGAAGGGCGGAGCCATGAGATTTCTAAAGGCTAAGGTTGCAACTTTGGGGTCAAGAGGAGTATGCTAAGCGTACATAAGGGTATGCTGAGCGTACTAGGCACGCCCTAGTACAATGGGCGTACACTTGTGTATGTTGGGCATACTCACGTCAGATCGAAATCCTAATATTTAGGGTCTGAGTGCTATATAAGTGTCCTTATGAGCTCATAACCCTCTATCATTTCAGCCTCCATAGCTTTGAGCCATTTTCCCCAAACCCTAACTCCTCTCTTGAGTGTGTGAGCAAAGAGTGTGTTTTTTGAGTAGTTGAAGAAAAAGGTATTGCATCAAGGTGTTGGAGAAGTGAGGCAAGCTTGAAGATCTGAGGTTATCTTGTTCTCTAGAAGCTCCAGGAGGTAAAAAGCTCCAACCTTTATGCTTGTATGTTGTAGATCTTGCCTTAATAGCTTTATGCCAACTTTCTTGTCCCAAAAAGTCCCAAGTTTGTTTTGAACGTGATAAGTTGTCCTTTTAGACGACAGGATGGGTTCTAAATGATAAAAATGATGCCCCAATGGCTAGAAGTGTCCAATGTATGTAGTAGAAAGATCTTAATGGATTAAGACCATGGATTAAGGGCATTTTGGATGTCCAAAGTCTTAATGTTCTAGACTTTATGGTTCTGAGGTTCATTTAGTCAATGGATCTGGAGTTGGGGATTAAGTGCATAAGCCATTAAGCACTTATTAGAGTTTTTGGTAAAGGTTGTGTACGCCCTGCGTAAGCCATTGTATTCCCAGCGTACTAAGTCAACTACCCCGATGGTGGTTAATGCAAGGTGGAGTATGCCCAACGTACCAGAAGAGTACGCCCGACGTACGCCCTCTGATGGGCTTTTGCAATCTAGGTTTTAGATTGGGCTACCTTTGGGTCATTATGGCTTGGGCCTTTGCTGGACTTTCTGAATAAATTTTTTTGGGCCTAATATGGAGATGAACCTTAGGGTGAGTCCCAATTAAACAGTTGCGCCCTATTGGGAAAATTAGGCTAATGATGGGCCTTGTATATTTGGACTTTTGGATCATGGATTTGGAATTGGGCCTTGGCCCAAATTAGAGAAAGGGCAAAATGGACTATTACCCTATGTGGACCTTTGGTCAAGATTGATATTCCAATTGTTGACTTAGTATTCGTTATTTTGGATAGTTCGGGATTTTCGGTGAGACGGAGGTCGGAGAATTTTGGTCTAGTTCAGCACTACTTGTGAGTTGAGTTTTCCTCACTATACTAACAGGGTCTTAGGCACCAATGTCGGCCCTTTTTGGATTCTTATCCTGGTTATCGCATGGTGATATGCTTAGTGATCTGTTAGATCTGTATCCTGGTATATATGTTGATGCTATGTTTAGTGACTTGTTAGGTCGGTATCCTGGTACATAGGATGATGCTATGATTAGTGATCTGTTAGATCAGTTTGACTGTTTATACATGCTAGCATTTGTTATCTATGTGTAGATTGTATGTGTGAGGGTGGGTTGAGGCGGTCCTGCTTTGTGCTGAAGGCCAACATACATAGGGTGGCCCGGATAGACTGAAGACCCAATGAGGCATACCAATCAGGCTGAAGGCCCGGAGAACGGTCTAGACAGGCTAAAGGCCAGGTAGGGCAGACTAGGCATGCTGAAGGTTCTGAGAGTGGTCCAGACAGACTGAAGGCCCAATGAGGGTGGTCCAGTCATACTGCAGACTCTATATGCATGCTGTTTGTTATGGTATTGTTTTGGTTGTACGATGTTGATATTTTATGGGAACTCACTATGCTTTGGGCTTATAGTTTTGGATTTTGTTTCAGGTACTTCGGATGATCGCAGGAAGGTGAATGCTTGATCGTGCACCTCCTTTCATTTTATGATTTTGATTTCTGGGATACTCTGATATGAGACTATTTTGAAAACATTTTTTAATAAATAATGGTTTTTGGATGCTTGAAATTTTTTTAAAATTTCATGACTTTTATGGATGTTACATTGTTATTGAGGATGCTTTCGGTCACTTTGAAAGGAGCATCGAAAGATTGGTTAAAGGCACTTCCACCCGATGCAATCACCACATGGGCACAAATGCGTGAAGAATTCCTACAACAATTTTTCCCACCATCGAAGGTGTCTAAACTCAAGAAGGCCATAGCTAATTTCAAGCAACAAGTGGGTGAGTCATTGTATAAAGCTTGGGAGTGCTACAAGGGATTACTTTGTAATTGTCCCCAAAATGATCTTAATATGCAACACGAAGTCTCAACTTCTATGATGGGATGAACGTAACGACAAGGCAACTCCTTGATTCTCATGGACCTTTAACAAAGAAGAATCCAGCTGAAATTAAGGAACTAATCGAAGAATTTTCAAAGCATTCACGAGAGTACCACAACCCTCGTAATGATGGAGCTAGGGGAATCAGAAATGGTGCTTCGGAAGACATGGCAACGGTTTTGGAAATTTTGAGTAGCATGGATTGAAGAATGACGAAGATGGACCAATCCATACACGCAATATTTATGGGTTGTGAAAATTGCAATGGGCCATATTTTTCAAAAGATTGCCATTTAGACAAAAATAGGAATAGGTAACTCAAGTTTGCTACTCTAGTGGGAACTGATTCGATGAATATTGGAGGAAGTCGAAGAAAGAATGGTTGATATATGAGGAGTATAAGAAGCAAAAGGAAGAAAAATATCGGCAAATCGGTTGGGGCTTTTACCAAAAAGAACAACTGCAACCCTAGAAGAAGGTGGACTTGGAGTCGATACTTCATAGGTTCATGGAAGTTTCTGAAAAACATCACGATGCAGCTAATGCTACAATGAGAAATCATCAAGCATCCATCAAAAACATGGAAGCACAACTCGGGTAATTAACTACTTTAGTTATTGAATGGTTACCACCACAAAATCCTGATAATAAGCCACAACCACATGTCATGTCCATATCCACTGAAGAAGACACCGTTTCTGAGTTCTTAGAAGCACTAGAAGAAGACATGAAGCAACCTAATCCACAGACGAAGTGAAAGAAAGTGGAAGAAAAAATGTTGCTGAAACACCAATCTCATGGCGTTAGAGTTTAACCCTCACGATGTGGTCTTGGTCTGGGCAGAAAAAAAAATTCATGTGTTCAAACTTATCAACTTCCTTTAACATTTCCTTCTCAAACCAGCGTGCATCCTTTGGAAGAAGAACATAAAAATTTTATGTAACAAGTCAAGGGTATTCCAATCAATACCCCATTTGTTGAGTCCTTAGCCAAAGTTCCCGAATACGCTAAATTTCTGCACGATCTCCTCGACACTCGCCAACAACTAGAGAATAGTAGAAGACGTCGAAGGTAGTTCTTAGTGAGAAAAGTTTCGTGGTTATTATGGAGGGAATACCAAAGAAAATGGAAGATCCCGGACGCCTTACACTTCCATGTGTGTTTGCAAATAACACGAAGACATTTGCCTTAGCCGATTATGGAGCGAGTATTAATTTGATGCCATATTCATTTTACCAAAAGCTCAACCTTCCATAATCGAAGACTACAAGGATGACAATTCATATGGAAAATCGTTCGGTCACACATCCTCGACGCATAACTGAGGACATATTGGTAAAAGTTGGAAATTTTGTTTTTCCAATTGATTTTGTCGTGCTAGACATGAAAGAGGATGACGATGTCCTTATTATCATTGTAAGCCCAGTACTTAATACCGCTTGGGCCTTAGTGGATATTCGTCAATCAAAGCTTACCTTGCGAGTTAGAAATGAGGAAATGACTTTTGGAGATGAAGATGGATTCAAGAAGGATAATGCTCAAAATGAGGTATTTTGTATGGATGAAAATAATGAGCTTGAGGAGTTAGAAAATTTTATGGAAAAAGAAATGCATACAAGAAAACAAGTCAAGCATACCAAGCCAATAACATCATTTCTAAGGATCTTTGAAGTCTTTGCTTTTACAACATCGAAGTCTCCAGTGAATGAAGAAAGTGAAGAAACTATTTTCTCAAGTGATGATGAAGAAGTAAATAAAGAATAAATTACACAAAACTTGAGCAAGCCGACTTTGGATAAAGTGGATGTTGAAGCTCGGGAACTGCAAAAAGAAAAAGGAGAACCCAAAATTGATGAAAAGAGAAAAGGGTTGAAGCGGAAACACGAGGAAGGGGATTCTAAAATGAAAAAGGAAATTTCTAAAAAGGCATATATTAGAAGGGTGCAAGCTTACAAGAAAAGATGGAAAGAACAGATTGTATAAATGGAGATCGTACCTCCAACCAATACCATGTAGGGCGGCACAAAGTCCGACTCATGACTTCATCTAAAGAAGCGCTTCTCAGGAGACAACCCAAGCTCGGTTTGTATATTTTTCATTTTTCTTATAGTTTTTGCATTTTTATTAAGTTTAATGATAAGTCATAATCATAGTCATCTTAATTTTTAGAATTAGGAAAAAAAATCAAGTGTAGGGTTAAATTTAAAGAGTGGTTGAATTTTTTTTAAATAATTTTAATGTTTTTGCTAAAAAAAAATCTTGAAGCCACGACGTGGGATTAAGCCCCACGATGTGGTAAATTAATTTTGCCCGATTATATTTACTCATTTTAAAACTCATGAGGTGAGGTTTAACCCTCACAACATGAGCTATAAAAAACACAGGGGACCAGTTTTAAACACAACTTTCAAACATTTTACTCTCACTTTAAACCAACCGCACGAACGAAAGCAGAGACTGCCCAACACTCGATTTTGACTTCGATTTTCCACTGTTTTCCTCCAAGTCCTCTTGATTTCCTCTTCAATTTTGGTAAGATTACTACACTCCAAATTTGTTAATTTTGCTAACTTTGTGCATTTAGGCTAATGTTTGTTCATAATGAAAAATGTCGAAATTAGGGTCGATTTTCAGTAAAATAGCTACTCTATGTGTGATTTTTAGAACATTGCAATACTATCCTACAAAACCATTGGCAAAATTTTGGACTCGTGATACCTGATTATGGTCCGATGGCAGACTTCGTTCGAAGCTCACGACGTGGCTTTCTATCCTACGATGTGAGTTCGGTTCAATCATAATTATGTGACTTTTCTACTGATTGTTTGATATTTGTTGCTTCCTTTGGGTTTGTTTATTGTTTATTTTATAGAAAATGGCATCAAGAAGAACCAATGAGCAATTTCTAGGAAATTTGTTTGACCTTTACCCATTATATCAACTTCCAGTTAACATGCCTCAAAGTGTGTGGACAAACTTCAAAAACAAGATATGATGGTTATACTATAGATAATTCGCTATTTCTCCATGGATTGATTGCGTCAAATTAGAAGAAATCGGACTCATGGCAAGAATGACCCCATATTTAACGAAGAAAATTGATGGGGATGGGTTTTCTTTCACTTGTAATGGGTGGAACAATTTATTTGCTATTAGCGAGTCAGTGTTTAAGGAATTATGTGTTGAGTTTTTCACTTCAGTCTCATTTGAAGACGCCACGATGGATCCTTATTTTGCACGAGCATTAGTTTTTCGCCTTGGGGCGAATATCAGGAGTGTAGTCTAGTGGAATTTTCTTGGAGGATAGGTATTTATGAGCAAGATGAAACAAGGTCTCCAATTTTTTTACATCTTCTTAAGGGCGATTGTGTGAGATTATCTTTCGGGGGTTAATGGTTTTGATTTTTGGTCCACAATTGCGAACAGGGCATCCCATTCAAGTGTCTCGCAAGAGAGTCACATTCGGTCTCCTATTCACCGACTCCTTCATCGTTTGGTTACTTTCTTCATCAACCATAAGAAGCATGGGGAAAAGGTTACAAGTCTCAACTTATTCTCTTTATGGTCTATTATTTCTCTGGCTATTTGCTGCAATATTTCATACCATTTTGCTAGCTACTTGGGAAGTAGGGTGGTAACATTACGAGTCGAGATCCCAATAGTGGGAGGACACTTTATCACTCGATTGGTGAGGTCTTATGGTCCTTTTATGCCTCGCTTGGCTCGTACCTTGACATGCACGGATGGAGATGATTTATCCTTGGGTTATTTGGAATACATGCATGTCATTACTAATATGGGTTCACATTGGAGTATTCCCACGGACAATGATGGAGAGCAACTTGGTCAACCCAAAGAGCAGTTGAGACAAAGGGGGCGAAGGAATGTGAGATCACGGGGGTGCAAGGGGACAACAACAACAACCACCTCAACAATTTGAGGGGGGGTACCAACTGACCCGTTTCAAAGTCAGGTTGGTACTTATTTGGATAATCTTCGTGGTGGTGTTAACTCTCATAAAAAAGCCATGGCTGTCTTATTTTTTGATTTTCACATTGAGAGACCACCCACTATGCCTCCTCATTATCCTTATATTCCAACTTGGGAGGAACTTTGGTTGCAATAGGGAGATGGAGTTGGGACCAGTGGAGCGAGAGATGATAGAGATGATTATTGATATTTATCCTTTCTATTTTTAGTCAGTTTATTTTCTTAGTTATTCTGGTGTGTTTTATTTTGCGAGTTTTTATTTTTATTTTGATATGTTTTAAAACTTGTAACCAAATTGTGTGATGTTGTTTTCTATTTTCCACCAAATGTTTGTTTTGGTCGCAGGATTATTAGAGTATCGATAGTAGGAAAAAAAAGACAAGAGAAAGCGAGAGAAGTCGTGTGTTTTAGAGAAACGAATCAATGTGTGAAGAAAGATTAGAGACAATAGAGAGGTCCAGAAAAATAAGGGTGTGACGACCGTCAAAATTTGAGACAGTTCCAGATTTGAATAAACTTAGTTGCACGTATAGGCATGACACATACTAGACTTGGTAACTAGAAGCTAAGTTATAACCTACTAGAAACTTGGAAACGAGTAGAATCGAAGAATAATGTACTTAGATTTCACATTGGTATGTGAATTCTACAACTACTTAACTGTAATGAATATCCATATTCGGGTCATTCCTAGAATTTAACATCTTTGCATGGATCATGTAAACACATCATGCACTTGACCTAGGGCTAGTATACTTGATTCCTCAATTTCGCTTGAATCTCAGAATCACTACATAGAATGTCAATAATCTGATTTCAATCAAACTATGTAACTTTCTACCAAATATAATTATTTATTTTGAGAATTTTGATTTTTTTTTCAAATATTAAACTTAATTCATTATGGTGTTACAAATTTTATTTGGTTCAAAACAATCCAAGATATTCTACATCCATTGTGATATTCCAAAATGCCCAAACTTTATGACAAGTGTCAAAATTTTATAAAATAAATGCAAGTTTTATAAAATTTAAACTTCCTCCAAAATTTTATATTATATATAACATCTTTAATTATTTACATATATCATGGGATCTAAATTATATTATGGACAATAATTTATAAACATTAGCTTATTTATGAGTATAGGAGCAAAAATGTCATAAAATTCAATACAAGATTTTATATTTTATAAACATAACCCCCAAACCTTATAAATTATCTAAATAAAAAGAATGAATACTGGAAAATACTCCTTCTCTTTTCAAAATCACGTTCACATCTCTTCCCCCAAGTCACCTCTTCCCTAACCCTAACAATTTTACTTATTCTCTTACTCCACCCCTTTACTTCTCTCTCTCTAAAAATTCTCTCTTAATTCTCTCTAAAAAATCGAAACTTTGAAGCAGAATAACGGGGAGAGATTTTTACATTAAGTTCTTCATTAGTTGATAAGCATCTATGTATTTTGGTGGACGATTTTGGTGGAGTATAACCCCAAAGAGATGACGAGAGATATGAGCTATCTAGGGAGATATAATATGTCTTTTCTCTCTTCTCTTCTCTCCAACCCCCCCCCCCCCCATTCTTTCCCTCTATGAATTAGCTCCAAAACCCACAAAATTTCCAACAAATATCCCTCATTTTACTCAAGAATGTTCATCATTTGAAGTTGATCTTCAAGGTAAAATCAATTTCCTTACATTTTGTTCACTTTTCTTTCAAAAATATCAAGTTTTCTTGCATTTTTCTTCTCCATAAACACTTTTCTTTGAGATTATTCACATGCATGTTCATGCATGTCAAATTTGATGATGATGGTGGTATGATTTCATCCAAAAACAACATGCATGTTGTTAGAAGGTGAAATCCAATGATCAAAACCTAAATAAAATCCATCAACTTATGTTTTACAAGTTTTAAAGATCCAAAACCATATGCATTTAAGTTTTTCGTTTAAAAACAACATTTTGAACACAATAAGTTCATTCATGGTCTTCAAATCATAATGAATGTGATGACACCAAGCTTAAAGGCTTGATTGTCAAAGCACATTGTTAAGAATCCTCATAAAGGATTTATTCATAAATAAATATCTACAATTGTTTTTCTTCTCAAATCCATTTATTCCCAGAATCCAAACAATAGAATAAGAAGATCTAGAAATTTTCAGAAAATAAATCGTTTTTCTCAATTTATTGCAATTTTTGCAAGAAAATAGAGCAATAATTCATATAAAATACTTTTGATGGTTAATAAATTCTGGTAAATTTCGAATATGTGAGTAAAGACTTTTCATGAAGTTTTATGCATTTCTAAGGCTTTTTCTGTTGATTTCTAATTTATTTTTTTAAGAGAAATAAATAGAAAAATATAGTTATGAATGACCAACGCTATATTTCATAATTTTCGCATCTTCTAGACATCATAAAGACTCCGTGAAACATTGTTCAGGTTTTTCCAAGACAATTTCTTATTTTTCCCGATTTAATGAATGTTTAAGGGATTAAATTGATGAAAAATAGCTACACTTATCCAAAAATAATCAAACTTCATCATAATATCTTATATTACATATAAATAATAAATAAAAAGTTTAGTGAATTTTACCTACTGTTTAATAATATTTCACGACTTATTGTTTATTTAAATGATTAAAACAAAGAAAAATAGTTAAACTATTTGCAAACCAACTTTTATATTTTTCCCAACTTTTATATGTGTAATAACAGTAGAGAAAAATTGTTGGGTAATTTTTGAAACTTTTTTCTATTTATCTCTATTTTGATAGAATAAATATACAAAAATCAGAAAAATCATGTTAAACTATTTGAAAATACATTCTATTATTTTTTTTCCAAATTAGATATGTTTCATATCAGTGGTGCACAAAGTTTGGGGAATTTTCTTAACTGATTGAGATTTTTCATGAATTTATATCTATCTAGAGAATTAAATATTGGAAAAATGGTTATACATATCTAAAGTCCATGAAAACTTATCTGGAAACCCTTAAAACTGTTAGAACCAAAATTTGAAGTTTGGTAATTTTTATTAATTGTTTAGTATTTTTCATGATTTTATTATTATTCAAGAAATTAAAATGGTGAAAAACAGTTAGACAAATCGAAAATTCAAGAAAATTTATATTGGGATCTTTGACTTCAGTTAGAATTAAAATACAAAGTTTGGAACATTTTGGAATTAAATTGATTTAGTTTGTGAATAATTAATCATTGAAACACCACCTAAAATGTTAAATTTTAACATTCCAATAATGGGGATTTCCACTTAAATTTGTTATACAACAAATTGATTCATAGAAATCTAAATTTTACAGAAAAATGTTTGTAACTTATCAATATCAAAATTTTCTCACAATATTGGCGTAATTCTATTGTAGAAGTTAAGTATGCTAGTGTTAGATTTCGATTAGAGACTCACTAGTGTATACCATTATTGTAGGAATCGGTTGTGGTACAAGTGAACTTAGATCAAGGCATCATTTGCATCATCTCAATGCACTGTGAGTATTCATGCATCCCCCTATTTTCGGTTTTTATGTTTTGGGGTGGAAAAGCATGTCCAAAAACCATCTATTGCTTGTTGTATTTAAATTGATTTGTATCAAACTTGATTGATATATTATGCTATGTATGTTTATGAAACTTGAAACATGAGGACTTATTGTCTTAAGTCCCTTCCCTTCCACTTTACTCCAACCATTAACTCTTTGAGCCAATGGTCATTATGGATAGCGCTATTAGGAATTGACAACTCCTCACTCAACCGATTGCTTGAGTGCATGATACCATATTCATCTATGGAACGATAAGCATAGATCTTGATAGGGCATCAGTCATAGGCTTGGTTGTGAACTCATTTTTTGTTCATATACATACAAAGTAGCTTCCTGATTATAGCAACAAACTTTGTTTCTCATTATAGCAACAAACTTTTATTACTGGAAACTTATATACTTGTTTTAGCAATGAAGTTGTTTGCTCCTTGTAACAACGAACTTTGTTTCTCATTATAACAATGACCTTTTATCACTAGAAACTTATTTACTTGTCTTAGCAACGAACTTGGTTGCTCCTTGTAACAACGAACTTGTTTGCTCCTTGTAGCAACGAACTTGATTGATCATTATAGCAATGAAACTTGTTTACTTGTTTTATTAACGAACTTTATTTCCCATGAGAATATAAACGTTGCATCTCATTTGGGCAACATACTTTATCTCTCATGATGACAACATTGTTTATGCAAACTTATTTACTCATTTTTGCAATATATTGCTATTTACGGAAACTTCTATCAACACTTTGATTACGATTCATGAAACTAATATTATTTTTAACTTGTGAACTGACCAACTATTTTTATAGTTGACGCTCGTTTTACATGCTTTTTCAGGAATCACCTAGTAAGTAGCACCTACAGACACATCACTTATAGGATCATTTACATGTATTATATTTCAAATATATTGTAATTTATTTTGAAAAGTTTTTCAAACTCATTGTAAATTATAATGCTTTTAATACTATGGTTGGTGTTGTCTTTTAACTTTTTCTATGAGACCCTTTGTACTGTCGTTCCCCGTGTTTCCGCTTTAGCTCGGTGTGACAGAAATGGTATTAAAGCCTAAGGTTATAGAGAATACCGGTTTTCCTTTGGAGAACCACAACTATAGCCAAAAAAATTAATACTTTTTTTTAAATACTGAACATACTGCTGGTATAACTAATTCGAGTACGTATTATTGGACTTTAAGTAAGTATAGCCTGACCAACTATGTTTAATTAAGGAAAATTAATCCAAGGCTAGAAACAGTTATAGTAGAATTATGTTCAAAACAATTTTCAACTTAAACTTTTTAAAAACAATATTTTTCGGTGTGCGTATGGGCATTGCATATTTTATGCATTCATCTAAGTACACTTAAAAACTAAGTGCACTTTTACCATAATGTCTTATTTAGAAATATTCTAGTCCCTTATCAAGTGTTAGGCTAACCAGTTAGGTTATATCACTAGCCACTCTAGGAGCAATCTACTGAGTACTGAGAATGAGTATTCTGTCAGATTAATGTCTAAGTCCATAACTATATTTGGTATGTACTTGACCCGACCCGGCATGGTCCATTTGGGTTGCACTTCACCGACACAATTTATATGGATAATCTTTTGATAATAGTATATTTATGATTTATATTAATATATTATAAGCTCTAATATATTAATATGGAATCATATTATTTAATTAGTATTGATCAAGAATTAATTTAGAATTAATTAAGTGATCAAAATGAACTAATTAAATGTGGACTCTTATATATATGGAATGGGCCAAGTTCATTTAGGTTGGGCTAAGCATTCATGGATAGTCCATGGAGTGTTTAACCCATGGATCATACGAAATGAAAGGTCATGGGTTTAACCCTAGTCTCCATACTATATAAAGATGTCCTTGGTTGGTGAAATGGGTACTAGTGTGGTAGACTAAGAAGGGCTAGCCGATTTCACTAGAGAGAACCAAGTATTCATATTCTCTAAAGTCTTCCAAGGTGTTTTGGTGATTTGTGATTCCACTTGAGGCTTCCACATTATTAGGGCTAAGCTCTTAAAGCTTGAAGACATCAAGCTACATCAAAAGGTATGTCATCTAACTAGTACTTTGTAGTATAAGAACTTCATAATATGCTAGTTAGGATTAAAGCCTTGGAAAGTTCTTATTTGCATGTATAATAGAGTAAACATAGATCCAAGGTTTATAGGGTTGCATGTACACCATAGGAGTGTTACAATGCTAGAAACCCTACAGTGGTATCAGAGCCTAGGCTTGTTTTCTTGTTATACTTGCAAAAGTACCTGAAAAATCGAGTTTTGATGCTGTCTGCCCAGCAGACTCGCCGAGTTGGTTTGTGCACTCGACGAGTTGGAACCCTAGACAACATAAATTCGACTTTTTTAGCTAGAAATGGACTAGGAACATTACCCTAAGCTGTTTTTGGACTTATAAACTTATTTTTTATGTGGTAATGTTCATACTAATCCAATTTCAAAGATAATTGTCAATAGATTCATGTTTTGTATTAGTTTAAGTGTTATGCTAATTACATGAAAAAGTTTGATTCCAATTATCATGTTCATATGAGTTGCTTAGATTAATAGAAAAGGTTGATTGATTATGTGTCTTTGATCCATTTTAATCTAAGAATTGATTATAAAATGTGTTTGTGTAACTTGTCCTCAAGTTACATGAAAAGTCACATTAAAGTTTCTTAAAACTCATAAAAGTTGGCAATGGTTACAAATATGAAGAGTCTTGTTTTCATTAAATGGTTTTATGACTCCATAACTTGTCCTCAAGTTATGGAGAGTCAAGAGTCACTTCATTAAGTAATAAAATATGTAACTTTAATTAATTCCATAAGTTACAAAATAAAGAAAAGTTACATTCTTTAATAGTTTAAAGTCTTCCATAACTTGTCCTCAAGTTATGGAACTTGAAGAGTCTTTTAATTAAAACTACTTTAAACACATAAGTTATGGAATTAATTAGTTTTGAATAGTTTCAAAACTTGCCCTCAAGTTTTGGAATTTGAAAAGTTTTCTCTTACGAATACTTTAATTCCAAGTTAAGCCCTTAGAATTTTAAAAGTTAAAATTCAATCCTTATACTTTATAATATTATAAGTTAATAATATTTATAGATATGTATAAGAGTAAAAGTCAGTCTTACCGTTAGTAGACCTCATTCACAAAGCCGGTCTATAAGGGGGGAAAAGGTTACTGCCTATAAAATGGCAGTTTAATGGGTGTCCACTCTCACCCACCGCTTCCTTGACTGGTGGAGGGTCGTTAGCTGAACGGGTAGGACAAAGACTATAAGTTCTCCCTTCATTAAAAGTATTAATGATAAATACTAAGTAACTAAACATTTAATAATACCCAATCTTAGTTACTTAGGAAAATGTGAATAAGGTGCTAATCCATGAAATTACACTTTGCTCTTTGTTTAAGTCAGTTAGTAGAGCGTGTGTGGTTAACCGGCACACTAACTTGTATTTAACAAGGTAGTCAAAGGGTAACTTAATGTTTATCATAGTATCGATGGGGCGTGTGTGGTTAACCGGCACATCGATTGAGGGGTAAACACTTAATGGTACCAAGTAATTTGCATGGTTACTTCACACCTTGTTTTGTGATCCTCGGCATCCCAGACACAAAACCTGAATGTCACACTCGAGATTGAAACATGCCATTGAAAGTTAAGTTCAATGAATCTCAAAGATCTAGGAATTTCAAATCCAATTAAAACCTAATTAATTATTTCGTTTTTCATGGTGGATATTGGTGAATCGTCATTCACCAACCTTCAAATATTCTATAGCTTGGATTACGGCATCCCTCTTCCAAGTTATAATATAGTTTGTTGGGTCCTAGCCTTAATATTTCATATTGGGTGTTATAATAAGGACTTTAAATCAACTATTTTGAATATCTCCCAAGAGATGTCAAGTTCAGACATCTATGATCTTCCCAAATATCTTGGAACTTCACTTCCTCCACCTCCTCCAATTAATCTCCCTAACCCACAAGTTCAAGGTCACTCAAGCCATATTTGCAAGGCAAGGTCTAGGTGTGATCACATCTTGGAGATGAAGTCACATGCTGACAAGCCGGGAGAGTTGGGTGTCAAAGTCTTGAGAAAGTTAGTGGTTCAATCACTTTCTAAGTCACATAGTGAGTTCCTTTGGGACTCCTATGAAATAGACTATGACAAGACCCTTAATGATCTTATCTATTTGCTTGGTGCTACTAAATCAGAAAAGATGAAGTGTACTAGTAAAGCAAATTTGATTAGGAGATCAACTTCCCAAAACTTTATGGACAAGGACAATAGTGACATAGGAAATCCAGAAATGCATTCTCTTCCCAATGGAAAGGGATTGGCCATAGTCAACTTGGTTGACCAAATGGTAAAGAGAAAGGCTAAGTCTGAGATGGTCCCATGTACTATTACCTAAGGGTCCATATGTTTCTATTGCCAAAGGAAGGGGCTTTGGTTATGAAGCTGCCAAACTTACATAAGGATGATAAAGTCAATAAGTTTGACTTTATTTCAGGTAAAGTCCATTGTCTAACTCTATTAAGTTCCTACTTGGAGATTCTTATTACATGATGTGGCTGGGTCACATGTTGATGTTTTAAGAATCAAAGAAAAGTAAAGAAACTTAAAGGAAGTATATGTTGATTCTGATCGCGAAGATAGATTTCAATCGCATGGTTCGATGATCAGAAATTTGAGCACGTGCTTAAGAGTTATGATAGATTACTAAGGAATAGATGACAACAAGTTTTCATATACATCTGCATTGTAAGGATTAGTTTATCCGCAAAGTTTTAAAATAAAAGAAAAGTTTTAATTTTATTTATTTTAAAATATCCTTACAATGGCATTTGTAGAAAAAGGAAAAGATGTTGCTTATATGATTCCATTGATAGCAATATTGGAAATATGAATTTGATTCTTTCATTTGTGGTAGTGTCTAAATTTACCAAATAAGGAAAGATTCTCATCACCCAAGTTTCAGTTGGATAGAAACTTGGAATCATGCAAGTTGTACAGTATGATGAATGAGAACTTTCGAGCATTGGAAAATTAAGACTAACTGCTTGTTCACATGGATGTGTGAGTCAAGAGAAGCACTAAGGGATCAAGTACACTTTCTTGTGCACTTCTCAAAGTCCACCACAAAAGATGGATAAGACTATTCATCATGATTTACTAAGGTTTAGTAAATATGATTATACTTACAAGCTTAAGTATAATTCTGAAGCATTGGAAAATTTTCAATGTATGACAGAACGAATAAGAAGAATCAAATTAGGCAGAAGGGTAAAAGTTTCTAAAATCTGAAAAGATGGGAGAGTACTTTAGTATCATGTTTTAAGATCATCTTAATGATTTTGAGACCTTATCACAATTCATCCTCTAAGTACATTCTGATAGTTAAGAAGAGGAGTTATGAATTGTTGAAGTGGTTAAATCAAGAAGATGATGCATACTTCATTCCAAAACAATTCATAGAGTTATACTCTAAGATTGTAATTTGAGTGACATGTCTTAAAGAAGGTATAAAAACACTCATCAAATGTAAGAGTAAAAGTTTTCTACTCTTGTACATTTGAAATTGGTAAGTTGTGATGTTTTGGATAAAACAAAGACCAACTAAGGCTAATTGTGTTAAGTGTCTGTCTTGATTAGCATCCACACTATCTCTTGAATATTTGGCAAGAAATTCTTATAGGTCAAGGAGACAGTGGGAGTCTAAAAGATCCTGAAAGGGTTTCAAGAAGTAATCAAGAATAAAACATGTATTTCATCGCTATCACACATCTAGAGGTTTATAACCTATCGTACTGACATTTCTGTGCACATTCCAGTTAAGTTGGCTATACATTTGAGTTCTACATGTTCTCAATTGTTTGTATAGCTACTTGGAAGCAATGGCAGGCCCTTGAGCTGCCAGGTGGCAAGAAGTTAAGATTGCACAAGTTCAATCCATATGAGTTAGGATTTGTCACCAACCTAGTCCTGTGATTATGATTTTGACAAATTCACATGGATAGGAACACTTACACCATAAAATCTAAGTGTCATAAGGTTTCTATTCGATTCATTAAAATGATGGTAAGGAAACTCTTTCACTAAGTAGATTTTAAGTAGATAGCAATTGTGATATTTGCAGTTCTCAAAGTCGTTAGTGGAGTGTGCGTGGTTAACCGGCTGTAACAGCCCGGAATTTCAGGTATGGTTAAAATTATGTTTTTGGGGTGTTTTAAGAGAGGACTCGGCGAGTTGGAGCCTAGACTCGCCGAGTAGGATCGCAGACCTGGTCACGGGTTCGCGACTGGACTCGACGAGTCCGGATATGGACTCGGCGAGTCTGCGCTGTTTAGCGAAAACCCTAACCGTTCAGGTTTGGGACGTATAAGAGGCACTCATTAGCCGTCATTGTTCATTTTAGCCTTCTGAGAGGAACCCTAAACCGATTGTGTGCATCTGGAGCAAGGTTAAAGGCCATTGTTGATTTTAGAAGAGTTGTTGTGCAAGGAAGTGAAGGGCTTGGCTAAAGGAACAGCAAGGGAGTCACGTTCTGAGGATTGGGGACACAGAGAGTACATCATCCAGGTAAGAATTCGAGTATACTCTGCTATGTTGATGTGTTTATGAAATTAGGGTTTATGGAAACCTTTTGTGATTAGATTGAATGTTACCCTAGTCCCCTAAACGATTGTAACCCTGTATCGGGACCTTTGGAGGTCCAGGATGTCCCATGCCTGTGCATTTCGGGAATTGATGAAGGTTTTGGATTGGAATCCTTATGCCTTAGGTCAAAATGTAAATTATGAATCATGGGGTGTATCATGAGCACTGAAATGAGGACCCTATGTGATGGATCAGCCTAGACTCGCCGAGTAGGATCCTAGACTCGCCGAGTAGGATCGCAGACCTGGTCACGGGTTCGCGACTGGACTCGACGAGTCCGGATATGGACTCGGCGAGTCTGCGCTGTTTAGCGAAAACCCTAACCGTTCAGGTTTGGGACGTATAAGAGGCACTCATTAGCCGTCATTGTTCATTTTAGCCTTCTGAGAGGAACCCTAAACCGATTGTGTGCATCTGGAGCAAGGTTAAAGGCCATTGTTGATTTTAGAAGAGTTGTTGTGCAAGGAAGTGAAGGGCTTGGCTAAAGGAACAGCAAGGGAGTCACGTTCTGAGGATTGGGGACACAGAGAGTACATCATCCAGGTAAGAATTCGAGTATACTCTGCTATGTTGATGTGTTTATGAAATTAGGGTTTATGGAAACCTTTTGTGATTAGATTGAATGTTACCCTAGTCCCCTAAACGATTGTAACCCTGTATCGGGACCTTTGGAGGTCCAGGATGTCCCATGCCTGTGCATTTCGGGAATTGATGAAGGTTTTGGATTGGAATCCTTATGCCTTAGGTCAAAATGTAAATTATGAATCATGGGGTGTATCATGAGCACTGAAATGAGGACCCTATGTGATGGATCAGCCTAGGAAGGCCAGACCTAGGAATGGTCGGAGCAGTTCTGACCTTAGGATGCAGTTTGAGCGGTTGCATGGCATGGACTCGCCGAGTTTGACGAGCAGACTCGGCGAGTAGCTTGAAGATTAACTGGGACTCGTCGAGTTGTTCTTCAGACTCGGCGAGTTGAGTCGGGGTGGCCCCGCGATTCTTCCAGGAGTAACTCATCGGGTCAAGGAGGATACTCGACGAGTAGAAGGGGAAACTTAGAGAATTGGAGGACGTCTAGACTCGCCGAGTCGCCATGGCACTCGCCATGGCACTCGCCGAGTCCGGTCGAGTTGACCGTTGACCGTTAACCGTTGACCGTTGACCGTTGACCAGAGTTGACCTAAGTCTGACTTCTTAGGGATAGTCAAACTTAGAAGATATAAGTGTTAATAAGATATATATGATGTTATAGGGAGATTGTAGCTCGGCGGATTGTGCACGAGTGATTTCAGGATTTGCTAGCCTTCAGCATTCACGAGGTGAGTCTTCTCACTATACTATACCCGGGAGGGTTTGACTGTACGACCGGAAGGTCGGGTATGATATGTGATGTATGTGCTATATGTGATAAGATATTCGTTATGTGTGCTATGTATGTTTATGTGGGCCGGAAGGCATCATGTTATGGGCCGGAAGGCGTTGTGTAATCTGGACCGTAAGGTTGGCGTGGGTAGGACCGGAAGGTTTACCCAGCAGGGACGGAAGTCCCCTGAGATACAGGGACCGGAAGGTCAGGGCCTGGAAAGGCGTATGTGCGTAAGTTGTATATTGGGGAACTCACTAAGCATTTATGCTTACAGTTGTTATGTATGTGTTTCAGGTACTAGCGAGGACCGTGGGAAGGCGCCGGCGTGATCTGTACACACTGAAGGATGTTTTTATGATCTTGGGATTTAGACAAATTGTATTTGACATGACACTTAAATCATTTATGCCTTGTTTTGAATGGAAAATACTTTATTCTTAAAATGAAAAATTTGTTTGAAAATTTGGGTTATTACACCGGCACACTAACATTGACTTATGAGAAATGGCAAAAGGTCTAAACAATTTAGACTACGATTACGGCATCCCTTTTCATAGTTCTAAAATTGTTTAGACACACATGTGAGCTATCTAAGAGAGGTGTATGATATTGATAAAGTCTTATCAAGGCAATCTAGTATCAGAAATCTGAACTTTGGTAAGAAAGTCAATAAAGTATTGATTTCTAGAAGTCCAGTTGATTTCTGGGTACATGTCAAAGCTAGTGGGAGCATAAGTGTTATGCTATTAATCATCATGTTAGTGGGAGCATGATAATTATGATAAAGGTTGCAAGTTAGCAATGTTAATTATAGAAAACAAAAGGTCTCAATTGGGAAAAAGTTGTTTTGCTATAATTAAGGGAGAGGATATTATACTTCATCTCAAATCTAAAAGCTTAGATTGAGGTTTTAATCGTATTTAGTCAAGAATATATATATATATATATATATATATATATATATATATATATATGAATTTCATGTTGGAATGGCTCAACATAAGGAAATTCTATATATGGGTCCATTATTTGCGTTCTAAAATTCGATTATGATTACGGCATCCCTTTTCATAATCTAAATTATGAGAACTTGGCAAATAGAAATGGAAATATTATAGAAAAAGACTGGTTTAGTCTTTATGTGAGACATCATGAATCGTGTCCCATATACTTCGGATATAGGATCAATTACATGTGCTATATTCATCCTTTCTAAAAAAATTCCAAATGCCCGGGGCATTAAGAAGGGAAAAGGTCTAGAATTGGATATGACTAAATTGATTAAGCAGTTTTTGAGGACAATCTAAGGTTTACCAAGGATTGGTTGCTCAAGGACAGTTGGAAGTATAGTGTTGACTTTGGAAGGACCGTATTGACATAGTTTGAAAAGAGGCAACTCTTGTTCGGAAGTGATAGTCAAAATGGAATATGGAAATGGTTCAAAGTTAGAAAGTATTCAATCTGTAAGATTAGGAAACTTAATGCAAGAAGGATGTTTCCAAGGAGTTGATCTCCATTGGAATACTCTGTAATGATTGTTGCCATATTTTTGTGAATTTGTGCATAATCATTACAAGAGGATCAATGCATATAAGTTTAGAATCTAACAGATTTCAGTAAATGGCAAGAATTTGGAATTCTTGCATTTGCAGTAAGGAATTGGGACTATGAAATGAGAATCATTGAAGTTATGTTCAACTGGTCTATTTCGCAAAGTAAAGATCATAGACAAACATAGTATGCATACTTGGTGCGTGGCATGACTAGTGTTTATTTATATTCATAGGGTTTGATACCATATCTGATTCATTTATTCTTGTATTTCACTTTGCATGTTTTGACTTCTAGAATAAACTAGGTTATTCTTCCGGAATGACTAAGTTATTCAAACCATCCACATTCGGTCATATGTTGGAAGTAGATATGAATCAAGACTGTCATGGGTTGGCTTGTAGAGGTCTAAGATGTTGGACAAAGGGCTACAACACTCATGAGTGCTCATATGTTTTGAGTATTGGATTCAACCCACGCTCATTGGAATCACTTCATGGATTTTATCACGAGTGATCATGAGACGATAATATGTTATATTCTTCAAACCTAGAGATATGAGTTGTTACTATGAGTTGGTTGTACATTGATTGCACAAAAACGCATTCAGTAACGCGCTGTTATAAAATGTGCCTTTGTGTATGATTCAACAAGTAGCAGAACAAGCCATATGAGTCGAAGTTTATCCATTCTTTTACCTTCGGGATAAAAGCGATATCTGTGGGCCCCTCGATGATTTAATGATGACACATGTGACTGCTTGGCCAAGCCAGGACTGATTTGATTTGTTCAATCAGTCAGTCGTCATGAATCGGAAATCAGGAAACAACAAATAGACAGAGAGAATGATTATAATCCATGTCTCAGTCCATATGATATCTAGAATGGAGGAATATATGATCCCTTATCTAATGGACAAGTTCGTTGACAAGTTTAGACTTCGACAGCGGCTTTAAGAGCTATGATTGCCAGTTAGGTTTTGAAGTCATACTCAATAATAGTTTTAGACTTATCCAAGTGGGAGACTGTTGGATTAATGTCTAAGTCCATAACTATATTTGGTATGTACTTGACCCGACCCGGCATGGTCCATTTGGGTTGCACTTCTCCGACACAATTTATATGGATAATCTTTTGAGAATAGTATATTTATGATTTATATTAATATATTATAAGTTCTAATATATTAATATGGAATCATATTATTTAATTAGTATTGATCAAGAATTAATTTGGAATTAATTAAGTGATCAAAATGAACTAATTAAATGTGGACTCTTATATATATATGGAATGGGCCAAGTTCATTTAGGTTGGGCTAAGCTTTCATGGATAGTCCATGGAGTGTTTAACCCATGGATCATATGAAATGAAAGGTCATGGGTTTAACCCTAGTCTCTATACTATATAAAGATGTCCTTGGTTGGTGAAATGGGTACTAGTGTGGTACACTAAGAAGGGCTAGCCGATTACACTAGAGAGAACCAAGTATTCATATTCTCTAAAGTCTTCCAAGGTGTTTTGGTGATTTGTGATTCCACTTGAGGCTTCCACACTATTGGGGCTAAGCTCTTAAAGCTTGAAGATATCAAGCTACATCAAAAGGTATGTCATCTAACTAGTACTTTGTAGTATAAGAACTTCATAATTTGCTAGTTAGGATTAAAGCCTTGGAAAGTTCTTATTTGCATGTATAATAGAGAAAACATAGATCCAAGGTTTATAGGGTTACATGTACACCATAGGAGTGTTAGAATGCTCAAAACCCTACATATTCCTCGGTAGCTATTGATGTTAGACGTAAAGTTAGCAGCTAGATAGCCACTAGTAATAATCCCATGTCGAAACCAATACCAATATACATTAATACCTCTTCATCTTCTTTGTACTAGAGTTACAACTAGGAAAAGCGTTTCGATACCGACATGGATGAAAATTGGAGCATCGCATTAGATGGTATACGAGTCGCCACGAGTAGTCACTTAGATACCATTGACGAGCATCCCTGATATGACTCACAAGGAGGCACGGAAATTCAGCCCATTGCTACCAATACATGAGACTTCTCTGCTATGCTACAAATCTAGCTTTAGGTTGTTTCCATCTTGAGCTTAAAATTTAACATACGATATCTCTTTGACCCAAAACCTTATCTTTGGTGATTTTTACCCTACCATCTTTACTTTATATTAAAGCAAAAACCATCCCCTTTACGGTAAAATTTAATATTCTTAGTTCAAGACCCCCTAGATACACTAGTGATCATCTTGAGTATACAACCATCTTACACTTTCCAAATTACTGACATGTTTCATGCCCAACCTTTAACCTTAAATTTTCTTGCCTATTCAAACATCGCACTACTTTGTTGTACGAATCCTTCCTACAAATTTCGAATATTCCTTCGAACCTTATTATTTTCATACATTACTTTGTGCCTTAGCGAGATTACTAACATTCTTATCGTTATAAAGGTCGCGAAACTGCAGTCACACCACAAATCGTTTTACAAACAATTTTTCATGTCCTTTATCTTGGGGAAAAGCCACCGGTACTCGCCTTATACTCGTATTAGTATTAGGTATGATTAGCTACACAAATCCACTTATTATTTTCTTCTTAATCTTTCACCAAACCTATTTCACTTCACTAGTTTTATTTACCATCAGTACAATAATTTGTAACCACTTCATATAACTTATTAGACCTTTCCTAACAATATAAGCTATATCTCTTGCTAAAAACAACCAACTTAACTTTTGACAACTTGCTTTAACTTAACACTTTTCTTCAAAACTCAATTTAACCAAGGTTGGTTTTAACATTGGTATTTTAATTTCATTCCAAATCCATTTCAATGGATAGACGTGCTTTTTAAGGGCATATAAACCATTTTAAACCTTGCTTACCATTTTGACACGTTTTCGGAAAACTTAGAAACATTTTCTTTTATAAAAATGTTCGAACCCTATGCTATAAAACTTATGCACATGACATTGAAGTTCATATTACATGTAAAAGCTTCACTAGATCTTTCAAACCACTTTTCTTTTGGCTATTTTGACCTAGGGGTGTTGAACGGGTAATTTTTTCAGGTTTCGGGTAATTCGGGTCGGGTAATTCGGGTTTTTCATGTTAGAAAAATTACTCATTACCCTACCCAAACTAATTTCGGGTAATTCGGGTATCGGGTCGGGTTTGGGTAATTCGGGTATTACCCAAAATATATAATTTTTTTCTGAATTTCACCTGAAAATAAATTTAATAAAATAAATACGTCGTGCTTTATTAGTCTTGTTTATATAAACAAACGAGACATAAACGAAGTTACTCAAGCTTTGAACATTGAGATTTTTTAGTTAATAATACATGAGATATCAAGTAATTTTTTAACAACTTAATCTAATCTAATAAGATGTTAAAAAACAAATACCTAAAGATCTTAATTTAAAAGTTTAAAACGTTTAAGATAAATGTAGCCATAAGTTTTGTCATGTTCTGAAGTTTCTTCAAGATAATGAGTTTATTAGTTGTAATAAAAACTATAATCTAGAAAACAGTTAAGTTTTAATGAACGTGATGATATATAAAATTACTTTTAATATTGTTAGTGTCGTATTGTCATAATAAATATATTTATGTTTTACAATAATGATAGTTAGTTTAAGCGTGATCAAATATCTGCTATATAGTACAAGCTCTACAAAAAAAAAGGAATTTTTAAAATAATTTGGGTAATTCGGGTATACCCGAAACCCAAAAAATGTACCCTTTATCCGACCCGAAAAAAATCAGGTAACCCGATTACCCGGAAAAATTTACCCGATACCCGATACCCGAAAAAATCGAGCGGGTAATTCGGGTACCGGGTATTTTCAACAAGGCTATTTTGACCACTTTCTCATCTATGCACTGTACTTTACATATATGCGTTTTCTTGAAATCCAATATGATATTTCTGCAACTTTATAATTCAAACAGGTTTATAAGACATCTCTAATTCCTACATTTCCAACATACCGCATTCGTTTATTTTATTTCAAATTAGTTTTATAATCTGTAAAGTTACTAAAACTTAAAGAATTGTAAAACTTAGTGTTCACTTTTAAATTTCAAGTGCCACACTTTCAACAATGTATAATTATTCTTTTAAATATATTGAGTTTACTTTATCCATTTTAACCATTGTTGGACTCTAGCCTAAAAGGTCAAAACTGTCAGATTTTCAATTACTAGTTGTAGTGCTTCTTCTTTTTCACAAATGGAGTTTAACTTAATAGATAACTCATGAATTTTTAGCAAACCTTAGCAAACACTTTAAAACTTCTTCATGTTTATATACTCATTAACATACATCAAAGATTGAAGTTTGAAATATATCTCCACCTGGTTTTAACTCTACCTATATATATTGCTCTTAAAATTTTATCAATAGCAATCATTGCTACTACCTTCATTTTCTTTCCCCTGAACTTGATTTCTTGGTCTCCTTCTGATTTTAGATCTCGCACACCCATAATAATAACATAATACATTGTCTAACTTTGTTTCTGTCTATTTTTCTTCTCTTGGTACCATATTCGTACACATACAGACTAGAAGTCTACCCTTTCATTTTGAGCAATTAATACGTGTATACATGTGAGGCAAAATTTTGATTTAGTCAACTTTGATATATTCAGTTACGCCTTTTATCATATAAATTTTGTTTTTATTTTGAAATATATTGTAAACAAGTAATCCTTATTTACATTTTCTCTTTCGTTCTAAATTCGGAAATTTGATTTAAAGTGCAATTTTCATCGTATTTTATGTAACAACCCGAAATTCCATATCACTTCTTGTAACTCAAATTGTAATCCAATTCGCTCAACCAAACGCCGTTTCCAAATCTGTTTCCAACTTCGCCGTTTAATTAAGTCATTAACTTGTATCGACCTAAAATGACTTAATGGGTGTCTTAATTCCATTTGAAATCATTCTAACACCCCATAATAGTTATCGGAGTAATTCTAGAATCGACCATATCGGGTTACGGCAATTTGGTCGGGTGCGACCAAAAGCCCCGCCTAACGTCGGTATCGGGTAGAATTTCACCGTGTCCATTTCCCGAACACTATATAAATGATTCAAAGCTTCTATTTGAAGCTTTTGGCCATCTTTCCTTAATCACTCTCCAACCTCTCTCCTCATCCATAATCAAAGGTCCAAAAACAAAGATTTAAGGCTCTAAATCAAAGAGGTAACATCCCTAACTTGTTATCTAACCTCTTTAGCCTTCAAATTGATGTTTAAACAAGGCTTTAGGACCTGGAACATGTGTTTACGGCCAAGGATCAAGCTTGGGCCGTAAACACTTAAAAATGGGGTTTTTGAGCCAATTATCCCTTCCAAATCATTGTTGGGACTTAGATACGACTTTGAGGCTTTCAATCTTGGACTTGGAACACCTTAAACATGAATTTTGAGGGACAAAAGAGAGTTTATGGCCAAGGCATGTGCTTGGGCTGTAAACTCCTCAAACATGGGGAGTAAACACATTTTTACATGTTAGTTTGCCTTGAAACTCAACCAAAAGCCTTGTGGTAAATCCTAGAATCATCTAAAATTAGTTTGGGGGCCTTAAACATAACAAAATGCATCATACAAGATTTTATGGCCATGGCACATACTCTTAGGCCGTAAACTCATAAAAGTGTGCCAAATGATGTCCTTAAACCATCCCAAGGCTTGGAAAATTATTAGAATCACATGTGATTGCTCTAAGTGCTTCAAAACAATTATTCTTGACCATGGGAGAGTTTACGGCCGTAAACTCCAAGTTTACAGCCGTGAACTCCCTTTTAATTGGTATAAGTCCCATTAAATCATTCCAAGACATTTTAGACATTCATTCCATAAATCCCCAAGTCCAAACAAGCCATTAAACCCTCAAAATCACACCAACATGAGTTCATGGCCGTGAACTCATGTATGTGTGTGTTATATGGCCGTAAACTCCATAAAATGTTTACTCTTGGTGAGTAAACTCAAATCCCAAGTTCCTAGTACCATATCACGTCCGTAGATGTCACCCGGGTCACTCTAAACGCTCGTTTTGAGGTGTTTAACCTCGTTGGAGTGTAATGTTCCATATAATTAGGGATTGTAAATCTAATTGGATATATATGGACATTATTTCATTTTACATAGGGACATCGTGAGTAATCAAGCCCCGAACCCATGTCTAGTGTCCGAAACCGTCGCATTCCTAAGTCTGGTGATTTCATACCCCTACCCTTTTTCACTGTTTTCACTGTTTTCAGGGGGAACACAAGCAAAGTAAAAGGGTTTTCTTGTACTCAAAAACTTGTTTTTGTGTGTGTATTTCACAATTTATATGCTTTTAACACTGATTGATACAATTGATAACCGTTTGAACATGCAGATTACGTAAACATATTATTTGTGAAATGGGATTATAAACTGTAATGTTATATATATTTCACAAATGGTTTTCCACATTTTATCAGTTAAAAGCATGACATTAAAACAAATGAACACAAAACTTGTACACTGTTTGTCCTCGGTAACACTCCACAGAGATACGCGAGTGGAGGACTATCATATTATTACTAGTAAATTTGTTATTCCTGTATGATTGGAGACACGTCCTCGGCGAACACTCCACAGAGATACGTGAGTGGAGGACTACACCCGTAACCAGAATCTATGGTAATTAGAGAGCGTGACTTGAGTGTATAGATCTATACGGGGCTGACTACCCCACACCTGGCTGCTAGCTACAGCCGAACCGAAATGGTTCAAGGGTGACGAAAGTCATAAGGATGTGGACTACTTATTGCCACAGGTTCAGTCTATCGTATGGTTATGGAACTCACAATTAGGATAACAGAGATTTACTTACAGTAATAATGAACATCTTTATACACTTCACAGAATAACCAGGTTTCAAAAACATCTTTTACATTGATAACCAACATTTAGGAAAGTATGGGACTTTCCTGGGAAACCTTGTACATAACCAGGTCTAACCAGAACACATTTTCTACATCTTTTACAAATGGTAACAAACATTCAGGAAAGCATGGGGCTTTCCTAGGGAAAACATTTACATAACTAGAAAAGTGTAACAAACTGGATAACCTTACATCTTTTACAATTGGTAATATACAATCAGGAAAGTATGGGACTTTCCTGGGGATCCATTGGTACATAACCAGAACAGAATAACAAAACAGATAACCTAAATGTACATTTTCACAAGGGTAAACATGTTTTCAGTGTACAACTTTACATTACATATTGTGAAACAACAACCAACCTTTTTAAGAAAATGTGGGATTTTCTTGGCGTGTGTTACATTTTCAGAAACAGAAAGGAAACATGAACATTTTCACAAAAAAAAAACCGCTTATGAACTCACCAGTGTTATGCTGATTTTCAAACCGCTTGTGTTCTCAGGTCATTGATAGAACAGGTACCCGAAGATCCACTTGATCCAGGATGGAGTGCGTACAAGACCCGTTCGTTTTGTCTATGTTTATACTATGTATCACAACTGTATAACTATATCTTTTGAAACAAATGTAAAACTTTTCTATATGTAATGTAATGGTTGTTCTACTTTACTTACTATGTGCATTGGATTTGATACTCAACGTGGAGTCAACCCCGAAAATGTTTCCGCTTTCGGTTTTTTGGGGTGTGACATTTGATTTACAATTAGTACACAAGATGAATATCCTTGTTCTTATCATTTTTTTAAATCCAGGAAATATAAAAAGTTTCTTCTGTTCTTTATTTTGAAAGAATACATTATCTTATGTTTCTTCTTTTCTTTAAAAATATAAAAAGTTTTAACTGTTACGATTTTCTCTCCTTCATATGATTGTTTTTGTAGGATCACTAAATAAAGAATGCATGATTTTCAATGATCAACATTTTTACACCTTTCTAAAAATAGCATTCTACTTTGCAATTTTCAATGAGTTCCTAAACTCTCCAACATGTTTTCATAAATATTCTGACTCCTCATAAACTTGAATTTGTCCTAACTTAAACAATTGGACAATTTTTCAAAAAGTGTAATACCAATATTTCTATACAAATTCCTTTAATGACGACTTAAACCTGTAACCTTAATTAATCTTTATATTATTTTACTACTTCGTTTGATCGTCACTCATGTATCTTCATTATCTTGAAATTATTACACATTTTGATAATAGTGAGATTACTTATCGTTCTAAACACTCAAAACGCTATCTAGATAATGTGATTTAAAATATCATAAACTTTCACTGCCTTCATTAGAAACAACGACTCTCTAACTATATTCTTCAGTTATGGTTCTATTATAATAAGAGTACCCGTAGTAGAAATTATAGCTTCGGAAATCCTCGATCGTTTCTTAATTTCTTTTGTAAACGGGAGTTAAATAGCCTTTACATTCGAGATGTACCAAAACTTCGTTGTCTACCCTTAATACATATCTTTAGGCACTTACCTTCGATTGCTTCTCTTTCATTTGTGCTACCCCTTCTTATTTCAGAATATATCTTTTCCAGATTTAGTAGCCAACTCAGAAGTGAAAAAATTGTTCCTAATTTCTTCTTCATCAAACGGTGAATTTACACTTAGTGCTGATTTAGAATGCAACTTAAGGATCAATTCGTACTTAGCACTCAATACAGTTGATGCTTCAGAAAAACTTATAATGCTCTTTTAAGTTAGATAGTATCTAACTAGATAATCCTTTTCATCTATGTTGCCATGGTTAGATCATAATATCCATGATTCTAATTCCCCACAATCTAGACGACAGAACTCGAATAGGGAAACACTAACCTGATTATAACTAAAGGATTTGACTCTCCCTTGAGGAGTTAATCCAAGGTTCTCCAAGCCACCACCTCTCCAACTATACAATAGTATTCAACTGAGTTCTAATAGAATACGTCACGAATTGAATTTCGGGATGAAATTTTTTTAGCTGGGGGAGACTGTGACAACCGTCAAAATTCGAGACAGATCTAGATTTGAATAAACTTAGTTGCACGTATAGGCATGACACATATTATATTTAGTAACTAGAACCTAAGTTATAACCTATTAGAAACTTGGAAACAAGTATAATCGAAGAATAGTGTACTTAGATTTCACATTGGTATGTGAATTCTACAACTACTTAACTGTAATGACTATCCATATGCGGGTTATTCCTTGAATTGAACATCTTTGCATGGATAATGTAGACACATCATGCACTTGACCTAGAAGTAGAAATTAGGTCAAAGTCTCATAGAGACTTAAGTAGTTGTTAGCTGAGGCTTTATGGTTACGTGTGTTATACTCTTATGAGGCGGACCCAAGCAAACAGGTAACTCATTAAAAGCCAAGTGTAACACCCTGTACCGAATTGACTTCTAGTCTAAGGATGTGGCCCAAATATTGGTCATCATAAGTATTAGGGCTTTTGAAAAGGGTAGGATCTAGGCCCATTTGGGTGCGGGTGATGTATTATAAGTGATTAGAGTGTTCGGTTCTTGTCTTGGAGCCAAGGGGAATATCGGTAAAGTGGTAGATCGAGCTCTTTATGAATTTCGGATTTTTGTTCAGAAGGTTTTGAGGTGAGGATAAGTTTATGGATGCGTAAAGCTTCTTGCCACTTTTCCGTGGATATAAGGATCGTCGGAATCGGGCTTATAACGAAGAAGATATGCCCTTTAGAAGTCTCATGGTTTTCAGGATTAGCCAAGTACGCGGGGCGTACACATAGAGTACGCGGGACGTACTAGTGAAGAAGGCAGTACACCGGGCATACCTTGGATTACATTGGGCGTATTGACCAGGATGGTCGCGAATGTTCTTTGGAGTACGCTAGGCGTACCAGAATTACGATGGGCATACGCCAGTCAGATCAGAACCCTATTTTACGGTCTTGGACCCTATTTAAGCTCCTTATTGATGGGTTTTGGTCCTAAGAACATCCTATGTGCTCATACAAACCCTTATGCTTGGATCTAGGTTTCTCTATTGTACATGCAAGTTATCCAAGACTATAAACCCTAATTCTAGCATATGGGAAATCTATATTAACATATAATTAGGTTTAAGATGTTACCTTGATTGTTATGTAGTAATAACAATCCCAATTCCTTCTTGAATTGACTTTGGAAGGCTTAGAGTCACAAGTATCACTCCTCTAATGGATTACAAACACCAAGAGCAAATGGAGAAGGTATAAAGAGAGAGGAGAGGTATAAGAATTCGTCCCTAAGAAGCCTTGGGAAGGTTTGGCCGAATTCATGAGTTAAGGGGTGTTTATATAGGTGTAGAGATAGGGTTTCAGTCATTATCCTTATCTAGTTGCTTGTCCACCAAGCACCCCATAAGATAATCCTTGAATCCTTATCATAGTCGAATTCTAAGGCCTTATCACCTTAAATTCGTCCAACCTATTAATAAGATAATCCTTACCTTATTTTGTAACTATCACATAATTACAATTCAGCCCCTCTAGTTTAATTAATTACATTTGATCACAAAATTAATTCTTAATTAATTATTGACCAATATTAATTAAACAAATATGATTTCTCCTTTAATATATTATTCTTATAACATATTAATAAATCATAATAACCTCTCTCTCTAGTTATTTCTCTAATCAAGTTGCTTTGGTGAAGGCAACCCAAAAGGACCATGCACCATCGGGTCAAGTGCATACCAAAATAGTTATGGACTTAGACACTAATCCAACAGTCTCCCACTTGGATAAGTCTAACAACTATTTTGCGTATGACTTCAGATCCTGATCTGCAATCGTAGCTTTCCAAAGCCGCTATCAACTCTGATCATATCAGATACGCGTGTCCTTAGATAAGGGATCATATATTCCTCCATTCTAGATATCATATGAGATATGATTTCAAATCATTCTTTTTGTACTATATCTCGATTCTGATTTATGACGACTGACTAATTGAACAAATCAAATTAGCCCTAGCCCGGCCGAGCATTTACGTTTGTCATCACTAAATCATCGAGGGCCCAAGGATATCGCTTTTATCCTACTTTGGATAGAAGGAACGGATAAACTTTGATACAATGCTTGCTTGCACTCACCCACCGAATCACACACAACAATATGTTTTATAACACCAAGTTACTAGTGCGTTTACATATTATCAATGTGCAACCGATTTGCAAGATACAACTCACACATCTCGGTTTCAAGAATATAAGATGTTATCGTCTCACCAATCACTCGCGATGCAATTCATGGAGTGATCCAAGTGAGCGTGGGTTTAATCCAATGCTCAAATCACATTCATAAGCACTCATGAACATTGCAACAAACATTTTCTTATGTCTAATGCTCTTTAGACAATCCACACACCAATTCATGACAGTCTTCATTCATATCTACTTCCAACATATGAACGACTGTGGCCCGTTTGAATAATTCGTTTATTCTTAATAAACTCAATTATTCTGGAAGTCAAAACATGCAAATGTGAAACACAAGAATAATACTAATCTCATATGGCCTCAAACCTTTGAGTATAAATGAAACGCCTTTTATTTATCACCATATTGATTACTCATTATTTGTCGTTTCGGGTAATCAACTTCTTACTTGAATTACAACACTTGTCCCATGCTCCTAGCATGCACACAATGTTTACCTATGGTTCTTACTTTGTGAAATAGATCAAATTGAACACATTTCCAATCATTCTCATTTCACAACTTCCAAATCCTATTTTTCATAAGTTTAAGAATATCAAATTCTTGCTACTTATAGAATATGCTAGATTCTAACATTCTATGCAACTATCCTTTCGTAATGTCACTGCACCAAAGTCACAAAGACTGTTGCCAATGATATTACAAAGTCTTCTTTCGGGGATTGTTACAAGACAATTCCTTAGATATGATGTCTCTCACTCAAAGTACATTCCTTTGAACATCCTTTTGCATAAAAGTTTCTAATCTAGTCGTAGATTTTTCAATATTCAATTCTCAATATTGATACATTTCCATATTTTTCATATCACAACTTATTCTTAATAGAATCTTGTCTATTCATAATAATGTCGATATGGTCCATCAAATACGGAAACATTTCCATATTTTCCAATATTATACTTCCAACCACTCACAAGCGACCAATCCTCGTCGAACTTTGGATTGTCCTTTGATAGTTGTTTAATTATTTTAGTCAAAATCGATTCTAGTCCTTTTTCCCTCTAAATGCGCTAGACATTTGGAAAATTTTAGAATGGTCGAACATTAAAGCATTTGCAATCGATCCTATACCCGAAGCGTATGGGACACGACGCATAATGTTTTATTTGCTATGTTCTCAAAATTCGAATTGTGAAGAGGAATTCCGTAATCATAATCGAAATTTTAAGAACACACTATGTACCCTTGACTAAATTTGTTAACATTTCTCAACCTAATCCTTTAGATTTGAAATGAAGCATAATATTCTCTCCCTTAATTATAGCAAAACAACTTTACAACCCTTACGACTTTTCAAGGTATAACTCTTGTTTTCTATAATTAATATTGCCAACTTGCAATACGTGCCTTAATAATCATACAATCATAACTTTTATGCTCCCACTATCATGATGATTATTATAAACATAACACTTATGCTCCCACTAGCTTCGACATGTATTCAGAAACAGCTTAACTTTCAGAGAAACAATACTTATTGAATTTCTTAAGTTCATGTTTCTAATACTTAGTGCTTTGATAATCTTTTATCAAGGTTTCGTGAACTTATACACCTTTGTCTTCGATAGTTCATATGTGTGTCTAAACACTTAAGACTAATTGCCAAACCTCACAATTCAAATTATGGAAAGGGATACCGTAACCATAATCGAATTCGAGAATGCAATTTTACAATCACTATCTTCTTAAAATCTTTCTTAGTGAAAGCATTTCCTCACAATCATTTTCATGAAGGAGGAAATATTATGACACTTAGATTTAAACGGTGTATGTGTTCCTATCCATGTGAATTTGTTAAAACCAAAGTTTACGACAAATTCAAACTCATATGGACCGAACTTTCTTAATCTTGATTTCTTGCCTTATGGTAGCACAGCTGCCCACCATGTCTTCCAAGTAGTTAAGCAGCTCACCCTTTCCTATCAATGTACCTTTCATTGATTAAGGTGCTTTGCCTTTTATGCGTTCAAAATGAGAACTCATAGAACTCACATGCATAATTAACTCGATTGGATTGGCACAGAAACAAAATAATTTCAACACGATAGGTTGTAAACCTCAACTCGTGTGCTAGTGATGATCGATAAGGTTTATTTGATTTGTTCTTGAAACCTTTCAAGACCATTAAGACTCCCACTGACTCCTTGACATATAAGATTCTCTTGTCAATAAACAATTCTTGACAAACAAATATTCAAGGGTTAGTCTAGCTTTTATTAAAACACTTCATAAATTGGTCCTAGTTGGTCTTTGTCTTATCCAAGACATCACGACTTTCCACATTTTATGAATGTCATAAACCTTTCTAATTCTTGTCACTCAATGTCACAATCTTAACTTTAAGACTTGTTATTGGAACGAAGTATGATTGACTTCTTGATTTAACCATTTCTTCAATCCTTGATTCCTCTTCTTAAACATACAATTGTACTAAGACTCACTTAGAGGATCAACTGAGATATGGTTCTTAATCATTAAGACCTATCATAAAGCATAAAAGCTACTCTCCCTTCTTCTTAGAATGGAGAAACTTTTATCTTTCTGCCTACTTGATTCTTCTTATTCGTTCTACTATTGATCTAAACCCTTTAATCAATTCAGAATTACACTTAATCTTGTAAGTATAATCATATTTACTAAACCTTTAGTAAATCATGACGAATATCTTTGTTACTCTTATGGTGGACTTGATCAACACGCAACTTTGTGTATTCGATCTCCAAGTCCTTCACTTGACACTTTGTCAATGAATTAGTCTAATTTCTAAATATGAAATTTCTCATTCATCGTGCAATCAAGTTGCATGATTCCAAATTTCTGTCCAATTGAAACTTGGGCGATGAGAAACTCTCCCTATTTGGTAAATTCTCGACTTTTCCATAAACACCATAAATAAGAATCATATCCATTTGTTGTAGAAATATGCAAACACCAATTTTCATAACGATTTCATTGCAAGGAAATAAACAAATAAATAAATAAGTCAAACGAAAATTTATTTTATTTATAAAAGCAGCGGAAAACATTTGTCCTTACAATTCAAAATCCATTGAAAACTATGTATTTCAAAAGAAAATTTTCTAACAACTCTATCATAACTATCTAAGCTCAAAATCTAATCTTCAAGTTCATGCGAACAAGATCCATTCCTTGTGATTAGATTCATCTTGCTCTTTCACCAAGCTTCCTTTCTTTTCACCGATCCTGTAAAACATTCAAATGCAATCTTATTACATTATGTATTAAGAATTAATGAATAGGAACTTAATGGAGTTAGATAGTGGATTTTACTTGAAGCGCAGCCATACTCTTTGACTCTCCCATCTTCTGGACTCTTCAAGCTCTTTGGGCAGACTTGTATCCAACGCCCTTTCTTTTGGCAGCAAACGCAGGTCGGTTCTCCTGGAACATCCTCGGAAGCATGGTCGGTTGACTTTTCCAACAAATACGCTCCATTGCTTCGCCAAATCATTTCTGATTCAGCAGCAATGAGCATGTAAGTTAGGTCAATGAAGTTGTCGTCATGATTCATCATATAATACTTTCTTTTGAACTCATTATATGATTCAGGAAGTGACTGCAAAACCCAATTTACAGCCAACTCATCTGGGAATGACACACCCAACATTATCAACCTATCAATGTGTGATTTCATTCCTAGAACGTGGGCACACACGGGTTTACCATCTTCATGTTTCATTTCCAATAGGGACTTAGTGATATTGAACCTTTCAATTCTTTGATCTTGTGGGTTGGGGAGAACAATAGGAGGAGGAGGAGGAAGTGAAGCATGATTTCTCGTTCCTCGATTGAATCGTGGAATACCATCTTCATGTGGAATGCTTGTTCCACGGGATTTGGGAAGACCATAGTTGTCGAACTTTGACATCTACAAAACGGAAGAAAAACAAATTCAAGTTAGTTGATTGATTGAGTCCTTACTAAATCACCCAAATGAGATACTAAGTCTAGGACCCAACACAATATTCTACAACTCGGGAGAGGGATGCCGTAACCCTAATTGCAGAATATTTGAAGGTAAGTGAATGATGATTCACTAATTTCCACCACGAAAAACGAAAAGAAATTTAAGTTTTAAATCTATGAAAACTCCTAGATCCTTTGAGATACATTGAACTTTCAATGGCATGTTTAAATCTCGATATGCCCCTCTTGTTTGTGACTGGGATGCCGAGGATCACAAAGTAGGTGTGAATAACCATGCAAACTACATGGTGCCCTCACATGTTACAGTCACCGATTCGATGTGCCGGTAAACCACACATGCTCCACCGAACTATGACAAACATTGAGTCACCCTTTGCTACCTTTGCTTAGAACCATTTAGTGTGTCGGTAAACCACACACGCTCCACTAACGTCTTCGCAAGGGCACAAAGTGTAATTTCATGGAGTTGCATCAATTCACTTTTGCCTAAGTAACTAAGATTGGGAATTTTATGAAAACATTTAGTTACTTTAATAATTCATTATACTTATAATGGAAGGTTTCGTCCTATCCTACCTGTTCGGCTAACGACCCTCCACTAGTCAAGAGTGCGGTGGGTAAGAGTGGATACCCATTCAATTGCCATTTTATAGGCAATTTCCTTAAACACCCCTTATAGACCAGCTTCGTGAATGAGGCCTACTAACGGTAAGACTGACTTTTACTCATACATATTTATAATGTTAGACTTTTAATGTTATATATAGTATATGGTGTATTTTATACTTTCAAAATACTAGGTGGTCTAATTTAACAATTATACTTTTAATTCAATTAAATTGTAAACCTAAACTTTTATGGATTTATTAAACCTCTTTTAATTATACACCTTAATTAATTAATAAAACCATAAGGGTGTGATTTGAACTTTTTCAAAACTATACTAGAGTTTTAGAATTTAACATTCCTAATTAAACTTTTAATCAACTTTTAAATTCCAAAACTTGAGGGCAAGTTTTGAAACATTTCAACACATTAGGGTTTAGAATTTAAATATACATCAAAATTAAACTATTAATCAAAATTTAAATTCCAAAACTTGAGGGCAAGTTTTGAAACCTTTTTCAAAACATTAGGGTTTCAACTATTTAAATTTCAAAACAAAAAAACCTTTGGGTTCAAATTTAAACTATAAAACCTAAAGGGGAAAATATGAAACTTTTCACAGCACAAGGATCAAATAACAAATAATCTAAATTAACATTTAATTACATAATTATCCATATTTGATTTATTTAATGATTTCTTGCAAAACAATTTATCAATTTAGTCAAAATAATTAATCAATTATCACATAAGAAAACAATTATCTTATTAATTGATAAATATCTTCAATTAGATCAAGAATATAGTCAAATATATCATAAAGTCGGATTTATATTGATCTAATATGATAAGGTAACTATCCATAATCAAAAACAGCAAGAAATCCCGGATATACCTCTGTCTGACGAGTTGACTCGTCGAGTCAAGCTTGGACTCATCGAGTCTGCATGGACTCGGCGAGTTCAACTATGGACTCGGCGAGTCCAGCCTCCAGAACATCAAAAATCGAATTTTTTGAACATGTAATGCATCAATACAATTGAAACCAGTCTAGTCTCTGATACTACTGATGGGTTTTGGTCCTAAGAACATCCTATGTGCTCGTACAAACCCTAATGCTTGGATCTAGGTTTCTCTATTGTACATGCAAGTTATCCAAGACTATAAAACCTAATTCTAGCATATGGGAAATCGATATTAACATATAATTAGGTTTAAGATGTTACCTTGATTGTTATGTAGTAATAACAATCCCAATTCCTTCTTGAATTGACTTTGGAAGGCTTAGAGTCACAAGTGTCACTCCTCTAATGGTTTACAAACACCAAGAGCAAATGGAGAAGGTATAAAGAGCGAGGAGAGGTATAAGAATTCGTCCCTAAGAAGCCTTGGGAAGGTCTGGCTGAATTCATGAGTTAAGGGGTGTTTATATAGGTGTAGAGATAGGGTTTCAGTCATTATCCTTATCTAGTTGTTTGTCCACCAAGCACCCCATAAGATAATCCTTGAATCCTTATCATAGTCGAATTCTAAGGCCTTATCACCTTAAATTCGTCCAACCTATTAATAAGATAATCCTTACCTTATTTTGTAACTATCACATAATTACAATTCAGCCCCTCTAGTTTAATTAATTACATTTGATCACAAAATTAATTCTTAATTAATTATTGACCAATATTAATTAAACAAATATGATTTCTCCTTTAATATATTATTCTTATAACATATTAATAAATCATAATAATCTCTCTCTCTAGTTATTTCTCCAATCAAGTTGCTTTGGTGAAGGCAACCCAAAAGGACCATGCACCATCGGGTCAAGTGCATACCAAAATAGTTATGGACTTAGACACTAAGCCAACACTTATCTCATAACCTAACCCTAATACCTTCAGCCTCCATCCCTAACCCTTAGCCCCTATTTGAGTGATTGTAGAGCTCCAAAGTGATTTTTGGTGTGATTTGGTGCTAGAAGAGGATGAAGGAACTTCTTGAAGAGTCATTGTTTGACTTGGAGCTTTTGGATCCAAGCTTTGTGCACCTAGATCAATCTTTTGGAGGTATAAAGTCTCAACCTTGACAACTTTTCCATGTAGATCTAGCTAAGTGGTACATTGTTACGGTTTTTGGTCCCTTTGAGGTGGTTCTTGTGAGTAGAAGTTACTCCAGAACCTTTGAGCCTCTTATTTGGTCCTTACTGAGGTTATGGAGTCATAAAGTTTAGACCTTAAGTGGTATAAACCTTCTATGCATGATTTGGTAGTCATTTGATGAATTTTGGAACTTAGGTTTTAGATTTAGGCCCCATTGTGTTATGCTAAGTCATAAAGTTGGAAACTTTATGACTTAAGAAGTCCCTTGAAATCAGATCTGGAAGTTTGGACTGAGGTCTTAAGGTATTAAGAAGTTCTAAGATATTTTGGGAGTGATTTTGACCTTTTGGAATTCATCCTTGGTGTTTGTGATTCATTAAGCCATGCAAAGGCTTAAAGCTTTCGACTTGATGGGTCAAGTCACTTATATTAAGCCATTTTGAGGTTTTGGACGTCTTGCTTAATGGATTAAGAGCTAGGATTAAGAGTTGGTCAATAGGAGGAGTACGTTGAGCGTACAAGCTTGTACGTGCAGCGTATAAGCCCTTAAGCCAGTATGCTTAGCGTACAAGCTAAGTACGCCCCACGTACTCAACAGAATGGGATATTGGTTTTTGGGCTTCAGTTTGGGCCATCTTTTGGACTTGTTGTTTTGGGTGCTGTTGGGCCATGGATCGGGCCACGAGTGATTTTTTTAGCATTTTTGGTTTAAGTGTTTGGATTATTATTGGGCCATAAGAATATGAAGTGTATTGGACTGGAAAGAATGATTGAGACTCATGGCAAGACTCATGTAGAGCTTTGGGCCCAATTTAGAAAATTGGGCCATTGACTAGATTATGGACATTATGGTGTTGGGCTTTTGTTTGGGTTATGACCTTAGTTCCGGATCATACTGGGCCATGGCTACAATGGTCATTTTACCCCATGTATGGATTAAGGATTTTGGTATGGGAACCAATTTCTAATTGGGTATATTGATTAGCATTGATAGCTCGGAAAGTGGACAGGGCAGCAATAAGGATTTCTTCGGGAAGCTTCTGCATTCGAGGTGAGTTACCTTCCAGTAGGGTGGGTCTACGGCTACAATGTCGGCCCACTAGTAGGAGTTGTATGATAGATTATTGTCTTGGTGATGTTCATCTAGGTTTGCTATTACATGATATGTTTGTGTGCTAGCATGATATGTTATATGTGATTGTAGTGGTAGAAGGTGAAATAGTCCTCATATGTCGGTCGTAAGGACCGACGGGTAAGTCAAGCACCCCAGAATGGCTTGACATGGGTAGGTCAGGCACCCTATAAATTCCTGGCAAAATATGTGTGTTATATTATTACGTGATAGTGGTATGGGGTGAAATAGTCCTCGGTAGTCGGGTGAGATAGACCGACGGGTAAGCCAAGCACCCCAGAATGGCTTGGCCTGGGTAAGTCAGGCGCCCCAGAATTGCATGTTATTGTATGGTGTGTGGTATGATGGGGGGAATTCACTAAGCTTCGTGCTTACAGATTTCAGTTTTGGTTTCAGGTACTTCGTTTTCAAAGTAAAGGAGGCGGCTTGATCGCAACACATCACACCATGTTTTCCGCACACGAGATCTTTGGGATTACACTCTAATATGGTTTTATGATACTATGTTTTGATTATTGAGACTTTATTTTTGACATGAGATATTGTTATAAATGTTTTTATATTGATGGTTTTATATAATAACTTAATTAAAACGAAATTTTTGGCCTGTATTTTTGGGATGTTACACCAAGTTATCTAGAAGTGAACAGTTTATGCTTTGCTGGTTGTTGATTTTTTGTTCATAATTTTTTTTATTAGTATTACTAGTCCTTGCTTACTCTTTCTAGTACAATTAGATTTTGATTAAAGATGTTCAAAAGGCTTTAAAAGTATGGGAGAGTCGAGAATTCACCCAACGTGCTGAACAAACTCTTCCTTTGCTTTACAATGTTGCTGATTTGCTATTACTCAAGGTTTTTTTTCTTCTTGTTTGACCTTAGGTTCTTTATTGGCATGATATTGCTTTGGTGCCTCTGTTGTTTCTTATGTTTAATGTTCTCTTATCAAATGGATACATGGAGCTTCATGTTAAGATGTATCAGGCACTGATCCGTTTGCTCTAGGGGAATGGCAAAAGTTTAGAGGAGTTCTTGGCCATGCTTTGGCAAACTCGAAACCTTAGTCATACGCTCTGTGCTTCCACCTAAGTTTGTCAGCCTTTTCAACATTTGAGGATATTTGGATAAGTGCTATGGGTGAGAAAAAGTGGCTACAAGATGGATTCCACCTAAGTTTGTCAGCCTTTTCAACATTTTCCACCCCACATTCTCTAGGTCTAAATCATACCCAATTGTATGGTTATGTCTAGGGATGAGAATTTTGCCCGAAAACCCGAACCGAACCGAGAAACGAACCGAATTAGACCCGAATAAGCAATTCGATTCGGTTTTCGGGTATCTATATAAGGCTTATTTGGTCCGGGTTACCCGAATAAGGGCTTATTCGGTCCAAAGAACCAAATCGAATATGAAGAGTCGTTTTTTTCCCTTGCACAATTTACGTATTCGGTTATGTGATCATCACAATCGATCCCAAAAAAACCAACTCGAAGATCATTACCCACTTAATACACCAAATCGAATATCCTATTACACCAAATCGAGTCAACTACTTCCATATTGATGATTGCGATAATTTTGTTTGATCCACAGTTGCTGATTGCGAATTGCTCCTTCCGACAATTTTTTTTGATCGACAATTGCTCCTTGCGACATTAGTCTTTGATCGGCATTAGTTTTTGATCGACTTCCGTACTTCAAACTTCTATGAATCATCTCCTCATCTTATTTTCTAGTTTCTACTCTATTCAATTCATGGAAAATTGGGTTCCAAATCAAGAAACACAAGTAAGAATTTGTATCTTAATCTACTACTCAATCTTTCAATGTGTTATTATGCATGTTACTCATTGAAAATTGGATGTGTTAATCTATTACTCAATCTTTAAATTTGTTATTATGTATGTTATCAATTGAAATTTGAATGTGCTATGTTAATAGTTAACTTTTTTTCTATAAGTCGAAGCAATGGGGACTTTGACCTTGAATAAGAGAATTTAATGAAAACAACCATATATGTTCTTTTACTTGTTTCATTCCATATTGATGAAGTTATTCAGGTTATATGCATATAGATAGATTTTTGGGTGTTTTGGATGTTTAATTTTTAGTGTTAAATTTGTTTCTTTAAAAGATTTGTTATGAAATCATAAGCTACAAAAGTAATACAAAATATTCGGGTTACTCGAGTTATTCGGGTTATTCGACTCCTTAATCATCTTGTACATGTTATTTGGGTTATCGGGCCGGAACCGAACCGAACCGAATAATACCCAAACCGAACCGAACCCGTATTGCTTATTTGGTTCGGTTTTCGGTTCATACAATTACTCTTATTCGGTTTTTGGTTTATACGGGTCGGTTCGGTTCAGTTCCGACCCGAATAACATCCCTAGTTATGTCTGCAAGTCTGCCTCTTATCTCATGGAAAATGTATAATTCCTGACTCCTTGTATTAGTTTATGTTGCATGGCTCTTGTGATTGCATTACATATGCTAAGTTGATCTACCATCACTTCTTATTTTAGTAACCTCAATCCAACAATTATTTGTTCTTTGCTGCACATCTTTATTATGATTTGGGTTAAAGACTGTGTGCAAAAGGTTCAATGATCGAGGTACGTGATTTGTTCTCAAATTCTATATATCATAGATGTTTCATTGCCGTTATGTGTCTTTTATTTTCCTAACTTGTAGAGCTAAATTGCCTCGAGGATGTCTGTGGCATTCTATGTTGGGAGGATTTTGTATTCTGTTGTCTTTTTTCATTTTAAAACTCGTGATATATAGATCCTAAAGTTGATGTAGATCCCAATACTAGAATCATAGATGTAGAGAGTTATATTTGGAAGGTTGTGAATGCAATGTATATACACAACGGAAAGTCTCCTTTTTGCTACTCTGTATAAGTGAACTGGAAAAACCTATGCTTCTTTGCCTTTAAATTTTGAAATCTAGAATGATTTAATTTTGTTTGCTTTCTTTCTTGGGTGTTTATGACTTGGTAAATTTCTTGTGGCACTAGATTCTTCTATTCTTTGTAAATTACTCTTTGACCTTACATGCTTAAATTAATGACAAAATATCGTTCCTCACTTTAACATTCAAATTGTTTTTTCTTTGATCTCAACTTAAATGCTTGTTTTTGCTTCCTTCTTTGCTCCCCCTAGCAGTCTCTACCCTTGTGTGGAGGCACGACTATGTAAGTCTTACCTCCTTTCAACCCCATTTATGTAGGATTTACGTTATGTTGTTGTTGTCATTTGCAAATTTTCACTTCTAATTGGATATAGATTCGTTTAGGAGATTTAATAATTCTTTTTGGTTGGCATCTCATAAGCATGTCATGTAGTTAAGAATGCTTTTATATTTTTGGCCAGATATCTTACTATGTCTATAAGAAAATTTCTTGTTGATCTCTATCTTGACAATCATCCTCGTTCGGTGGTGAACTTTTTTCATATGCACCAAAAAGATAACCTTTTCAAACGAGTTATCTCTTTTTATAGGCTTGTTATTATGCAAAGAAAGCCTTCATTTTGCGTAATGAGCTTTTTGGCAAGTATTTTTGTCCCCCAGTAAACTAGTAGACTACTCTACCGATACATATTATGGACTCAAAAACGGGACTTTTGTTCATCCCATGAGGGCCACAACAGCATGGCCACATGATACGTATTCAGTTTACTTAAATGGGTGTTTGTGGGCATCATGGAATGTACTGAAAGCTTATTTAGAAAGCAAGCTTCAGGTATAGTTTCTAGTTTCTGACCTTTTTTCACATTTAGTTCACATTTCTTCTTAATATGTTACATGTTTTGTTAATGTATTTCAGTTGGCGACCATGGAAGAAATTATTGGTAATATATCCACTGCGTAAACGGAATTACTCAGTGGAAAGGACATCTCTTCCTTCCTACACTTGCTGATTTTTGAATTGGGATTCTCTAATGCTTTAGGTATGCATTTCGTTCACTTTTATGCTCTCTCTGTTATACACTCCATGAAGTGAATGTTGAACATGACTCTTTATATGGGAAACAACAATACTTTTATTAAGACATTTAAGAAGAACTTTACACTTTGAGAGACTACTAGACACTTTTCTTTCTTTAAGGATTTTTTTGGATGGTTTGGAGCAAATGAGCTCTACACCTATTTATAGGCCTCATAGGAAGCTTTTAGGTACTACAATACACTTACTATTTACTAGACAACTCTAGAGCTATCTAACATACTCTATAAGCTTTCATATCTTTCAAGAATGTTCTACCATGTTTTGGAGAGGTCTAGGTTGCTACAATGTCTTCTAGAATGATCTATAACCATCCAGGGTCTTCCATGTCGTTCTAAAGGTATCCTAGACTCTTCCGGTATATTCTGGAGTCTTCCATAGTCTTCCATAATGTTCTAGAGCATTCTCGAACAAGCTAAAGTCTTTTAGATAATATTTGTTCTATTGGACTAGTGATGATCTTTAACAGTGAAAAGGGTATCCAATTGAAATTTTGTTTATTTTTTTAGGAAAATATATTTGGGGCAAGGACATTGGGATTTTGCCAAAACGGAGCTAAAAAAGGCCAAAATATAGCAAATTTCTCGATTGTTGCAGGAAATGCAAGTTGGTTTGGAAAGCTACATACAGCCAGCATGATGGTCTGGTTTTAAGCATGCAACCTACTACCTCAAACAAGCTGGAACTTGCTTAAAAAATTAAATGGCAATTAGAAGATATCTGAATCAGCGGGAGTGGAAAACAAATTCTGTTAGTGACACACACAAAGCAAGTAAACAGAAGATAAAACTGTGGTTCTCTTTTGAGTTCTGGGCGGGAAACGGGTACTGGTGATGATTTTAGTGATGTGGAGTGCTGACATTGTTTTTCTTCTGAAATCATGAAATACAACTCCATTCAAAATAAAATAAATATGAAATGGGAGTTCATACGCAGACGTATCCTACTTAGATAACTCATCATCGGGCTTGGTATGATTACTTTTTTTCGAAAACTTCACCTTTTTATTTAATACATACCAGGTTTGGATATTTTTTGAACTGACTTTCCCCTCTTTTTAACTGACATGGGCACAGAAAATTTGCACCTTCGTGACAATAGTAAGGAAACTGAAGAAACACGTCCTGAACTACATCAAGTACTCTCCAAGAGCATATCCGTGCTTGGCAGCAAAAACACGTTTTGCTCGGCAAATGTCTTGACTTCCAAAGCTTTCTTGGCTAAGCTCATTAAGAAAGAAATAAAATCAGAGATGTTTACGATTGAACAAGCATCAGTCATGTGTAACACATGCTAGTTATCATTGAGGAGAATCTTCAACAACATAACAAGGTATGGCTAGACAGACAATTACACAATATGTTTGTTTTTAAGGTTATCTTCTCATGGAATAGCTGTTTTACATACCACATGTTCGCTGCCTCTATTTATATCTATATGTTACCAAGTTACATTAGATTAGATATGACAATAATTTTTCATTAAAAGAATCTGAAAGAGTACCCAATCAACTAGGACGGAAACATTGTACATAATTTTTTCATTAAAATATCAACTTGCACTTAATGGGGTTGCATGTCTGCCTTATTAAAGTACTTATAGATTCTTAAATACAAAAGTATTCCCATTGTCAAAGAATGTAACATATAAGACCATTATCTGATGATTTTTCTGAGTACATATTTTTAAGATGAGATGCAAATCAAACTCAATAACTCATATATAAATCCTTAGTGACCCGCTCCTTAAAGGCGTCTGTTCGGTACACATACATCATGCCTTGTTTCTGTATAAACTCTAGTTTTGAAATGAAAACGCATCCATTTTATTATTTATTATTTTTATTTTACTAATGCTCTATATCTTTGTAGGAATGATAAATATGATAAGTTGTTTCTTTCCATAGAGGTTGTTGAGGTCGGCTTAAAATTATGTTTCATACATTGCAACGAGGTTCCTCATCTATTCCAAAAGGTTATTTTCGCTTTACTTTTCTTTTATTGTGAAAAATTAAATTGAAGAGGATCATGAACGAACAACTGGAAAATGCTTGGATTATTGCTTCGGTGAATTATGAATTATATAGAATTCTTGTGGGTTTGACATGCCTAGCTAGCTCTAATGCTTTACGTATATGCCATCTTAGATATTGATGAATGAATACAATGAGCGTATACATTCTAATTATATTTTTTGACCATTGATAATATCACAGGTTTCAAGACTGTTAGCTGTCATGTATATAGTTTCATCGGCTGAAGCCTTTGCTGTCAACATAACCACTGGAGCTTCTTTTCCCACAGATACAATTCAAGCCATACAACATCTTGTGTCTCGTCTTGGATTTCAACTCCAGCCTACACCTAGTGCAACATCTACACAGAGTCCTCAGGCATACTACACAAACAACTCTAGATCTCCTAGTAATAACAGAAACCGAGGTGGGTCTCGTAACCGTGGTGGACGTGGAAATCATAATCAAGGAGGAGGACAACGAAATTCAAATCAGTTCAATTGGGCTTCTAACCAAAACACTGTGTATGGGACTTGTAACAAGTGTGGGATTGGTCATATTCCATCCTAATGCCCAAACCGCGATCCATCCACCATTCAGGGAAAACAACAACCATTCGCAAACTATACGGATAATCGCTCAACCACCACATCTATGTCTTGGCTTCCGAATACAGGCTCTAGCAATCATGTGGCATCGGACATGACAGATTTCACTTCAACCACATCTTACTATGGTGATGACAATCTTCATGTTGGCAATGGTAAGGCTCTTCTTATCTTTCACATTGGTTTTTCAAAACTTAACTCACTTACCAAAACTTTTCACCTAGATGGCTAGACAACATCCTTCATGTCCCTAAGATCAAGAAACATCTTTTTTCTGTCCAAAAATTCTTCCTTGAAAATCATGTTTATTTTGAATTTCACATTTCTTTTTTGTTATCAAGGATTCGAATACTCACATTATCCTCCTCACAAGTCCAAGTGATGATGGCCTTTATTCAATAAAGCTTCCCGCAACTCTTCCACGTCCCAAACTCGCTTTCTCTACAACTCGCGCAAACACAACCACATGGCATCAACGTCTCGGGCATCGTCACTCTCAGCTATTTCAATATATGTTTTCTAAATACTGTTTACCTGTTTCCAATATTAATTTTGATTTTCATTGTAATGCTTGCTCTATTGGCAACTCTTCCAAACTTAATTTGCAATCTTCTTCTTATAAAAGTACTCATGTTTTAGAGCTTGTTTTTTCTGATGTTTGGGGTCTTGCACCCGTGCCCTCCTTTGATGGCCATTCTTACATGTGTTGATCATTTTTCCAAATTCATGTGGTTGTTTCCTTTAAAACGTAAATCTAATGTCTTCAATGTTTTTACACACTTTGTAAAAATGGTTGAACACTAGTTCTTTAATAAACTCAAATCCGTTCATACTGATCGGGGAGGAGAGTTTTGGAAACTATCCGACTTTTTCTCCTCAATCGGTGTCATTCACCGTCTTTCGTGCCCTCATACTAGCGAACAAAATGGAATCGTTGATAGACGTCACTGTCAAGATGTCGAAACCGGCCTCACCCTCATGACACAAGCTCATGTTCCTCAGCGTTTTTGGCACTTTGCCTTTGAAATCATAGTCTACCTCATACATCGTATGCCCTCCCGATCCAACTCCACCATCTCTCTGTTTGAAATTCTATTTAAACACAAACCCAATTTCTCTTTCCTTCGTGTCTTCGGATGCTAATGTTATCCTCATCTTTGGTCGTATAATTCCAATAAAATGGATTCTTAATATATCTCTTGCATTTTTCTTGGCTATAGCACTCTCCATCACGGCTATCGATGCTTCGACCCTCAATCCGAGCGTATCTACATTGCTCGTCATGTTCGCTTCAATGAACATTCGTTTCCTTTTTCTACACCATCACCCAACTCCTCACCCACCACACCATCAAACCTCTATATCTCATCCTATTCAACCTCCACACCTATTCGTACACCTATCCCCACTACACCCATTGCCATTGCAACTCAAACCTACTCGTAACGCACCTAACCCTTCACATCAAACTTCTGCATTCGATCTCTTTGCCACATCTTAAAACAACGAAAACCAACCCCAAAATAGTCCCACCAGCCCTCAAACCAATCCCACCATCCCCTAAAACAGCCCCGATAGCCCTCAAAATAGTCCCGACAACCCTCCAAACAACCCTGAAACCCAACCCACCAGCACGCAAACCAAACATACTCGTCCTCCCCGGCCTGCTCATCTTCGCCAAAATCCCAAACAAAGCAAACCCTTTGATCCCTCAGCCGTCCACACCACTACTACCTAGAACCCCCCACTTTTACCGAGGCTAACAAAGATTGTCATTAGCGTAAGGCCATGACAGATGAATACTTGGCACTGCTCCGGAATGGCACCTTGTCATTAGTTCCTCATAATCCTGGTTCCAATATTGTAGGTCAAAAATGGGTCTACAAGATCAAGCGAGATCAACGTGGGGACGATTCAGCGCTAAAAAGTGTGTCTTATTGCAAAAGGTTTCAAACAGAAACGTGCATTGATTACATAGAGACATTTAGTCCACTAGTGAAATCCACCACCATCAGAGTTGTACTCTCTCTTGCGGTTACAAAACAATGGCCTCTCCGAAAACTTGATGTCCAAAACGCGTTTTTACATGGTGACCTAAAAGAAACAGTGTATTTAGAACAACCTCAAGGCTTTGTAAACCCTTACAAACCAAGATCATGTGTGCCTTCTCCACAAATCTCTCTATGGTCTTAAGCAGGCACCAAGAGCTTGGTTTCATAGGCTCTCCTCAGCTCTCCTTGCTCTCGGCTTCCAAGGCTCCAAAACAGATCCATCTCTATTTATCTACCCGACTCATGGTACACTCTTTTAGATTCTTTTGTATGTTGATGACATTATTCTGACAAGGAACAACAACAAAGCCATCAATCATGTGATTCAAAGCTTGAGAACCTCCTTTTCTGTTAAAGACATGGGTTTGTGGTCATACTTTATTGGTATTGAGGTAGTTCGGCATGGATCTGACATCGTTCTCTCACAACAAAAATACATACAAGAACGGATGACCAAAGCAAACCTCTCAAAAGCTAATATGGTTCCCTCCCCGTGCACCATGGGTTCCACTCTCTCCATTGGGGACAACGCCCTATTTGATGATCTGGTCAAATACAGTCATATGGTTGGCGCCCTTTAGTATGTTACCTCATCTCAGCCTGATATCATCTTTGAAGTCAATGAAGTCTGTCAAATTATGCACTCACCCACCATCAATTAGTGGTCTGCGGTGAAACGGATCCTTTGTTACCTACGTGGTACGTCCAATCATGGTCTCTTCCTATCTTATTCTTTTCCTTCAGTGCTTCATGCCTATACTGATGTCGAGTTCAACTCTGTTAGTGCCTTTTCGGATGCCGATTGGGTTGGTTGCTCGGATGGCCATCAATCCACTGGGGGATTCACGATATACCTTGGTTACAATCTTATTTCATGATCTGCTAGAAAATAGAAGACTGTATCTCGGTCATCCACAAAATCCGAATCTAACGACCCAAAAATTAGGGGTAAAAATTTCATTTTTAATATAACCCAAACATAGATACCATTTATTCCAAACATTCCAAAACATTGTTAATTAAAACATTTATCAGAGTTCATCCCAAAATCATTCGTTGCGGAAAACATGGGTGTGTACACTACGATCAAGCTGAGTCCTTCCTTTCCAAAACAATGATACCTGAAACCATAAACAAAATTGTAAGCACAAAGCTTAGTGAGTTCCCCAGAGCATACCCCATACAATCCATATAATCACATAATCCATATTAGCTATATAAGCTACATATCCACATAAGCCATTTCAATCACATAAGCCATGCATATAATCATATAAGGAAGCCGTGGAAACCTTCCAAGGTCTTACTTTGGGTGTCGTAGCAATCCCCTCATGGTCTTAGCTCACTTTCATGGGAACCCCTAGATGGTCTTCCAAAACTATCAATCAAACCATACATATAAACATATGAGTTAAGCATGCAAACATATAATGATGCCCTGGAAACCCTCCAAGGTCTTGCACTCAAGTGCCTCAGGAACTCCCGAGGTCTTTACTAAGAAGGCCATGGAAACCCTCCAAGGTCTTACACCAAATGCTATGGGAACTCCCATATGGTCTTAGCCTGGAATGCCATGGGAACCCCCACATGGTCTGATATCTCATTGCCTCGGGAACCCCCGAGGTCTTCCATGCAAGCAACACAGAGTCAACTAGCACACCGCATATCACAGAAATACCTAGCATACCACATATCGCATAATAGCTAGCATACCACACAACACATATAACTAATTGTCATGGGAACCCCCACATGGTGTTAGTCTACTGCCTCGGGAACCCCTCGAGTCTTCCATGCAAAGGTCATAGTAGCATATCACATAATCAACTCGCATATCACATATTATAAAATGGCCAGCCTTGGTGCCTTAGACCCATTGGTATGGTGAGGAGACTCGCCTCGCACTACTGAAGTCCCGCAAACAAACTCTAGCTACTGGATGACAAATCCCGAACTGCCAATCATCAAAATAACATCCAATTAGTAATTGGGTTCCAATGCATAACCACAACTCCATACTTAGGGTAAGGAGACTCTCTTACCCCTAACCTAGTTTGGTTCAAAACAAAGGCATAAACTCAAACTCTGAAACCCAAATCCAAATAATCAATCAAGGCCCAACATATGGCCCAATTTGGAAAATTGGGCCCAAACCTCTATATGGGCTTATCTTTAGGCCCAACTATTTATTCTAGTCCAAACAATTGACATTCCGAGGGTCCAATATCTCATAATCTTCAAGGCCCAATTATGGCCCACTTATGGCCTAATTTTCAAAATTGGGCCCAAGCCTTTCCAATGGGCCTTATCCTAAAACCCAATAACTTTCTTAGTCCATAAATATGTTCCCAATTGGCCCACAAACGCTCACAACAACTTAATCCAATAAATGGCCCAATAAGAACCCAAACCCAATTAGGTTTTTCACATAAAATGATGATTAGGGTTAGGTTTTCCTACTTAACCCATTAAGGACTTAATTCATTAAGTCTGTCACTCCATTAGACCAAACATACCATGTGGTCAGATGTGATTCAAAATTCCAAATCTAGCAGTTCAAACACGGGTCCCGACAAATCCAAAATACACATTTCCAAACTTAGGGTTTTCTAAACCCTAATTAGGGTTTCCAACCCATCACAACCCAATTAGGCCCAAAAGCTAAGTCCTTAGGCCCATTAGGGTTTCATAGGTTGGGCACCACCCACTACCACCTCGGGTAGTGGCGGTCAACAGCGGTTCACGACGTCGGCTACCACCTCATGGTGGTGGTTATGGGTCTAGTCCATTTTGTCCAAGCGTCCCAAACGAAGTCTAAATAAAAACAGAGCACATTGCCGCCCAACACGGCGGCTGGTGGCGGCAAGAGGCGTCAGCCACCACCTTACGGTGGTGGTTATGAGTTTTCTTTTTATTATTCCTACACCGATTACAATTTACAACACAAAATCCTGAATAACACACACACACATAGATAAACACACACAGCCACCCTTGTGGTGGCCGATAGTGGTACAAGGCGGCAAAACAGAAATAGAGGCGGCAACTACCATTGTTGGCAGCCATGGTGGTTTTCTTGTGAACTCCGACCAACAGAAAACATATTCACGCATTCCAACTAACAACAACAACAAACACACATCCCCGATGGAGAAACTCGAATACAGTCGTCCTTTAGGGCGGCTTGCGGCAGTATACCGCGGCGGTCATGACATTTGGCAATAGCTAACCGTGGGACGGCACCACACGAACATGACAACACCTCCAATTGGGCTATCCACGAGAAACTGGCAAAATCCCCAACATAAACGATGCCATAACGGTGGTTTTAGCTTTGACGGGGATGATGATAACTGTTAGGTCTTGAGCGACGGCGGCAATAACAGCGGTTATTGGCAGCAATGCAATAGTGGGACAGTGATGCTCTGCTTCCCGGCTTCTCTTCTCGTCGGAAATGACAGCAGCAAGGCGGCACGGGTTGCAGTGGCGGATGAAGGATGGGATATAGGGGTGGTGCGGCGTCGGAAACTGAAGAGGGTGGCGGTTGTATGAGGCACTAGGGTTAGGGTTACCGGGAGGGTTATATACCCGGCTCCCTCAAACTTTATTCCATGTTGACACTATCATCCCCCCATTTCCAGATTCATTTTCAAACATAGTCTATAATATACCACTTCAACCCCACCTACTGAAATCCCTTACAAATCATGTCCGAAATTTTACCAAGCAGCCTCTGCTTGACAATTCTTTTTAGGTTAGGTACATAATTTTCCCTTTTAGCCCTAGCCATCCAAAATGCTTTCATATTAAGTCCAAATGATACCAAACACCCCTTGTCTTCTGAAAATCTTTACAAAATAAGTCCCGAAATTACACTTTAACCCCCGAAACTCTAAATTATAACATTCGGCTCCCCAAAACCAACACCCCACTAAATAATACGGATTTAGGGCGACTATGCGTTCTTCATTTTTATATATTTATTTATTTAATAAACAGGATGTTAAACCGAATACAAGGCCTTAGCAGATACGGTTGCTGAAGTAACTTGGCTCGAGACTCTCTTACGAGAACTCTGAGTACCAATCAAATCTGCTCCGAATTTATGGTGTGATAACTTGGGATCCACATATTTATCCGCCAATCGTGTCTTACATGCATGAACAAAGGATTTAGAGGTTGATTTTCACTTTGTCAGTGAAAAGGTTGCTCAAGGGAACTTGTCTGTTCAACACGTTTCTACACAAGACCAAATAGTAGACATGTTCACTAAGTTGCTGCCTTCCGATCGGTTTCTCACGTTGAAGTCCAAACTAAGAGTTCGTCCCCGACCTTAGCTTGAAGGGGAATGTTAGATAAATGCTTATATTATAGGGTCCTTTGGGTAAATGTGTAGTCTATATATACTCTATAATATCCCCCTTTCTGAATACAATACACAATTACCAAGTTTAACTTCCCCCAATTGGTGAATGGTTGTGTCGGTCGTCTTTATTTTTCCCAATAGTGAATCGTCTTGCACTTCTCTTTTGATCGTTTCCCATTGTCTCCATTGCAGCCTTCCCAATCTACTGCTTCATTGGCGATCCCGAATTTAAACACTATTATCAAAGTAGTACTCAGGAAACTCGATCACCTACTTTTGGTATTGAGATTCAGTTACCCTTTTATCTAAAAGAAATTTTAGACTTATAGTTGATCTTTACTCACTACAAAATTTACTTCCCGCCAAACAAGGCCTCCCCTCCACAATGTCAAAAACAATGTTATTAACCTAAGTTGGTAGTTTAGAATCAGATTGTTATTATTATTATTATTATTATTATTATTATTATTATTATTATTATTATTATTATTATTCTTTAGGGTATCAAAGTGTAATTGTTCTTTTCTTTATATTTGGTTGTAATCTCTCCAAATCAATAACGAAATCAACGATATCAATTCCTTATTCTTGTTATGGTATCAGAGCGTCCTTCCTCTAACCCTAATCCCAGTTGGAGCCGCAACCCTAAAATCCAGATTGCAATTACAGTCCCTATTCCTGCCAATTAACAGCAATCAGGTAATCCTGAGTCCTGAATCACCAATTAGAAACTCATGGCAGCAATAATTTAATTTTTAAATCAGGAGAAAACCATTCACAACTCTCACAAGTTCTCCTTTTCTCTCAAACCGACCAACTATGGCTATTGGAGATCCATGATTGAATCCTTCCTCACCTCTCACAATCTTTTTTGCTATGTTGATGGAACTGTAGCCTGCCCTGAACAAAAGTCACCAATGAATCTGTAACTACTGATAATCCAAGCTATGTTTCGTGGATCTGTAATAATTCCCACATACGTATGCTCATTATCTTAACAGGTTCTGAAGACACCTATCAGCATATTCAGGGAAAAACATCACGTAAGCTATGGTTGTCACTTAAACGGGCTTATGCTCCTATTACTTTATTTCATGAATTTACTCTTAAAAGACAACTTTTGAGAATCACCATGAAGGGTGATGAAAAACCGACTGAATATCTTAGGGCAGAGCTCAAGAATTTGCTACTGCTCTTGCTAACATTGGAGAACCAGTAAAGGACAAAGATCTGGTAATGCTCACCCTTACAGGACTTCGAGAGGAATACAATGGTCTCAAGGCCAACTTATTGGCTCATGTTCCTCCTGTCAGCTTCAATGAATTACATGGCCTTCTATGTGATCATGATTATGTCTTCACAAAAATGATGACTACCACTCCTCAAGCTTTCTTGGCAAATACTTCTTCAGTTACACAATCATCATCAGTTGCTACTCCTTCGGTTCAACAACCAAATATTGATCATCTTCAACAACCACCACAAAGTATTCAATTGATGGCCACTTAGCTGGGTTATCAACTAAACCTCATTCAATCTCCACGGCCTCAAGCTCACTTTGGTTCTCGATCTTTCAATAATAACCGAGGCGGTCGTGGATCTTGTGGCCCTTCTCGTGGCAACTCACGTGGTGGTTTTAATCGCTCTCGGGACAGCAGTGGCACACGATAGTTTTCTTGGGCCTCCACCGAAAACACCGTCTATGGTCATTGCTATAGGTGTGGTATAGGACATTTACCATCTTAGTGTCCGACTCATTCGAACCAGTCTCAACCTGCTTCATAGGCTAACTTTACAACACACTTAGAGGCTGACACATCTTCTGGACCCACTTGGAAGCCCAACATCGGTGCAACTCATCATGCCACTCCAGACCTATCTAGCTTGGATAGATCCGAGGCCTACTATGGTAATGAGTCTTTACTTGTTGGTAACGGTAAATTTATACCCATCGGTCATAGTGGTTCATCTAAAATCTACTCACCAGACAAAACTTTTACCTTATCTAACATTCTTCATGTTCCTCAACTAAAACAAAATCTTTTATATGTTCAAAAATTTTGTCTTGACAACAATGTTTTCTTTGAAGTTCATTCTTCTTATTTTGTTGTGAAGGACGAGTCTACTCGCACTACGCTCCTTTTCGGGTCCCAGTGAGCAGGGTTTGTACTCCATTCACCTTCCACAACTCAAGTCTCTGCCTAAGGTTGCCTTTACTGCTGTCAAAGCCTCTTTAAACATTTGGCATCAATGCTAAGGACATCCTCATGCTCAAGTTTTTTGTTCTATTGTTTCTCATTGTTCCTTACCTGTTTCTGACAAATTATCAAATAATTTATGTTCTTCTTGTCAATGTGGAAAATCATCAAAACTACTCATGCTTATCGTTGTCTTAATTCATCCATTAATCGAATTTACATTGCTCGACATGTTCGCTTCAATGAACATGTCTTTCCTTATCAGCCTTCACTAACACCTCCACCACCTTCTACTTCTCCTTACATCTCTAATTGTCCCGACCCACCACCCGGTTTTCCATCTGAATCACCACGACCTCCTCAATCTCCTCCACCACAACCTCCACCATCATCACCACAATCTCCACCATCATCATCTCAATGTCCTTCACTAACTAATACCAACTTACCACCTCCACCACCAGCTCATCGGCCTCGACCATCCAACCTTCACCCTAATCCTAAACAACAAGATTGATACAACCCCACTGCCTACACCACCTCCACCTCCACATCTCCTCCCCTTGAACCTACTAGCTTTATCGTTGCTAAAAAGTCTTCAGAATAGCATCAAGCAATGGCCGAAGAGCTATCTGCGCTCCATAGGAATGGCATGTGGACCCTTGTGCCCCTGTCTCTAATGCTAATATTGTTGATTGTAAATGGGTTTATAGAGTGAAAATTGATGAACATGGAAAGATTACCAGGTACAAATCCTATCTCGTGGCAAAAGGCTTTAATCAGCAGCATGGTGTGGACTATCAAGAGATTTTCAGTCCGGTCATCAAGCCCGCCACCATTTGTACGGTTCTCTCTCTAGTTGGCAGCAACAAATGGCCTCTCAGACAGTTAGACATTCAGGCTGCTTTTCTTCATGGTGATCTTGAGGAAACAGTCTATATATGCCAACCTTCGGGCTTTATTGATCAAACCAAACCTGATCACATATGCTTGTTGCATAAATCCTTGCCTGGCCTCAAGCAGGCTCCTCGGGCTTGGTTTACAAAGTTGTCTAATGCGCTTCATCAGTTGGGATTTTATGGGTCCAAAACCGATCCCTCCCTTTTTATACTAAACTCATCCGGCTCTCTTGTCTATCTTCTAGTTTACGTGGATGACATCATCATCACCAGTAACAACTCCATTGTTGTTGCCTCCATCATTCAGAAACTCAATTCTCTCTTTGCACTTAAGGATATGGGTCAACTACACTATTTTTTGGGAGTTGAAGTTGTTCACAAGGGCTCTGACTTGGTTCTTTCCCAATGGAAATATATTCGTGAGATCTTACACCATGTTGGTCTTGCCGAGTGCAATCCAATATCAACTCCTATGAGCACCTCTCACGTGTTGTTACCTGATGATAGCCCTTTACTTGATGATCCCTCTTGTTATAGGCAGACAGTAGGAGCTCTTCAGTATGCTACTCTTTCTCGCCTTGATATTGCCTTTGCAGTTAACAAAGTCTTCCAGTTCATGCACCCTCCTACTGAGAACCATTGGGTCGGTGTCAAACGCATCCTTCGTTATCTTAAGGGCACCATCGACTTGGGATTATGGATTCGACATAATATGGGGTATCAGCTTCAAGCCTTTTTGGATTCCAATTGGCACTCCAATATTCAGGCCTTCTCGGAATCTGACTGGGTAGGGTTGCCCAATCGATCGTCGATCCACATGGGGATTTGCTATCTAATCTCATCTCTTGGTCTGCTCGCAAGCAGAAAATTGTATCTCGATCTTCAACAGAGTCCGAGTACAAGGCTATTGCAGATACTGTTGCTAAATTGATTTGGTTGAAATCTTTGCTTCGATAACTTGGTTTGGTTAGCACGACACCCACACTTTGGTGTGACAATCTCAGTGCAACATATCTCACGGCTAATCCAGTTTTTCACGCTCGTACTAAACATGTTGAAGTTGACTATTTTTTTCTTGAACAAGTATCTTAGGGAAAATTAAATGTCAAGTTCATCTCTACAAATGAAATTGATGATATTTTTACAAAGCCTCTGTCATCTCAGAAGTTTGAGTTTTTGCGTTCCAAATTGCAGATTGCTAACCCCCGTGAACTTGCAGGGGAATATTAACCTAAGTTGGTAGTTTAAAATCATATTGTTATTATTATTATTCTTTAGGGTATCAAAGTGTAATTGTTATTTTCTTTATATTTGGTTGTAATCTCTCCAAATCAATAATGAAATCAACGATATCAATTCATTATTCTTGTTAAATTTCCATCAACTCTTTTTCATAAACAGCTTTTGCCGTGCTCTAATCCCTAATACTCCATATTTGGTTGGCTGTATAATGCTAAGGGGCATTCATTTTGTATCAAGATGGAAACCGGAGGTTTTGCATTGATTATCGGGCATTAAAAAGGGTATTGTTCCCCAACCAAATTTCGATAAAAACCATGTAATTTATCGATCAGGGAATCCGAAATTTGGTTGGGGAACAATACCCTTTTTAATGCCAGATAATCAATGCAAAACCTCTGGTTTCCATCTTTCTTTTTTACTGATAATTATTGGACATGAGAAAGAATCGTTGGTGTGTTTTACCGGTTTCCAACATCTCTTGCACCAATTTTTCAATTTCATCATTTTGGAATTGTGGGTACTGGTAGGGTCTGATATTAATTAGCTCGATTCTATCATTTGGATCTATTCTATGCGTACTTGTCCTCTTGTGTCTTGAAGAACTTCTTTAAAAGTTGAAATTACCTCATTTTATGGTTGTTGGATGTTTGACTAATGCTTTCCCCACTTCCTCAATACTTCATAACTCAATCAAACTTCTTGTCCCGCTTGTCTAATAGCTTTAAACATAGATTTCAAGGATAGTAATGATCTTCCCAAAGTAATATTTTGATTTTCCACATGAATTTCATATCTTGTTCATTTCCATCCCCAAAATCACATCAGAATTTCCTAATTTACTGGGTAGAAATTGTATAGTAATTTCTATGCCTTGAATCCATATTCCCCTTTGCACACCCCTTGACCCCTACCCCCCACCCCCCCCCCCCGGAAGCTTTTGTGCTCATTGTTATATTGTACCCTTCGGTTTAACATATGATTTTTGTCATAATTATGTTTTCAGGGTTCTTTTTGTCCCCGCTCAACTTGTCTCAAGTATGTATTATGGGTTGTCTCCAAGCAAGCAAACAGGTTTTCTACCCCCCCCCCCCCAAATCTATCCTTGTAGGCTGGCACATGCGTTTGTTGGGAGATTTGAAGATTTCATACAAAATGTATATGTTTTTGAAGGTCTTCCTTGTGTTACCACCACATGTGTCAGCATTCTTAAAGATGATTTTCCTAACCTGCTGCCCAAAGAATGTTGTGTGTGATTAATAATTCAAACCTTTCAATTTGTGAAAGATTAATAATGTGGCATAATCTAAAAAATGATGTGGCATTAGAATAACCGATGCAGATGATCTAAGGACCATATCTTCCTTACATCATGTGAAGTCATAACCCAAAACTTTACCAAATTCAACATACTTTTCCATTGCTTTAATTAAAGATTCCACACTCACTTGTTTATGCATATATTTCAAGTTGTTACCTTTATATATACGACATCGAGAATGTATTTTCCGTAGGATCAGAATAGGAGTGAACTGGTGAGTGAAACTTATAACCATTAAAACCCAGAGAAGTAGACAAAGAGTTGGATCTATTGCAGCTATCAACTTTATCGGAACCATCTCCCTGACCTCTTGCATCACCTATACACTTTACATTTACTCCTACGAAAAAGATTGATCCCTTTTTAACTTCAACTTCTCCTCCGGAAAAGATTGATCCCCATTTAACTTGAACTTCAGCGGGTTCCACCTGAATGGGAGGTGGTGGTGGTGGTGGTGTAGGCAATAGTTTTTTTTTGTCTTTGGGAAAAAGAGTTAAAAAGACTTTTTTTTTTATGTCTTTTGTCTTCTATAAAAAAAAATTGTCTTTTTCTCAAATGTCTTTCTGCCTGTAGACATAAGAGTTTAAAAAGTATTTTTGCCAAAAGAAACAAAAAGCCACCTTAGCTTATTCTCATGTCTCTGAGATTCCTCTTCATTCTTATCAGATCCATCCGTCAGGTTATTATTTCTGGACACCACATTCCTATCTCCCGAACATGAATATTGCATGATTTCCAATCAATAACAACAATTGGACTTTCGTTAATAAATTATAATACTTGGGTGCCCACACACACATTTCCACTGCATAATTGTTCATCCAAGTCTTTATGAACAAACAACATCTAGCCATACATTCCTGCAAGCTTCTTATACGCAGTGAGAGACCACACATAAAGTGTTAGACTCTAGATCTCTAATCAAACAACACCTTCTTTCACCACAAAAGACGTGGGTGGTGTTTGTTTTTTTGTAGAAGAAGATGCGGACCAAAAGTATTTTTCTATGCCTTCATGCAAGAATTCTTTATACAAAAGATTGTTTGTTTTTAACGAGTCTTTTCAAATGACCAACTTTACTAATATATATATATATATATATATATATATATATATATATATATATATATATATATATATCCACATGAATTTTAAAAAAAAAACACCCAAATTTTGTTTTTTAGCCATTAATTGCAATCATTATAGTTGCAAACGAGGGATTTTTTTTTTCATTTTATCAACTTCATTTTCATTCTTCAATTTTAATTTGATTTTTTTTATAAAACTCAAAAACACATGCATAAACCTGGTAACCATATCACAAATCACAATTCTAATTACTGTTGATGTTACAAATTAAAGAAGGCTATTCAACAAACTCCTGTCATCACATCAACTTATTGATCAAGTTCACATATAACAATATGTTAGGGTTGAAATGTTGTAAAGAGTCGAAGTGTCTATATTGTAAATTCGTATGTATTTACTAAGGCACATGTTCAGTCGAAACGTGGTGTTGAGTCCTTAGTATTTTTTGTACTTTCAGTATCCTATAAATAGGGTATGAACTTGAGTGTAGGTAAGTGAGTTTTTGAATTTGTATTATCTGTTTTTGTACTCAAGTTTCTAAAAGTAATCAAAGCTGAAACCAGATCAAATTTACATTGGGTGTTCATTCTAAATCATTACTTGAATTACTCTGATTTACATTCGATTACTCGTTACAATTCTTCTTCAATTGGTATCAGAGCGGGTCTTCAATGATCAAAGTGATTTGTTGAAGAACGATTCTCGGTTTGGCAACACTTGTCACAATTGGAGCATTTTTGGTGAGTCTCTCTCTATGATCTCTCTTAATCTTGTTGATTCGTGCGTTGCGTTTTTGACTGTTTGATCGTTTTGTCTTAATGGATCAAAATTCGTTTTCACCTCATTGATTGATCCATTTATTGTTGCTTAGATCAAAAGTTCATAAATAAAATCAAATTCCAAAAAAATTTGAAGTTACTGTTCATCAATCTAATATTGTAGCCAAAATTGATTCTCCATTAATATACATTGATTTGAGTCCAAAATCAATGTTTGTTACTCTTCATGGAATTTTTTTTAGCCCAATCATTTAAGTCTTGTACTGTTCATGTACGCAAGTCTATTATCGTGTATCGATTAAATAGATCTAAAATTGTTGTGCTAAAGAGTATTGATCTTTTACTCTTTTCTGATGACTCTCACATCCAATACAGTCAAATTATAGCAAAATGAAAATCGCTTCAAGTTAATTTTGGAATCAAGATTGGATTTTAGTTGTGTTCACGATGTCCTAATGATGGTCAACTGTTGTCATTCGCATCGAATGTTCTTTTGGGTCAATTTCAAATTTGATTGTTGGAAATCAAAATTGAATTCGGTTGAAATCAATTTGCGGTTAGTTGTCGAAAGTATTTTGCTTACATTACTTCAGTTGAAACCGATTTCAAGGTGATTGGAGTTAATTTTGACTGGTTCTCAGTAATGCTTGTGGTCAAAATCGGTTTTGACGTATTTTGATTTTGAAGTGACGAACACAATTTGTTTATATCGGCTTATATTTCGACTGTGTTGGAATCAATTAAAGTCAAACACTTGAGATTTTGAAGTTTCAGATTCAATTTTGGAATTGAAAAATGTTATTTGTTTTGACTTGACAATCACATCAAATACAACTGTTAATGGCGAAAGAATGCTAGATGCACAAGTGGAGGGGGGCACTTGAATATTTCTTCTCATAGTGAGGGGGATGATCCTTTCGAGGGGGAGAGAAGCAATAGTAATGCTAGTTTTGAGGGGGAGCATCAAAATGAGAATCATGACGATAGAGGACATAGTGAAAATGAAATGATAAATCTTGATCAAAATGATGAATTTCACGAAGTTAATGATAATTTTTCTATTGCAGGATCTGAAAATAAAGAATTATACGAAGATGCACATTTGGATTTTGATCCAGCATATCCACCACTCGAAAAATGGACAAGAGATCATCTGAAAGAACAAGTTATTGGGAATCCTCAAGAAGGTGATATGACAAGAGCTCAAATTTGAGCAAAGAATGAGGTACTAAATGAACATCAAGAGTTTTGTATGTTTAATGTGTTCATTTCAAAAATTGAACCAAAAACCATTAAGGTTGCAATGGAACACTCAGACTAGGTTGTTGCAATGCAATCTAAATTGGCTGAGTTCGAACGAAATAAGGTTTGGAGGTTAATTCCTAAACCTGATAATGTTTCTATTGTCGGATTAAAATGGATTTTCAAAAATAAAACCGACAAGGATGGAAATATTATTCGAAATAAAGTCAGGCTTGTTGTAAAAGGCTATTCATAACAAGAAGGAATAGACTATGAAGAAACTTTCGCCCCTGTCACAAGACTTGAGGCAATTCAAATATTTTTGGCTTATACAGCTCACAAAGATTTTGATGTTTATCAAATGGATGTGAAGTGTGCATTCTTGAATGGAGAGCTGGAAGAAACTGTGTATGTGGAACAACCTCCAAGTTTTACAAATGAAGTACATCCTGATTATTGTTATATTTTAGATAAGGCAGTTCATGGGTTAAAACAAGCACCACGAGCCTAGTATGCAACTCTAACTTCTTTCTTGAAACAATCGAAGTTTAAGCAAGGATCAGTTGACCCCATATTATTTCAAAAGAAAGTTGGGAATCATCTAATGCTTGTTCAAATTTATGTTGATGATATTATTTTTGGCTCAACTGACCCTGCTTTGTCTAAAGAATTCGAAAATTTGATGAAAAGCAAATTTGAGATGAGTATGATGGGAAAAATCAATGATTTTCTTGGGTTGAATATTCGTCAAAACAGAGAAGGAATTTTTATCAACCAAGAAAAATATACCAAGAATTTGCTCGAAAAATTTAGATTGACGAATAGCACAAAGTTACGAGTTCTAATGGCAACTGGCTCTAAGCTGACACATTCGTTAGATAAACCTGCTGTTGACTTAACTCTTTACAGAAAATGATAGGTTTGTTACTTTATCTCACACAAGTAGACCTGATATCATGTTTTTTGTTTGTAATTGTGCTAGGTATCAGTCGAATCCACGAGAACCACATCTCACTGTAGTCAAGAATATTTTTCGTTATCTTAAAGGATTAATTTTTGTTAGGATTGTGGTATCCTTTGAAAACTGGATTTTTCATTCAAGCATTTTCAGATGCTGACTTAGGTGGTTGCAATTTGGATAGGAAAAGCACAAGTGGAGGTTGTCAATTACTAGATGGAAAATTGGTAAGTTGGCAGTCGAAGAAGCAAACATGTGTTTCAATTTCGACTGCAGAAGCAGAATATGTTGGTGCAGCAGCTTGTACTTCACAAATCATTTGGATTCAAAGTCAACTGCGTGAGTATGCAATAAGCATGAAAAAGATTTCATTATATTGTGACTCATAAAGTGCTATACTCATTTGACACAATCCAATTCAACATTCGAAAACTAAACATATTGCACTTCATTATCATTTCATAAAAGATCATGTTGAAGACGGCAATATTGAAGTTCATTTTGTAAAAACTACTGATCAACTTGCTGATATTTTTACAAAACATTGGATGAAAAATCATTTGTTAGAATTTTGACAGGTTTGGGAATGGTCGAAGGGGATTCTATTTCAAAAGAATAGCGAAAATTTGACAGCTGTCAAAGTCAAAGGTTATTGTTCATAGTCAACGCTTCGACACGCTTCGTTTTCGTAAATAAGAGCTGAAAATTTCGTGTGTTTGGTACATTCTGAATATTTTTGTTAATTTGTCTTTATTTTCAAAAAATTGAAAAACACAAAAATATTTTCTTTTGTATGTATTTCTTTTCGAAAAATCAAAAATATCAAAAAAGATTTTCTTTTGTTATTTGTCTTAATTTTTAAAAGACATAAAATCACAAAAATATTTTTCTCTCTTTTCAAAAATATAAAAGTCCAAAAAGATTTTTGTTATTTTGTATTTTGTCTTTTCTTTATTAAGTATAGATTTCACGAAGGTTTAACAAGGGTCATGCTTTTGCTTCAAGGGAAAGGTAAAATTTCGACATTTTTGTACTAGTTAGGATGTCCCTAGAAGCATGCTGCTGCATGTTGACCGAAGTCTCCAATGACTCAATGTGTGTTTAACGAAAGCCTTAATGAAAATTTTCTTATGAAAATTTCTTCCCAAATCAGGCTTGTATTCACATTAGTCGCCTGAGCTACCTTACTCTTCTCAAATGAGTTAAGAGTTTTCTGTTTGGTCCGAATAACAGAAGTACAAGTCGTTTCTCAAACCAATCTTTTTCATCCGAAAGTTCCTGCAAGAGCACACACAATGACATATGCCCAAGAGGTCTTTGATCAAACCCATCGAAGACTTAGACATATCAACATTATGTGTTAATGATCTGACATCATGAGACCATGATGAAAATGAAACCCAATTTTCTAAACCTTATTAAGGAATTGATGGGGAACTTTGTTCCAGATTTTAACGAAACATTTGTTTCAGTACCAATTTTCGTAACTCCAAATCATATTCATTTCTTATGAGTGATCTTGATCAAACTATCGAAACCCACGATGTTTGTTACCCAACAGGATTGAGTACAAATATTTTTTTCATGAATATGATTTCCGTGTGAGTTTTATTCGATTTCTATGTCACTTTCAAAATTAATCAACAACTTACTTGTCACTGACTACACTGGTTAAACAGGTAATTTATGTTACAATTACTCACATTATGTTTAGGTTGATATGTAACAAAATTTGTACACCACCCACGAAGTCTTATAAAAGAAGTCCTTCGATACTTCTTTATAAGTATTTGATTGTATTTCACGGGAAACTGCAGAAGCAGTTGATCATTTGTCTTAATGATTAATGAAGAAATCTTTGCCCGGGGCTTAATTGCCTTTGTGTTGAAATATTATTTTTCGACATCACATTTTCCAAAATTTTTGTTAAGCTTGCTTCTCATCTTCTTTCTTTGGCACACTGTACTCACGAAATCCTTTAGGTTCTGAGTAATACTATGACATCCCCATTTTCACGGCCAGAAAAGACCGATTTTGTTTATGCTTTATAAAAATCAGAGTATCTCTTTTAATAAAAACGTTGTGGAATTTGTTCCCAGAAAAAACATGATAATTTCATTATCAAAGCATTTCCGAAGAAATGTATTTTTATTCATTTTAAAACATTTGGGATGTCATCGTCAATACAGAAACATAAGCATAAACAGAACTTACATTCATTTACACTAGTGATCTATATCTCCTTAATCTCTCAGTGTAATGTAACTTCACCTCGTAACCTGTGATACAAGTAAACTGAGTGGGTCAAGTTGGGAAACCTGGTGAGTATATAGGGTTTTCAACCCACAATAATATAAGTATTATGTTTAATCATCAAACAGTTAACCCAATTACCCATCCCTATTATCTTCTTTATTCCTAAGTAACTTCCCTAAGGATTTATCCTAAGGGTCGTCTCCTACATCATATTTACCTCTCATCTCCTTACATCGCATTTCCTTATATGTTTGTTCCTAAGGACTCTCCCTAAGGATCATCTCCTACATCGCATAGACAGTATTGATTCATGGATTACTCCCACAATATGTACCCAACAAGGGTTAGGGAATCATCGCATGAATACATAGTTACAACATCGCCTGAACTCGTAATTCATAGTGAGGGGTTAGATTATCATCGCATGAGTATGTAGTTACAACATCGCCTGAACTAGTAATTCACACCTACAGGTTATGGGCCTGCTGGTGTTTCCACGGGGTTGTCTATAATAGTTTGTGGTCGCCATCTATACTCTGGTAGATGACTACATCTCCAAATTGTTGGACAAGGTTATAGTATCTTTCATCCTACATCACCGATTCATCATCACCTATCTATCCTCACCTAATTATCATCACCTTCCTATCATCACCTATCTCTCCTCATTTTATTTCATCACACATCAACTATTTCATCTACCCATATTTTATCCCAACATATTTGTATATATAAAATAAATATATAGTTTAAATCTTTTAAAACATGTATAAAATCATTCATCCAGCATAGACAGTAAGTATCCAGATAATATGCACACATGGCACGTAAATTATATAAAATACTTCATATCTATGTGTAAGATGAAACTAGCTATGCACTCACCTGGTTAGGTGGTGACTCTGTACTTGGACAGTGCTTTGTTATCTCAAAACAATTTCCATCGGATAAAACCTAGTATCATTACCACTAGAGTTTAGTCTAATATTCACCGAGACTAATTAATAGTCTAGCTATTATTACTATAATATAAACGTTAAATAACACTCTTATATAACTCATAATAATAGCCCAAGTACTTATTATAAGTTCCTAATAACATTACTATATTAAAACATAAGTTATACTAAAGATAGGTTAGGCATAGTTCACTTACAGCGGGTTTTCTCAAAAACCAGGCTTCGCTGGAGCAATGTTCCCGAGCCAAAAGGCTCTTCTTCTCGGGGCCATCGGGCACTCTGGGGCTTCCGCCTCATGCTAAGGGGTTCCCTAGGCTTTTCGGGGGGGGGGGGGGGTTAGGGCTTAGAGAGAGAGTATAGAGAGAGGAATGAAGGGTTAAGGTGTGAAGAATGAAGGAGAGGGGCGTCTCTATTTATAGGAGGCTGAAGAGGCTCCCACGTCGTGGCCATTTGATGCCCACGTCGTGGCCAGCTGGGTACAGCCAGACACAGCCTGGTGCTGACACGTAGCATCGCACACAGGGTGGAAATCAGTCGATTTTCAAAATTCATAACTTTCGCATACGAGCTCCGTTTTCGACGTTCTTTATATCCAGGCGTAGGTAAAATTTAGATCTACAACTTTTATTTTGACTCCATCGGCTAATTCTCGACCGATCTTAAATTTAACAGTAGGAGGAGATTAGACTGTTAAATGACCGCAAAAAATTCGTAACTCCTTCATACGGACTCCGTTTTCATCTGTGAGTTCCTATTAATGAGATCTTCAACTCTCATTTAGGTCGCGTAAGCCAAAAACCGCTCGAACTAAAATTCGAGTTTCGGGTCGTGCACTATTAAGCCAAATCTTAGAAAAATCATAATTTCCTCATACGAAGTCAGATTTGACCGTTCTTTTTATGGATACTCTCAGGTTAACATATTCTATGACTTTCATTTAGATCACTAAAGCTAAAAGTCACTCTATCATAAATTCACTATTTACGTCTTCCCTGTGCCATGTTGGTTCCGTCGCGGAACTTCGACGGGTCATAACTTCTTCGTTATAACTCGGATTTCGGCGCTCTTTATATATACGGAACCCTTGAGACATATTCTACAACTTGGTTAAGATTATTTATTCTAAATAATCTTTTGTCAAAAAGTCGTTTTCGAACCCTGTTATCTTTAAATTGACTAGCCTGGATCTACGGGCGTTACAAATACCAAGTCAGGCTGATGATTTCGAACGTCTGGCACATGACTTCGCTTTTCATCCCAAAAGTGAAAGAGCCTTACTTCCATTCGAAGGTTGGTGACGGTTGCAATTCCATTGGGTGAATCAATACAGGCTGTTTGATGCGACTTCTTGTATTCTTTCCGGTTTTCAAGGAGAAGTGACAATTACTTTTTCACGCATGGCTAATTTATCGGAATAGTGGTGCAATTTTCAAGGTGCCACGTTGGATCTCATTTAATGCATATCCCACTTCAAATTCAAATTCTAGGGTTACATATAAAAAGGAATTCAAGGGTTCTTTATCAGTTTACGCTTTCAAAAGAAATTCCCAAATTGTTAAAGATTTCTCTGAGTGTTCTTCAAAGCTTTCAAAACCCTAATCATGGTTACTCCGACTGATGTTAATGCTCCATCACAAACAATAGAAAAAATTACTTCCCAGCCGATAATGAAGATTCAAGGCACAAATTATCAAGTCGAAGCAAATGTATCACTCTATCCAGATGAATTGAAAATGTTGATAGTTGCTTTGAAAAGTTCTGTTCTTTCTACGTCCATGTTCAACTCGTTTGCAGTTCCTCTATCTTGGCTTTCTCAAGCAGGATCTACTGCAACATATAGCAAAGCTTTGGATGTTATCACGTTTCATATGGTGAATGACAAGAAGGTTCGTTTGACAAAGAAGTTGTTCTGTCAAATTCTGGATATTCCCAACTCTTCACCATACACTGATATTTCGTTTCCACAAATTGTTCATATGTTCAATGAGATGGGTTATCAGCCCCCACTTACCAAGATCAGTGATTTCAAGAAGTCTGGACTTCCGACTATTTGGAATTTTCTCTCTGGAATCTTTCTACGCTGCTTGATTGGTCGCAGTGTTGGGTTAGATAAAGGTCACATGGAAGTTTATGCTATGGTTGCAGGTCTGTATTATGATATTCCTGTGGATTACTCTACACATATGTGGAAGGAGTTTCAGAAGAGTATCGAAAACACGAATGTTGTTCAAGGAATTTCGTGTGCAAGGTATTGGAGTTTGATTCTTCGTCATGTTTATGATAAAGAAGGGATTGAGGTGCCAGCTGAGGAAGAAACTGCTGAATTCTTGAAGTATCATTTTCCAAAGGAGTTTACTGATGATGCTGAGGTGTCTACGCACATTGCAAGGATCCCTGATGCAATGTTAAAGCATGTTGATCCAACAAACTTAGTGTTAGTGGAGTATTTGAAAACCATTAATTCTGATATTGAAACTGGGAAGTTGTTGCTAAAAGAAGCAGCAGATCCTTCTAAGAAGTCAAGAAAATCAAAGAAGGATTCAACAACTACTCCTGAGAAACCTGTTCCGGAGTCAAAGAAAACGAAGTCACCAAAGAAACAAACGAAGCTAGAAGAACACGTTTCGACTGTTTTGATCGAGTCAGCAGAGCCTATTATTGATGAACCATCAGGGAGTTCTTATTCGTGAAGTTCCAGTTCATGTTTCTCCTTTATTAAAGAAAAAGAAGAGCTGAAGATATGGCTAAGTATATGTCCAAGAAGAAGAAGATGAAGACACGAAAGCTGGTTATTCAAGAAGAATCTTCTGGAGATGAAGTTATTCTTGAAACACTCGAAGCAACTCTTACAAAAGAAATTCATCTCCTGAGAAGACAATTGTCATACCACCCAAAGTTTTGTTAGCCAAGTCATTTAATGAGGAGGTTCGAACTTCATATATCACTACAAACGTATCTAATACGGATGTAAATGTCAATATGGGTGAAGGAGAATTGAATCAAGATGCTCCAAAATCTACTCAAGGTACTCATGTTATCCTTCCCATCGACCCTGTCACAAGTGCCACTGTTTCATTATCACCATATATAATTCCCAATCCATCTATCACTTCTTCACTCACTTTCACTCAAATACTTAATCAACCATTCACTACATTGTTTTCTTCCCAATCCACTGATCCACCAAAATCGGATGATCCACCCACACCTCTTGAAGAATCTGAAAATGAAGATACAGGATTTGGTGGTACTTTCGCAGATCTTGAATTTGACGAAGAAGAAGATAATTTTCCTGATCACATGCCTATGTCGATGAAGCAGTTTAAGATTTTGAATAAAAAGTTAAATTCAGTTATTCAGTGTCAAGCTGATATGGGGGCAAGTCAGTCAGTTTCAAGCTTGGAAATTGATGGGTTGTTAAAGACATTCGAAGCTAGGATGATTAGTAAAGTTTCTGGAATGATTAAAGATTCGGAATCTCAAATGTTGGAAAAAATGGACCATTCTGATCAGAATAATGAGTTACGTGTGAACTCTCAAGATTCGAAGTTTATGGGGGCAATAAAAGAATTAAGACAAGTTGAAAAAGAGCGACATACTTTGTTTATTCTTGATGTGAAGAAGGTTAGAGAAGATGTGAATTTTAAGCTTCAAGAGCTTCGGGAAGAAATGGCAAAAGAGATTGTTAGTGTTCAACAAGACTATGCAGCTCTACATAAGAAGATGGATATTCTCTTTGATGCTGCAACAAAGTATGTTAAAATGTACGAAAGTTTAAGTCCTCAAATTGCTCAACTTTCTACAAGTGATAGTCAAAATTTTGTGGAGGTTATTTCATTGTTAAAGGAATTGAAAGACTTTGTGATCAAGCCTGCTTCATCTTCGATTATTACTCTAGAATTCTTATCTCAGAAGTTTTCTCAATTCGAAGCTGTTTTGCATAAACAGTTGGCTCCCTTGTTCGGGATCTCAAACCTTCTACCAACAGATGCTCCACCTGTTAGCACAGGGGTGCAAGGGGGAGACAAGAAGGTTGGTGAGGCTTCGTATGAAGATGTCAAAAATGTTGGCAAGGTTTCTTTAACAAAGATTATAACAACAAATCTAATTGTTTCATCTGCTGGGTCGGTTAGGTCAACAATTGCTACCACGATGCCGATAACAAAGCCTATTACGAAAGGAATTGTTATTGGTTATTCTGCTGAAAGAGGTAGTAGTTCGAAGCCGAAGGAAGCTATTGATATTTCTTCAGACAAAGACAGGGAAAACAATTGTGGTTGAAAAATCTAAAGAGGAGAAGAAAGTTGAAGCAGAAGTTGAAATGGAGAAGTTAAGAGCTATTTAGAGCATAATGAGCCTTCGTGCAAATGATCCTCCTGGAATGAATAAGGGAGATCTTGTGAAACATTACAATTATGAAACAATTGAAGCGAAAGTGGCTTATAATCACATGTATGCTTTTGAGAAGAAGCCAAAACAAAGTTATGTGGTTACAAACGCAGATATGGGCCAACTTGATTTTCCAGTAAATGAGATGATGTTCATAATGCCTCGATTCAAGATTGCTGAAAATTTCAAAAATGAAGATGAGTATACTTACATGAAACTTAGGTTTCATGCTGTTCTTGGGAAAGCTCCAGAGGAGATTTGGTCTTTATTGAAGATAAATAGGGTGATCAGTATTAAGAAGGATGCTTTGTTTGAGAACATGATGTAGAATTTTCATTTCTATGTTACAAGGGCGAATGGTCAAGCGTGTGATTTCTCTGTGACTGATTTTCCCTTGATGAATTTGTATGATCTTATACAAGTTGCTTTGCTTTTGAAAGATAAAGATGATTCGTATCTTCGAGAAACTGGCCCAGAAGGTTTTAAGCTTGGTCTTGCTCACATCAAGATATTCATAGATAACTACTATGAACGTTTGGCATTAACTGATGTGGAGTTGGCTACTACAAATGGGTTAGAAGTGAAAGTTCCTATGGAACCAACAAAGAATCAAGTTGAGTTAAAGAAGTATGCTGATGGGGAAATATACTTGAAACCATTTTGGTTAGTCTTCATTGGAAAGGATAAAAGTGGGAAGAATAAAAGATGTTTGTTCGAAGCATCTGAAGTGGAAAGGTATACCACATCCCAGTATACGAACTTCATTGTTCGTATGAATAATTGTTCGAAGAACAATCAAGGGGATAAGAAAGAGATGAAGAAGATATTATCTTGGTATACTGAGATTCGAAGGGTAATGCTTTTTGCTATTCAAATTATCACGAATTGAGAAGTTCGACTCGTTTACAAAGGAGGAGATTGTTAGGGTCGAAATGTTGTAAAGAGTCGAAGAGTCCATATTGTAATTTCGTATGTATTTACTAAGGCACATGTTCAATCGAAACGTAGTGTTGAGTCCTTAGTATTTTTTGTACTTTCAGTATCCTATAAATAGGGTATGAACTTGAGTGTAGGTAAGTGAGTTTTTGAACTTGTATTATTTGTTTTTGTACTCAAGTTTCTGAAAGTAATCAAAGTTGAAACCATATCATATTTACATTGGGTGTTCACTTTAAATCATTACTTGAATTACTCTGATTTACATTCGATTACTCGTTACAATTCTTCTTCACAATAAACACAAGCAAAAGACATGTTACAGATTCAAAAGGCTATACAAAAATTTCTTCAAAATAATGGTAAAAATATAACTTTAACTTGGAAATTAACAAAAGAAGAAGTTGCAATCATAAACATAAATTGTTTGCAATTTAGACAGTAATAAACAAACTAATGTGTGAGACTTGAAAAAAAAAACAAGAAAATTTTGTTCTTGACCATTTTAGGTACAACCAAACAAGCATTACTTACAAATTACACAACAAATAATTAATGTCATTCTCGAGAATGGTATTTACCCCATTGATCTGATCTGTTTGAAGTTTGAACAATCTTTGGAGAGTTCTAGATAAAAATCACAACTGAACTTGCACAACGTACAATCCTACAAAGCTTTGATTTGATTGGTTTTTGTATAATGAAATTAACAGAATCTGAGTACAATGTACTGAAATGGAAAGCTAACACAACTATTGTGAATTAGTAGATTAGCAACAAGACTGATAAAATCAATCAATTACCCATATCAGAACTTAAGATCGTGAACATAGATAACAAGAAATGTTGATTCACAAAGCAGATAACAATAATGGGGAAAGATTTGGCGGGAATTCGTATTAAAAGAGAAAATGGCAGAACATACTGAACAATAGCAAAGTGGGGGTTTTCAACCGTTATACTCAAGAACACCTATAAAAACTCAACCAGAGTTGAAGCCATACAACTTCAATAATCAATCTCAAGAATATCTAAAGGCAATATAAATACACCACTCATCAAAGTACAACGGTTGAAAAACCACAAAACATCAAAGGTCTCGTCAACTTTCTCACATAAAGCCTCATCACGTACAACCTTTACTGCTCAAAGTACAATCCATTACAGCATTGTTGCTTCAGTTAGTTCATCTTTATTGTCCATCCATCACCTACCTACCCATAGTCTATTAGACCAAAAATGTGAAATAATCAAAAAGACAACTCACAGTTAAAACAAAATCTATGGTTTTCTTCAAGGGATGAAAACACGATCCACCGTGTGTGTGTGTTTGTGTGTATCTGTACAACTCATGAAAGTGCCATGCTGGCAATCCGGTCCCACTTGAATATTGAGTTTATGAGCGGAGGAACAGAAGAATGAGAAGTAAAGCCGATAACTCAAGCATGAATTTTGGGGTTGACATGTGTCCAATCATACGAAGCCACCTGTAAGTTCAACCAGTAGATAGCTGCTCATCAAGCCTGTTTAATCATTCCAGAATGTTCATCACATTCCTGATTACTTTCCACAATGTTTAATTAAGTATCCAAAATAATATAATCCTCAAAGGCTCAATTATGACATATTAAGTAAATCTTGAGGACCATTTTGAAAATATCCCAAAAATAAAATACCAGTTTCCATCACGTGACATGTTGTGTGTGTGTTCCATTTCCATTTCTTCCTTGGCAAATTCTTCAAGTATAGCACGTTGACGATCATTCACTACCCTGTAATTTTAATAGAATTAAATGTTAAAATAAGAATTTAGATCTCTTTCAAAAAAAAATAACCATTTAGCTTTTAAAAAAAATTATTACAAGAGTAGAAATTCAGAGATTCATTTAATGACTTACATAGGAAAATTAATGCGGAAACGTACATATTGGTCTCCGTGATCTACAAAAAGACCTTTCCTTGGCATTCCTGGAATAATTAACACAAAAAACATATACATATTTATGTATATATGTATATATGTTTATATAGGGGTGAAATTTGGTAAGAAAATAAAATTTCTACCTTTGCCTCTTAGTATTGACAGCTGTCCATGCTGGACCCCTTTGGGTATCTGCAAAAAAATAAATAAATAAACGCAAATATATGAAGTGAAAAGTAGAAAGATACACAACAGAAAAGGGAAATAAAATTGCTCATTACGTTACAATTAAAAAAAATAAATAAATAAATAAACTCACTTTTACTTGTGTTTTTCCGTTCAAAGTTGGTACCTCAACCATACCACCAATAATCGCCTGTCAAATATTTAAAATTTAATCATTTTGAATATATGAAAACATAATATTTTTTGGAATTTTTAGTCTGTTCTTTTTTATAACACATACAACAAGTATCTTCTTCATGTTTTCATGTTTTTTAAACTTCAACAACTCTATGTATTAGATTTGATATTTTTATTGTTTTATACAACCAAAAAATAAAAAATTCTGGAATCATTGAGTTGTTACCTGAGTGAAGCCAATATTTGAATCCACATATAAATCGGCTCCATCTCTCTGAAAAACAGGGTCTTCAGCAACCTAAATCACAACAATAATACAAAAATCATAATTTAATAATTTGTCACATGTTATAAATAATATTGTAACTGATATTTATAAATTATAATTTACCTTCAGTTTTATAATCAAGGTTCCAGGTTGACTTCGTTTTCCAACATTACCAGCTCTTGGAACAGATATTATATCACCAGAGTCTACACCTGATCCACACAAAAAATATAAAAACTAAGGAAAAGACCTTATTGCCCTTCCTAACTAAACCCACATTTTAAAAAATGAAAGTACATTGCTGTTTAATTCTTTTAGGACTTTTTTTTATGATGATTCGATTAACACCAACCTGCAGGAATGGGAATTTTGACCTCTTTGACTACCTCAACAACCCCTGATCCTCCACATGATCTACAATATTCCTGTAGAAAATGATTAAATTAATTAAAAAATCATTTATTTAATTTCTATAGATTTAGAATTTTGGAAAAAGTCATAATAAAGGTCAAACGAATTGTAGAAGTCAAACCTTGATTATATGGCCTGACCCTTTACAGGTGTTGCATCTAGCCATGAATGGAGGAATGAAAACCTAAAAAGAATAATTCAACATGAAATTTATTCTTCATGGCATATTTAACATTTTAAAAAAATGAATAAATAAATAAATAAAACACTTACTGTTCCAGTGCCCTCACAAGTTGGACAACTTTTTGCCTTGGCATTAACAGGGTAACCATGCCCAACTGCAATTTTTTTTAAAAAAAAAAAAAGAAAAAAGAAAAAAGAAAAGTTGGAATAGAATTCCATTAGACACACAATTAATTAAATCTTCATTAACCATCAACACAAAACATTTGAAGCTAAATACATATATTGTATACATACATACATGCATGCATGGTTACATACATACATACATGTGCATATATATATGAGTATGTGTATGGTGAATGTGTATAAGACAAAATAAGTGTTAATCTTGTAAAAGTCCTTATATTTTGTGTTTTTTTTTTAAGATTAAACCTCAGCTTTGGTTTTTTTTCATGAAAAAGACCTTGCATTTTTTCATTTTTTCCAATCTGGCCCTTTTAGTTATTTTCTCTAAATAAAAGTTGTAAAATGTGAGGGTTTTTTAGGAAAAACTAAAAAAGTTGAGGATTTATTTGTAAACATTTAGAAGATTGAGGGTTTTTTTGAAAAAAAAAAAAGACAAAGTTAATGGTTTTTTCGGAAAAAATGAAAAAATATAAGGTCTTTTTCGTGAAAAAAATTAAAATGAGGTTTAATCTGAAAAAAAAACACAAAATATAAGGTCTTTTTTGAGATTAACCCAAAAAAGATGTAAAATGTGAGGGTTTTTTTAGGAAAACTAAGAAAGTGGAGGATCTATTTGGAAACATTTAGAAGATTGAGGGTTTTTTTTCGGAAAAAAAAAAAAAAGACAAAGTTGATGTTTTTTCAAAAAAAATGAAAGAGTAGGTCTTTTTCATGAAAAAAAAAATAAAGATGAGGTCTAATCTGAAAAAAAAAAAAAAAAAAAAAAAAAAAAAAAAAAACACAAAATATAAGGTCTTTTATGAGATTAACCCAAAAAATAATTAGCAATGTCCTCAAATACAAAGAAAATTGTTATTTCTTGCAAAGTTGTAACAGAAAGAAACAAAAGTAGGATGCTATGATGCAAAAATAAATGAAAGTAAACTGTTATTTCTTGTATTTACTATTTAGCCCTTCAACTTTTGTAGTAAAATCTTCAAAGGATAAAAGTACTCACGACAAGAATCACAAAGAATGTTAGCATCAAATGATAGGTGCTTTGTGCAGCCTCTTGCAGCCTCCATAAATGAAATTGACACCTCAACCTAAAATATTAACAACAATATATAAATTATTAGATGAAATTAAAAAGACAAAAATGGACATTTAGCATGTAAATAAAACCTGAACATCACTAGTAACATTATCTGTCTCCTCTTCAAAAATCTGTAAACATTCAAAACTTACAAAAGTTATGAAATTTGAATATGATTATATGATAAGTAATAACAAATTTTATACATGGATAATATCAAGGAATACCTCAGAAAATATCTTTTGGAAAGAATCAGAAAATTCAGTACTTTTATAAGCACGTTTGAATCCTCTTGAAGAATAACTTGTGTCATTCCTACCTTTGAAAGATTGTTGCTTCATCTGTGATTATTGACAAAATTGTAAGATAACATATTTTGTTATTTGTGTAGTTTATTAGTAAGTAGAAACACAGGTTTTTCAATCATAAATAAACCAAAAAAGAAAATGTTACCTCATCATATTCGGCTCTCCTTTCGGAATCTTGCAAAATCTGTAATTGGGAAAAATGTTTAGAACAAAAATATATTTACAAACTTTGTTGTGATCAATGTCATAACAAAGGATTTAAAATTAAAATTCAATAAGAATTACACCTCGTAAGCCTCTCTGATCTCTTGAAACTTTCTTTTTGCTGATGGATTGTTTTTATTTGCATCTGGATGATACTTCTTTGCTAGCTACAAATCATAAAGAAAAGAAGTTCAAATTTGAGGTAATCTCCTTCATATCATTTCTACTAGCATTCTGAAAAGAAGTAAAAATTTGAATCACTTACACCATGAAAAGCCTTCTTGATATCATCTCTACTAGCATTTTGAGGAACACCTAGAACTTGGTAGTAATCTCCTTCTTTTGAACTATGAAATCCTGGAGAGTTTAGAAATTTGTAGTTCTAGAATAAGTAAACTATACATGTATAATAGGAATATACTTAATGAGTATTCGAAAAGATTGGAAAAATATCTTGAGATGAAACCTGTAGCATGAATACAACGCTTCAATAGTAGCATTCTCATAGTTGCAAAGTCTGTAGGCTTTCTAGCCAATCCAATATTGTAGAAATCTGACAAATAAATCACAAGTTTATTTATCGAATATCATCCTGATACAACCTTATTTAGTCTTCTGGCAATCACAATTAGGGTTTCTTATTATAACTATGAGTATCACATTACATTCCAATGCTCCAAACACAATAACGAACGCAATTTCCAAATCGATAGTATACGGTTTACATTATTATGTTCACAGTCATTATAGCCACAGTGTGCAAAATCCGTGACACGTACCTCGACTATGAACAATCCGATGACAACCCTTTAAAGCTTCATGACCGCATACGGATTCCACTGGAAGCAAATGCCGACGATACTGAAACAGAACAGCAATCAAATTGCGTAGAAAAAAGCTGAATATATCAAATATCGTTATTGGGAAAAACATGTTTTCGAGTTTATGATTAAAAATACCAGAAATGTTTGCAAAATCGATTTTGGCTGATGTCTTAGCCAGCTGAATCCGCCCATTGAAGACTACACTTCTAAATTCATACAAACAATTATCGCCGACAATCAGACGCCGGAGAGCCGGTTGTTTTGCTCGCTTTTTTTCTTTTTGGGTTGTCTTCGTCCTTTTTGGTTGCCTTGCGCAGTTGCGCTACCCTGTCCTGCCCTTCTGCTGTTAGAGTAGCAGTTCTCATAAACGGTGTCGTTATGTTTAGTGATTTCTTTTTACTCAAGGTTTATGCATAGGGGTTATTGTTATTCAATAAAATAACAAAAATAGGAAATGTTATGTCGAAATAATAAGTTGTAAGAAAGTGGAAAATGACGCAACCGTCATTTTATTTATTTTAATTTTATCCGTTAATTTTTTAAAGTTTTTCTCGTGTCTTTTAAGGGAATAAACTGTTTTTTATCGGATCGATTTGATCACTTTTGACAAAATAAAGGGGTAACCAGTGATCCTTTGCAAAATAAACATTGACCCATTTTCCTTATCGTTGACTTTGAAAAGTCAAAAATTTTCAAAGACTCAGTGTTGTTTTCATCTTCTTCAACCTAAATGGGCAAACTTGAAAGAGTTCCTTCAACCAACTGTCTTATCCTAGGAGACCCTCCGGAGAAGTTTATCAACCGGGTCATCAGCGGTGAAGCCTCCGACGCTTCAAAATAGTCCCAAAATCCTTAATCTAGGATGCTACTTGGAGAATTCTTCGAAAAAATTTCAATCTTTTGGAAATCAGAAATCGAATCAACAAATAGGTGTTGAAGAAGTTGGTTTGTTGTCCATCTTTCTTCAACATTTGTTCGCAACACACTTATTCAATAAATATTTAGCTTCCATCAATAACCATGTCGGAAACAATGGCACATCGTTGGAATACCTAATTATGTATAAAGCATACACTGCAGATCAACACCTGGAGTGATGGAATCAGGACGCTAGTACAGTAGTTCACAATTACTTCATGGAAACACCGTTGAAGTCAATTTTCATAATGAAGTTACAAAGGTCCAAACCTATTACTGACAAAGGTCACTCCTCGCTTCTAGAGTAAGTGGAGCGATTGACAAGAGCAAGACACCCATTCAAAGTATTGTTAGTGGGAGAGAGAACCCAAGTGAACAGAGTAACATATTTGGAATACATATATTTGGTATTACTTTGGCCCGCTGACAGGTAGTGTTTTTGGTGGCGTAGTTGCAAAGAATGAACCCTAATCCCCTAAATCGGACCTTAGTACCCGAAATCGAGAAATACAGTTAAGTAGCTTTGCCTTCAAATTCTAATCAATTTTAGAGGAAACCAAAACGTGGAAGAAGGTAAAAAGCCTACGTGAATGTGTTTCAGGTACTTCTCAGGATCCACACTGAGCCGTGAGACTGGAGGGTCTTCACCGAGACGCATGGGACCGGAGGGTCCATGCCGAGTTATAGTCATGAGAGGCTTCTTATTAGTGTATGAGGTATTTTGGGGAACTGACTAAGCTTTATGCTTACCGTGTTGTGTGATATGTGTTTCAGGTACTTCTTAGGATCACGGGAAGGCGTCGGCTTGATTGTACACACCAATTTCAAGACTATGTGGATTCTGGGATAGTGATGTTTTTATGTAGATTTGTGTTGACACTTTGTAACACCCGTAGATCCGGGCTAGTCAATTTAGATACGATAAGCATCAAAAATGACTTTTTGATGGAAGATTATTTAGAAGGATTAATCTTAACTAAGTTATAGTATATGTTACAAGGATTCCATACATACAAAGAACGCCGAAATCCGAGTTATAACGAATAAGTTATGACCTATCGAAGTTTCGCGAAAGAACTGGCACGACACAGCGCAACGTAAATAGTGAATTTACGTTAGAGTGATATTTAGCCTTAGCGATCTAAACTAAAGTCTTAAAATACGTTAAAACGTGAGTGTGCATAAAAAGAACATCCAAATCTGACTTCGTATGAGAAAGTTATGATTTTTCTAAGTTTCGACTTAACAGTAGACAGCCCGAATACTCGATTTGAGATCGAGCGGTTTTTAGCCGAAACAATCTAAACGGGAATCGAAGATCTCATTAATAGTAGTGAAACGATAAAAAGATAGGCGAAAACGGACGTCGGATGAAGAAGTTATGAATTTACAACGGAGTTTTCCTGTCCCGGCCTACTAAAAATAATATATAAGTAATATATTTATAATATATTAAAAATAAAGTCAAAATTAGCCAACGGAGTCTAAACGAGAGTTGTAGATCATAATCTCACCTACGCGTCGATATAAAGAATGTCGAAAACGGAGTTTGTATGCGAAAGTTATGAATTTCTGAAGTTCGGGGCGCGAAACCCCAAAATTGTCAGATACCACGACGTGGCAAGCAGTGCCACGACGTGGCAAGCCTTCTAACACCTCCTGGAGTCCCCAGACGCAACTTGCAATGACGCATGCAGTGACGACCAAGCCCACGACGTGGAAAAAGGTGCCACGACGTGGCAAGGGCCAATTTTGCCCTATAAATAGATTTGAAGGGCCAACCGTTTAGGGTTGTTATTTTCTCTCCTCTCTCCCGTTCTACCTCGATTTACATGAAAAGAAGTACCCTCGAAGCTCCGATATCATCCCGAGACCTGAAGCGAGTCCCGAAGCCCGAAGATCCCGAGAAGTGAAATTCTCGAGCCGAAGCTCTGCCCGCGAGGAGCCTGGTTTTTGTGAAGATCTTCCAGATATACCGAAGAACACTACTTTTACAAGTCGTAGTGCTGTCCGATCATCTTCTGATCAAGTGAGTGTATAGTTACTTTCTTCTAACACATAAATATAAAGTATTAGCTATGAAATACGTGATATGTGTTATATATATATTATTTGTCTATTTGAGATGGGCTTGGAATTGATGTTTTTATACAGGTGTTAAATGATTTAAACTGTATATGTATTTTATATCTACAAATGTGTCGGGTAGAACAAGGGTAGAGGAAATAGTGGTGACTATGAGACGTAGTGCCTATTGAGTAAAGCCTTGGTGACGATGCGAGTTCGTGCCTATTGAGTAAGCCTTGGTGGCGATGCGACTTCATGCCTATTTGATAAACCTTGGTGACGATGTGACTTCGTGCCCGTTGTGTAAACCCCGGTGACTATGCGACGTAGTGCCTATTGTGTAAACCTTGGTGACTATGAGACGTAGTGCCTATTGTATGAACCCTGGTGACTATGTGACGTAGTGCCTGTTATATAAACCGTGGTAGCAAATGGACTTTGTGCCAATTCCTTAGGTAAATCCTTAGGAATGAATGAATGAAGGATAGTGGATTCTTAGGATAAACCATTGATAAAATAAAGGAGATATGAGGATGGGTATTTGGGTTGATTGTTTGATAATTGAATATAATAAATGTATTATTGTGGGTTGAAAACCCTATATGCTCACCAGGCTCTCAAGCCTGACCCACTCAGTTTTCTTTGCATTACAGGTAATGGCACAAGGGTATAAATTGGTGGACTTGACGAGAGATTTTGGATTATAGATCAGTAGTTATAAATAACTGTTGTAAGGTCTATTTTATACTGTTTATGCTTTTGGTCTGTATCGGAACATGACATCCCGAGATTTTGTTATTTAATGAAAATACATTTCTTTAAGAAATGCTTTGATAAATTTTATTTTATCATATTTTATTTTGGGAACAAATTCCGCAACTGTTTTCTTTAAAAGGATTACTCTGATTTTAAAACAAAGCATAAACAAATCGGTCTTTTCTTGCCGTGAAATTGGGGATGTCACACACTTGAACAATTATGTTTTTAATATATACATTATGAGTTTTTATGTGATTTTACAAATGAATATTTTGGTTTGAAAATTTACGCTGTTACAAGTTGGTATCAGAGCCTTGGTTTGAGGGATTCGGTTGTACCTTTGGGTATGTCTGAACTCAAACTGAGGAATTGAGAAAAAAATTTAAAAGAAACGATTTTTCTAAAATGAGAAAGAGTTTTAAAAGAAAACGATTTGGAGCAGTGTGTACAATCAGCCAGAGCCCGAACGGTGATTTCCCAAAATACCCCTACTTATTTGTGTTATGAGATATTAGTAATGCATGCTAGAGGGTAGGCTAAGTAATTAATATTTAGTGCTAGAGTTGCCTGATTTGTGATGTTATGGCCTAGGAGTCGTTGCTATATGTTATGTGCTTGAGTAGGTGTTGAGTAAGAGTATCTAGCAGGAATCACTTAGAGAAAGTTCTAAGTCAATAGATAATCTAGGATAGATACCTAGATGAGCATATAAGAGGTCTACTGAGAGAGTAGTCTATTATTTGTAAGAGTTAGAGTACTTGTGAATTGGGATCCTAGGAGGAGGACTTGGGGTGACTACAGGTTGGTGTGGAAGGTAGTATTGGGCCTGTAACACTGAAAGCACCGGATCTGTATGCAACCCAAGTAAGAATCCTTAGCATGCTATGGAACAAATAGGGACGGGTGATCGAGTGTAAGTATACTCGAGCGATTCTTTTATGATTTTTTTGTGTTGAGTATAGAGACATCATGGTGGGTACACGCCATAACCCCGGGAGCAATGGGGATAGTGATGAGGAGATCCGCAGGATCATCCATGATGAGGTGGTTGCAACCATTCGAGAGGCGATACAGGAGATGTTTGGATCTATTAAAACCCCTCATGTTCGACGGTGCCAAACGTCTAGCTCGAACACTGGTGGACCATGGGATCCGCCAAGGCATAATGGCCCCCTTTCCTGAGTTAACCAAAGGAAGTAATGATAAACAAAAATTCAAGAGCAGGAAGAAAAGACAATCAACACAAGAGCCCTCTAATGGACAACAGAGGGGTGTGGCCTATGCTGCCATGACCCCAGCCACTCCAGCACTCGGCAGTCGTTATGTTGGAACCCTCCCTAAATGTAAAAAGTGCAACTTTCATCATACCGGAAGGTGTCGGAAGATGTATTACAAGAACTGCCTCAAAAGGGGACACACCATCCGTTTCTGTAGGGCACCAGCACGACCAATATCTCAGGTCCCATTTGAGGAAGTGAGTCAGAACTGCTACGAATGTGGCAAAACAGGGAACTATAGGAGAGATTGTTCATTGGTCAGAAACCCCGGTGAAGAGGGAAGAGTGTTGATGATCACCACAGGAGAGTCTACCCCGAAACCACCTGAGAACAACGGTACGTCTCCTAAATAAAAATTTATTTAAAGATTTAATTTTTATTAATATTGAAACTTGGGAAAATTTAAAAAGTAGTTATAAGTAACTCACTCGTCCGAACAAGTCACATCATTTATAAGAGAACTAAAGATCCGCACAGGTGAGTTATGATGGTTTAGTACGTACGTTAGGGTTATGCATAGCTATGATTTTGCCGACTTAGAATGAGTGATTCCTCCTTACTTCCTGTTCCTTGTCTGGTTGTGGATTTAGGGCAGAGTCACTCGGTCGACTGTCTTATTTATCTTAATTATACGTAACTTGTATATTCCAAACGATCATAGTGGTACTGAGAAGGGTCATAATATAAAGTATACACAAAATGCACTATTGCTCTAACAAACATCTTTTTGCGGTATGTTTTTCGGCAGCGGTAATATCGAGAAAGCACTAGAAAGTATACACATAATGCACTATCGCTCTAACAAACATTTCTTTCAAATCGACCTAACATTTGTCTCTATAAGGAGTTCCGGCGTTGTCATGGATTGGCTGGTCCTCACCATACCAATTTCATGTGCTCTGAAAACTCTTCGTCGTAACCGACCGACTAATGAAATCCTATTCACTCGTAACGACAAACCCGACATAGGCCTCCAAACCATCTCTCGTATTCTAAACTCTGACGTACCCAAGTGAAGAGCACTTTACCCTCCGAAACCTTCCCTAAATATTCCCAACAGACCTTTTCGGAAATACCACTCGTGCAACAATTCTGGTTCAAGCATAGAGGCTAGGGACATATACGGTTAGCCTATCAATGTTAAGCGTATACGTGAGGGTGGTATATAATTAAGATTCTACGGACTTAGGATGTGTGTTTCTGCCCTACCTCCTGTTCCTTGTCTGGTTGTGGACCTCGGTGCAGAGTCACCCATTCAATCGTCTTATTAATCTTAATTATATATGACTCGTATGCCCAAGACGATGATAGATGAACCAGGTATGAGTCCTACCAGGAACTTCAGGTAAAAATCTGCTCAGAACTATGAATGGACATCCTATCAGTTGGATAAACAAATTCAAGCAAGTCAAACCCACACATTTTCAACCGATCAGAACAACAGGCCCAACAGTGAGGATTCGTTGGCTTGTCCAACGGGGATCAGAATTCACTTGAGGACAGGAAGATCTTATAGATCAGAAGTACCCACCTCTCTTCTTTGTCCATAACTAACCATTCAGGATTCGAATCTCGGGACGAAATTCCCTCTATCCGGGGGGGAGGGGATGATGTGACAACTCGATCCTTTCCCGTCAATGTTAGTCAGGTTCCGTTAAATAAATTTTGGATTTTATTTAGTTTCGTCAAATTCTTATGGTTTGGAAAGTCATTTAAGTTATATATATAATTGAATTTTATATATGAGTCGGAACCAAAATCGCAAGAAAACCCAAGTTACTTCGAAAATCAGTGAATCCGGCTTGACCGGGGTTCACGGCCGTAAACCCGATTACGACTGTAAACCTGATTATGGCCGTAAAATCGATCAAGGCTGCGAACCCATTCATGGCTGGTGGACCCCACCATCGACCATACCCTTAGCCTATATATACGTGACCCCTACACTCATTTATACTTTTCTGGCCGCGAACACCCTTTCTCTCTCTAAAAATCATCACCCGAAAACACAAGAAAACACAAGATTTCTCTTCATCTATCACTCTAACCGCCTTAAGACATGTTTTGGAGCATCAAACACCCATTTTTCGTCGATTCAACATCGTGTTCTTGAGTGCACGGCCGTAAACCCTTCAAATCTTCATAAGTTGGTCTGTGAACCATTCAAAGGCAGTGAACAGTTCACTATCGTAAACAGTTCACGGCTGTAATCCCCTACATGGCTGCAAACCTTCCCAAATTGGAATTTTGGCTGTAAACCCACTTTTTCCACTTTGATCGAGTCTCGGTAACATTCCTAATCCAAAAGAAAATGTTTTCTAACACTTTGATTAATGGTCTTTCTAATTTAGATGCAATTATGTGTTTAATTATTATTAGGATTTTGTTAGCTTTGCGTACAACAAACTCAAGGGACATCATATCTAGTCTCGTGGTCCGGCACGCACACGTAACCAGCGGTGAGCTCATACCCCTATATTTTCCAAGCTTTTAATGTTTTAAGGGGGGGGGGGGGTACATTTAAAACACATGAAAATGGTATTTTAAAATATAAGTTGGTTTATTATATTTTCTTATCGTAACACACATTTGAACGTAGAACGTATTAAACATGACGAACATTATTACTACTAGACTTCCGAACAATTTCACAATCACTTAAGATACATGTTAATAACAAAAAGGAGTTTTTCATAGTATTATTCATGAATTCGTTGAGAGAACTACATTGTGAGACATGACTTCTAGGAAGTCTACTCCGTAGGAACCAGAGTCTCCTGGAGGGAGAGCGTGAGTTTGTGTATAGATCTAGACGGGACTGATAATATTGCACCTTGACTATTAGCTACAGTCAACCGAGGGTGACAAACGTCATTTCAGTTTGCGACGTCCGAAGTACGTTGTAGTGCTTATCGTCCATTAGTATGGTTATAAGAACTCACATGGGAAACAACGGCTCGTTCACGAAATAATGAACTTAACAATTAGTCATCAAGGTTAATAACTAGGGGATTGCTTAGTATATACATCAGGGTGATATGAAATTAACATCCGACATGCAGTGGGATGTGTGACTTCCGCCTTATTCCATGTTCCTTGTTTGGTTGTGGGTTTAGGGCAAAATTACCCAATCCACTGTCTGTTTGATCTAGATTTATATAACTCATATGTACTAAGTGATCATAGGAGGGTATTAACAATGTTTTCAGTATATAGAACAATACACTTTCGGCTAGCCCTATTTTAAGTATTAAAACTACTATACATTACTGGTGGTAGCCAGGGTCTTTCAAACAGAACAATTGTAACATCCCGAAATAGCGAGAGTAGAGTTGAAGGGCCAAAAGTGTTAATTGGGAAAGAGTGACTCGGCGAGTCCATGGATGGACTCGGCGAGTAGAGTCGCGGCTTGACCGCGTGTTAAGTAGCCGACTCGGCGAGTCGATGGGATGGACTCGGCGAGTAGGCGCTGGGTGGAGAAAACCCTAATTCTCGGGGTTGAACCCTATATAAGGAACATTATGTTCCTCCCCCAGCCTCTTTACTTCCCTCTTGAGTTCTAGAAACCCTAAATCGTAGAGGAGCTCCATTGTTGAGTGGATTGAAGCTTGGAGAAGTAATCATTGAAGGAATTTTGTGGGAATTGAAGGCTTGGGGCAAGGGGCTTTGCTTGGAATCAACTTCATTGCAGTTGGGGGCGTCCATTGGAGGTAATATCTCGTTCTTGGTCTGATTGTATGTTGTTTCTTCATTTTGGGGTTTGTGGGATCTTGCCTATGATTGTAATTGGAAGTCTAGAGGGTAGATCTGAGGTTGCTACCTCAGATCTGGAGAAGAGGAGAATCAGAGAGCATGAAAGTCCCTGTGTTGGAGTGTTTAGTGAAGCTTGCAAGTCCCAAACCCTAGTTATGAGTGAATATGGCCTAGATCTCTATGGATTCACGTAAAGATTGCCACTTTACGTGATGGATGAATTGTAGGAGGCTAGATCTATGTTTTGGATCAATTGCATGGTCTGGAATGCTTCTGCATGGATTCAGATCGGTGGTACTCGGCGAGTCACATGGGTGAACTCGACGAGTTGCTTGAAGATGAGCTGGGACTCGACGAGTTGGAAGAACAACTCGGCGAGTCGGATGAAGATGGCTTGGAACTCAGCGAGTTGTATGAACAACTCGGCGAGTAGGTTGAAGATAGCCATAGACTCGGCGAGTCTGTTCTTAGACTCGGCGAGTCTTGTCGAAGAGTCCCGATATTCTCTGGTCGAGTCGAGAATCGGTGAGTCAAGGGATGACTCGGTGAGTTGAGGGCGAGTGGACTCAGAGTTGTTGTACTCGGCGAGTCTCGGGGTGACTCGGCGAGTTAGATCGCGGATCGAGTGAAGTTCTGAGTATGGGGACTCGGCGAGTCATCGGGTTGACTCGGCGAGTAGGGTCAGTCAGGGGTTGACTTTGACCTTGTCTTTGACCAAGGGTTGACCAGTGGTTCCAGGGGTATTTTGGTAATTTTTTATTATTGTTGAGTTGAGTGCATTGGTGGCTGTCCAGAGGTGGAGATCGTATCAGTGATCGGAGCAGCTTGAGCTATCTGTTCAGTCGGCAGTTTCGAGGTGAGTTATCCTCACTATATCTCTAGGGTTTATGGCACCAAGGCCAACCTTTTATCGGATGAAAATCCGGGTGGTTGTCAGTTGTTATGATATGGGCCGGAAGGTGTTATATGTTGCAGGCCGGAAGGCATTACATGTTGTGGGCCGGAAGGCATTGCTATATGGACCGGAAGGTCATGGCCTGGAAAGGCATATGTGTGCATTTAGTATGTTGACTGATTCGTAGGGTGATGTTATGCTAGTGACCGGCTAGGCCGGTATCTTGAATAGAGTAATGCTATGTTATGTGGTCTGTTGATCGATTGCTGACTGTGAACTATTATAGGATTATGTGTTATGCGTATGATTGCTAGACCTGGGGTGTGACCCGGTATGCAGGGTCGTTCTATGTTTTGTTATGATATGTATGCTTGTTATGCTGTGGGCCGGAAGGCAATATGTTATAGGCCGGAAGGCAATATGTTATGGGCCGGAAGGCATTGCGTTATGGGCCGGAAGGCGATATGTTTTGGACCGGAAGGTCGTGGCCTGGAAAGGCATATATGTGGTTGGTATTTTGGGGGTATCTCACTAAGCTTTCGGGCTTACAGTTGTGGTTTTATGTTTCAGGTTCTCAGGAGTCTGTGGCAAGGCAAAGGCGTGATCGTACCGTTCCTCGCGTTGGTGTTTTATGATATGAACCTGGGAAAATACTCTGTTAAATAATGTATTGAAAACCTTTTTGTAACAACGATATTAAAATGGATGGTTTTTGAAAAGTTTTAATTGTTTTGGAAATTTTGGTCGTTACAAGTTGGTATCAGAGCCTTGGTTTGAGTGAATTGGGGGAACATTCGTGTGACTCCAGTCTCAAATCGAGGAGGATTTTAAAAAGAGAAATTAAAATGGTTTTCAAATTAAGTAAAGGGAGGACGCGGAGGTACGATCAGCCGGAGCCAGTAAGTAACCCCAAGATACCATACATGATATTTGTTTTATTGAGCTTGATAGAACAACATGCTAGAGTTAGGCTAGGGATCTTCAGGAATTCATGATAATGTTGCCTGATTTGTAATGCCTGTAGCCTAGGGTCCCTTATGGGAGATTCTCAGTGTTCCGCTAGTGGTGAGGGTTGATAGTTGTTATGCATGTTCTCTAGGGTATTGTGGTAGTACTTCATACAAATATGGGTAGGTGTGGAAGGTAGTATGGGCCCGTACTACTGAAAGCACAGGACCCATACGCGTATCAGGGAAACCATGATCTCTAGGGTTGGGTTGCGAGAGTTGGATCCCAGGATTGTGGGAAATGTCTGAGATTTGGTATGGTGTCTTCGGTATGGAGATTTCGAGGCATGATGATAGTGGATCCGGATCAGGATCGGGAGCTGGAGAGCGAGTTCCGGGTGGATCGGTGCCGTCTGAGGTTATCGATCAGACGGGCACGAGCGAGTTGGATGCGAGGACTCGCAAGATCCTGCATGATGAGGTTGCTGCATTGTTCCGGGCTGAGTTGTCGGAACTGTTTGGGTCGATTAAGACCGCCATGGTTGAGTATTTTGATGAGCGCTATGCGGCTCTCGCAGAGACGGCTGCCGCGGCGGCTACAGCGGCTGTAGCAGCGGCAAGGGGAGGAGCTAGTCGGGGTTTTCAGTATCGGGACTTCTATTATACGAAGCCTCCCACATTCGATGGAGTTCAGGACCCGATTGTTGCTATGAGATGGTTATCAGACGTGGAGGGGTGTTTCTCCACGCGTTTATGCCCTGCTGATCAGAGGGTGAGGTGTGCTCTGAACCTGTTGAGGCTCGGGGCGAAGGGTTGGTGGAGATTGACCACGGGGTCATTTTCCGATGCGCAGAGGGCTGCGGTTTCATGGGATCAGTTCAGAGAGATGTTCAGCACTCGCTATGTTCCGCTGGATGAGAGGGAGAGATTGGCTCGGGAGTTCCTTGAGCCGAAGCAGGATTCGGAGTCGGTGACTGAGATCACCAGGATGTTCACTGAGAGGGGTGTTTTGCCCTGAGTTCGTTTCGGAGCAGGCTCAGATGTCCCGATATCTGAGTATGCTCAAGGGGAATATCAGACAGTCCGTGTCTGCGCAGAGGTGCGAGACCTTATTAGAGTTGCAGGAGGCCGCCAGGCGGCGTGAGTTAGAGGTTGAGTTGCAGTCGCGTGAGTTGAGGCAGGCTCCGATGCAGTCGCAGCCGGCGCCGAAATGGTCCAGGACCGTTGATGTTAGAGTGGGGGATCGGAGCGGCCACACTTGTGGGAAGTGTGGAAGGGGGTCACGCTGGAGTTTGCTGGTCCGGTGGTGCATGCCGCAAGTGCGGAAAGGAGGGGCACTATGCGCGGGATTGTCGGCAGTCAGTGTCGATTCGGGATTTGAGGATTTGTTGTCATTGTCGTCAGATTGGACATTTGAGGGTCAACTGTCCACAGTTTTCTGCAGGGCCAGTGCAGGCTCCAGCATTGGCCACTCTGAGGATTTCAGGTAGAGGTCAGGAGGGAATGGAGCCCCAAAGGCTCAGGGTCGTGCTTATCAGCTTGCGGCAGAGGAGGTCGGAGCAGTGCCAGAGGCAGCTGCAGGTATGTTACTTTCTTGATGTCTTGTTATCTTGCGGATATTGTGGGTATCGTTGTGCTGGTATCTTTGTATGGGTTTCGATGCGGTATTCGTTGTTTCGTGGGTTTGGCATGGTTATGGATTGGTGTTTCAGGTTTTCGCTTTGGCATTCGTTGTTCCCTGAAGGTTTGGTATGGTTATAGTTTGGTGTTTTGGTGCCAGTATCCTTGTGCGGTTTTCGATGCGGTATTCATCCTTTTGCAGGTTGTGGGTTTGGTTATGGGTTATTGTTTGGGAATTCCGTTGGTTATCATTCGTGAGGGTTGATAATGGAGATGCTGCACTGGCTTGAATGTCGGGTAGCATCTGCAGTCGTGGAGTGGATAATTGAAAAACCGGATTCTTTTGAGCGGATTGATCAGGGAGGAGATGTGCTTTGCTGAGGGTTGCTTATGCTTGTGGGAAGCAGTCAGTGTGTAAGTGTTCTCTTTGTGCGGGGTTGTTCTGGAAGGTCGTTAATGGCGATCGGTGGCCGTTAGTCAGTGCTTTAAGTGGGGGAGAATTGGAGAATTCTCTGGGAGATCGATGAGTATGTAAGGGTGCTTAGCTGTTGGGATTCAGCAGTGTTCTGTCAGCTCAGAGTATAGGCTGACAAGAGCGAGTGTCGGGTGTACGGGGCGGGATACAGACCTAGGGCATTTGATTGTGGAGGCCTGGGAGCAGGCCGGGATCAAGTTTGAGTAGGTAACCGGGGTTATGCGATCAGAGTATTTGTATGCTTGATGTACGTGATGGGTTGTACTGCATTAATCCCACGGGATTTATGTTGTGCATGTTTCTAGAGTTGGAACCGGAAGGTTCCCAGAGTTAGAACCTGAGGGTTCGCAGAGTTTGGGTGTACGGACCCACAGAGAAATAGCCTCGAGTGGCTAGTGTGTGTTATGAGAGTCGGTCCAGTCATGCTGGAGACTCTGTTGGTATTACTGGATCAGTTTGAGATTGCGGATTGTGTATGTTGCAGTGTGATTGCATTGGAAGGTCTGGCCCCGGGTTAGTGATCTTGTTTAGCTGAGGTAGTGATTTTGATGAGTGGAGAGAGTGCATGGGCTTGAGAGCCCCTGCAATGAGAGCCAGAGTATGTGAATAGCGGTTACGCAAAAAGGGTGGTGTCGCTTGGGCGAGCACCGTGGCACAGGTTGGGGTGGCATTATGGCCAAGAGGGTTCCTTGGAAAAGGAAGAGAGAAAGGTGTGTAACTCCGAAGGGGAGTGCAAGTTCACGAAAGTGAAAGCTGCAGAGCAGAGTTATGGTTAGAGTATTTCGGGTATGGTTTTGAGCATCGTGTTCGCGGCAGTGAAGTAGGAACTCATCTGGTTTGGGATGTCTGTTGAGGTCGCGAAGGGATATCCGCAAGTGTAGAGCCATGAGGCTCAGAAGGGATGCAGAGAGAGAGAGAATCTTGAATTCTCAGTGTGATTCTGATCAGGGTATGGGGTGGATATTAGTGGTTCATCCTGGGAGATGTTTGAGGATAGTATCAGTGTATCAGGTTTCCCAACCTGAAGGTGTTAGAGCTGGTTCAACTTGTGTGGGCGGTTGCGAGAGGAGAACTCGTGAGAGTTGCTCTGATATAGAGAATGAGTTTTTCCGTCATCACGGAATGGGTAGAGTGGGATTCGGATCGGGGATCCGATGGTTCATGGTCTTCTAGCCTTTATGAGTCGAGTGATGGTTGTGATTTGGAGCAGTGTTGCATTATGGGTAATTCTCAGGGGTTAAGCGAAGATATTAGAGGGTGAATCTGGTGCCCTATTTGAGACGGTGGTCAGGACAGCGTGAGGGAAGGAAAGTGTATTCGAGTTCGTTTGGGTATGCCTTGTGGGACCTGGTCTGGTTGAGGCCAGGTGGAGCATTGTGGGAGTATCCTTGGAGTTGAGCTGCTATAGGCTTCGAGGGCGAAGCCTAATATAAGTGGGGGAGAATTGTAACATCCCGAAATAGCGAGAGTAGAGTTGAAGGGCCAAAAGTGTTAATTGGGAAAGAGTGACTTGGCGAGTCCATGGATGGACTCGGCGAGTAGATTCGCGGCTTGACCGCGTGTTAAGTAGCCGACTCGGCGAGTCGATGGGATGGACTCGGCGAGTAGGCGCTGGGTGGAGAAAACCCTAATTCTCGGGGTTGAACCCTATATAAGGAACATTATGTTCCTCCCCCAGCCTCTTTACTTCCCTCTTGAGTTCTAGAAACCCTAAATCGCAGAGGAGCTCCATTGTTGAGTGGATTGAAGCTTGGAGAAGTAATCATTGAAGGAATTTTGTGGGAATTGAAGGCTTGGGGCAAGGGGCTTTGCTTAGAATCAACTTCATTGCAGATGGGGGAGTCCATTGGAGGTAATATCTCGTTCTTGGTCTGATTGTATGTTGTTTCTTCATTTTGGGGTTTGTGGGATCTTGCCTATGGATGTAATTGGAAGTCTAGAGGGTAGATCTGAGGTTGCTACCTCAGATCTGGAGAAGAGGAGAATCAGAGAGCATGAAAGTCCCTGTGTTGGAGTGTTTAGTGAAGCTTGCAAGTCCCGAACCCTAGTTATGAGTGAATATGGCCTAGATCTCTATGGATTCACGTAAAGATTGCCACTTTACGTGATGGATGAATTGTAGGAGGCTAGATCTATGTTTTGGATCAATTGCATGGTCTGGAATGCTTCTGCATGGATTCAGATCGGTGGTACTCGGCGAGTCACATGGGTGAACTCGACGAGTTGCTTGAAGATGAGCTGGGACTCGACGAGTTGGAAGAACAACTCGGCGAGTCGGATGAAGATGGCTTGGAACTCGGCGAGTTGTATGAACAACTCGGCGAGTAGGTTGAAGATAGCCATAGACTCGGCGAGTCTTGTCGAAGAGTCCCGATATTCTCTGGTCGAGTCGAGAATCGGTGAGTCAAGGGATGACTCGGTGAGTTGAGGGCGAGTGGACTCAAATTTGTTGAACTCGGCGAGTCTCGGGGTGACTCGGCGAGTTAGATCACGGATCGAGTGAAGTTCTGAGTATGGGGACTCGGCGAGTCATCGGGTTGACTCGGCGAGTAAGGTCAGTCAGGGGTTGACTTTGACCTTGTCTTTGACCAAGGGTTGACCAGTGGTTCCAGGGGTATTTTGGTAATTGTTGATTATTGTTGAGTTTAGTGCATTGGTGGCTGTCCAGAGGTGGAGATCGTATCAGTGATCGGAGCAGCTTGAGCTATCTGTTCAGTCGGCAGTTTCGAGGTGAGTTATCCTCACTATATCGCTAGGGTTTATGGCACCAAGGCCAACCTTTTATCGGATGAAAATCCGGGTGGTTATCAGTTGTTATGATATGGGCCGAAAGGCGTTATATGTTGCAGGCCGGAAGGCATTACATGTTGTGGGACGGAAGGCATTGCTATGTGGACCGGAAGGTCATGGCCTGGAAAGGCGTATGTGTGTATTTAGTATGTTGACTGATTCGTAGGGTGATGTTATGCTAGTGACCGGCTAGGCCGGTATCTTGAATAGAGTAATGCTATGTTATGTGGTCTGTTGATCGATTGCTGACTGTGAACTGTTATATGATTATGTGTTATGCGTATGATTGCTAGACCTGGGGTGTGACCCGGTATGCAGGGTCGTTCTATGTTTTGTTATGATATGTATGCTTGTTATGCTGTGGGCCGGAAGGCAATATGTTATGGGCCGGAAGGCAATATGTTATGGGCCGGAAGGCATTGCGTTATGGGCCGGAAGGCGATATGTTTTGGACCGGAAGGTCGTGGCCTGGAAAGGCGTATATGTGGTTGGTATTTTGGGGGTATCTCACTAAGCTTTCGGGCTTACAGTTGTGGTTTTATGTTTCAGGTTCTCAGGAGTCTGTGGCAAGGCAAAGGCGTGATTGTACCATTCCTCGCGTTGGTGTTTTATGATATGAACCTGGGAAAATACTCTGTTAAATAATGTATTGAAAACCTTTTTGTAACAATGTTATTAAAATGGATGGTTTTTGAAAAGTTTTAATTGTTTTGGAAATTTTGGTCGTTACAACAATGCTTAAACATCATGAGTATGGAAGGTACTTGTACTCTTCAAGTCTTGGAACAGTTAAGATACCAACTTACACTTAAGGAAAATATAGGATTTTATGGGATAAACATCAGTACTTTATAAACAATCGATATATTATTCTAACGAGTATTCATTATTAATTCTATAATTCCTTAGTTTATGCATCCGAGTTACGTATGAAGAATATCCGATAGACTGTGGAATGTGTGGATTCTGCCTCATTTCCTGTTCCTTGTTTGGTTGTGGGCTTAGGGCAGATCCACACAATTAACTGTCTATTCGATATTGGTTTATACACAGCTAGTATGAACTAATTCATTATAGGAGGAATTTGTATTATCATACTTTCACTAAGAAAATATTGTATTTTCTTGAGGAACACTTTCAATAGATTACAAATGACCAATACCGTTAACTTTGTAAGTACATATTGAATACTTCAGAGTTATGTATATAGGGACCCGACAACCAGTGGAATGTGTGGTTTCCGCTCCTTTCCCTATTCCTTGTTTTATTGGGGGCTCGGGGCAGAACCACACAATCGATTGTTTGTTCGATCTAGATTGTATATGATTTGTATACACTAAGTACTCACAGAAGGAACTGGTATGAATCTTTTTACTCAACGTTCATTACATCAGAAATTATAAGGTTTTCTGGAGAAACATAATGTACTTTTCAAGAACATAGAACCATTTTCTAAAACAAAACGCTTATGAACTCACCAGCTTAATGCGAATACTCTTTCAAAACCTACTTATATTCTCAGGGCACTAGTAGACAGGTACACACTCAGGGTTCAAGAAGATGGAGCATAGTAGCTTCGAGTCTTTACTTTTCATTTACTTTTGGAGTCAGTCATATATGATTCGAAAACCATGTAAACTTTATTCTATTAATACAATGGTTGTTGTTGCTTTGATTATTATTATTCAATTGTTGTGATACTATACACAACGTCCTCATCCCCCGAACGTTTCCGTCGTTCGGTTTGGGGGTGTGATAATTTATACTTATATTGTGTTGTGTATATGTCTTTTTCTTGTGAGTTATGTACCTGCTTTGGTGTTGTTTGACTCGAGTGTGAGTCGATCTTTCGTGTCTTTAGGTTTTAGTCGCCACATCAATATCCGAAAAGAGGCGTTGAGTCGACCTCTGAGAGTTTCTATAGCCAACGAGCATGCGGTTTTGCTATTGATGTATTCTGAGGGTGTATACTAGAGATTTTTGTGTTGAGTTCCCGATAGATCTAGTGCCGATCGCAATGGGTGATGTCTGTGCCATAGTGCACATGGACTGGTTGAGTCGGTTTGGATCAGTGATCGACTGTGAATGTCAGATAGTGACCATACGAGATCCTAGTGGGGGAGTGCTTATAGTGTATGGCGAGTGTACCCGATATAGATCCGCCTTCTGCTCTGCTGCCAGAGTGAGACAAAGTCTACAACAGGTTTGTATGGACTTTTTGGCGTACATGATAGATACGCGGGTTGCTATAGAGAGGCCGATTTCTATCGTCGAGGTTTCGATATTGTGTGAGTTCCCAGATGTTTTTCCCGGGGAGTTGCTAGGTATGCCTCCCGAGAGGCAAGTGGAGTTCCGGGAATAGCGCCTATTGCCAAGGCACCTTATCGCCTTGCGCCACCAGAGATGCAGGAGTTATCCTCACAACTCCAGGAGCTACTAAGGAAGGGTTTTATTAGACCGAATAGCCAATCGTGGGGAGTTTCGATCCTTTTTGTCAAGAAAATGATGGTTCACACCGGATGTGATTATCGGGAGTTGAACAAGCTGACGGTCAAGAACCGTTATCCACTACCGAGGATCGACGATGTATTCGATCAGTTACAGGTTGCGTCTTGGTTTTCCAAGATTGATTTTAGATCTAAATATCATCAGATGAGAATCTGCTAGCAGGATATCCAGAAGACGACCTTTAGGACTTGTTTTGGGGACTACGAGTTTGTGGTGATACCTTTCGGACTTACCAACGCACCGACAACGTTTATGGACCTCATGAACTGGGTGTTCATGCCTATGTTAGATCTATCGGTGATCGTGTTCATCGACGATATTTTGGTGTATTTGAGATCCAGAGAGCAACATGATGAGCATCTTAGAGAGATCCTTGGAGTATTGAGGGTGGAGAGCCTTTACGCTGAATTCTCCAAGTGTGATTTCTGGTTATGAGAGGTCCAGTTCCTAGGACACCTCGTTAATCATAATGGGATATTGGTCGACCTGGCCAAGATTGAGGCAGTTATGAGATGGGAGGTGTCGAGATCCCCGACAAAGATCAGGAGTTTTCTGGGTTTGGCTGGCTACTATCGGAGATTTATCAAAATTTCTCCAAGATTGTCGTCCCTCTCTCCAGATTGACCCGGAAGGGTGTTACTTTTGCTTGGGGGCCCAAACAGTAGGCCTCATTTGAGACCATTCGTTTCCCGAGGTGGTGGAGGACTTTATAGTTTATTGTGATGCTTCGATATTTGGGATAGGTGCAGTGTTGGTGCAGAGGGGGCACATGATAGCATATGCATCGAGGCAGTTGAAGCCTCATGAGATGAGGTATCCCACCCATGATTTGGAGTTTGAGGCGGTATTGTTCGCCCTCAATATCTTGCGCCACTATCTGTATGGGGTCCGGTGTACCATATATACGGACCACAAGATCCTGAAGTACCTCATGTATCAGCCTGACCTGAATATGAGGCAGAGGAGGTGGTTGGAAGTAGTGAAGGCCTATGACTGCGAGATCTTATATCATCCAGGCAAGGCTAATGTGGTAGCTGACACCCTGAGCAATAGAGCATCGAGTGCTCCGATCAGAGATGTGTGCACGAGGATGACAGTGATGACTCTAGTCTTAGATACCATTCGAGAGGCCCAGGTGGAGGCCGTGAGACCGGAGAACTGTAAGAGTGAGCGGGTACCTGGGCAGGTCTCCGAGTTTGAGATGGATAATTGTGGGCTTATGAATTTCCGAGGGCGGATTCTGGTGCCCTATACGGGCGGAGCTCGGCATATACTGATGGAGGGGGTACATAGATCGAGATTCTCGATCCATCTGGGGGCCACTAATATGTATTTGGACCTAAAGAGAGATTACTGGTGGCCCTGTATGAAGAGGGATGTGACATGGGTCGTTAAGAGGTGCTTCACCTATAGTCAGGTTAAGGCAGAGCGTCAGCGATCGCATGACCTGTTACAGCCTCTAGAGATTCCTTAGTGGAAGTGGGAGCCGATTTCGATGGATTTTATCACCAAGCTACCGAAGATTGCACGTGGGGTTGATGCAATATAGGTGATTGTAGACCAGTTGACGAAGAGTGCTCACTTCCTTTCCATCAGTAAGAGCTCTTCTGTAGAGAAACTAGCTAAGATTTATGTGAGAGAGGTCGTAGCACGACATGGGGTACTGACCTCGATAGTGTCGGATCGAGATGTGTGTTTTAATTCCAGGTTCTGGAAGAATTTTTATGAGGAGTTTGGTACCCTGTTTCATTTTTGAACCGCATACCACCCGCAGGTAGACGGGCAGAGTGAGCAGATGATTCAGACGCTCGAGGATATGCTACGTGCATGTGTCATGGACTTCAGAGGAAGTTGGGACACCTATTTTCCCTTAGATGATTTTTCTTACAAAAACAACCACCATTCTAGTATTGGCATGCCTCCCTTAGAGTTCTTATATGGGAGGAAGTGTCGGACTCCCATCTAGTGGGGAGAAGTAGGGCAATGAGTGATGGGTGGTACTAAGATAGTGCTAAGGACGACCGAGCAGATTCATTAGGTCAGACAGAGGTTACTGACAGCCCAGAGTCGCTAGACGATTTATGCAGATCGGCGACGATCCGAGCTAGAGTTTCAGGTTGGAGATTTTGTCCTCCTGAAGGTATCCCCATGGAAAAGGGTGATCTGATTCAGGAAACGGGGCAAGCTGGGTCCCCAATACATTGGTCGTTTCAGAGCGATCGCTAGAGTGGGTAAGGTAGCTTACCGGCTGGAGCTACCTGCAGAGTTGAGTCAGATTCATAACACCTTCCACATGTCTTGGTTTAGGAAGTGTGTAGCCGATGAGAAAATGGTGGTACCATTAGAGGATATTCAGGTGGATGCAAGCCTGAATTATATTCAGAGGCCGATATCGATCTTGGATCAGAAGGTGAAGGTTCTGAGGAACAAAGAGGTGCCTCTGGTTCAGGTCCAGTGGCAACATCGAAATGGACCCGAGTGGACTTGGGAGTCAGAGTCCGAGATGCGCGAGCATTATCCAGAGTTATTTCTGGAGCATGACTTCGAGGGAGAAGTCTGATTCTCGTAGGGGAGAATTTTAACATCCCATGATTAGGTATACTTTATAAACCCTTGTTCTTTTGGTAATTGTCAAGTTTGGCCCTTATATTGAAAAAGGTGGTAAATGAGTACGTGGGGCTTATGTGAGTGTGCACTCATTGTACTCAAGTGCGTGTTTTTAACGCGGAAGCCACCTAGTATGCTGGGTGTACCAGAGGGTACACTCGACATACTAGGCCTAGAGTGAAAACCCTAATTTAGGGTGTGTCCCTATTTAAAAGACATGATGGCCTCATTTCTATCCACCATTCCCAGACATCAACCCTCTCAAACCCTAAATTCTTGTCCCTTGAGCTTGTGTGTCCATTTGTGAGCTATTAAGTGTTCTTGTGTTTCTTTGGTGTGAAGAAGGAGCTTTGAAGATAAAGGAGTGGGAGTCCAGGATTTGGATCTGAGCTTATCTGTGGTTGGAGCTTCAGTTAGAGTTACAAAGCTCAATGCTTTCTCACCCTTTTGATTTGTGCATCATCTTAATTCATTTTAGGGTTTTGGTCCCAAAGTTGGATGCTTTATGAGATATGGAGCTCTAGAGTTTATTATCAGCTCCTATGAGTGTTTTGAGTGGTGTAGAGTCATAAAAATCAAGACTTGGACATTTGAATCAACCCATGCATGAGATATGAGCATTCTTGAGAATAGAGAGTGAGAGTTTTGGTGTTTGTGACGTTATCAGCCATGCAGTCGCAGACTTTATGGACTATGAGCCTTTAGAATGTCCAGATCTAAGATTTGAGCTAAGGTCTTAACGGATTAAGACCAAACGAGTAATAAGAGCAAAACTAGGACGTACGCTGAGCGTAATCCTAGTACGAGCAACGTAGGGTTGAGAATCCTCGATGCATGCAAGGCAAAGGAGTACCCCCAACATAGAGGGCTTGTATGCACAGTGTACGCGCTGCCGTTGACTTTTTAGTTGACTTTTAGGGTTTGGTCAATTTGTAGACTATTAAGGCCATGGAAGGGTAGAATGGTCTTTTATCCTTTTATGAGCTTGTAGAAGGATTACTCTAGCTTCTTTGAGAGCTGTTATTAATTAGAAATAATTATCGGTGCGTTAGGCGGAGGCTATACCGGGATTTGAGTTCGAGGTTATCCGATTTCTTACGAGGTGAGTCTTCTCACTATACTTACCTGAGTGGTAACACCGTGTGACCGGAGGGTCTTACTTGAGTTATTGACCGGAGGGTCCTATGTGCTTATGTTGAGTTATATGATATTGTGCATTCTTGTCTTTGTGATATATGTTATGTTATATTATGTTTTACTAAGATCAGATCAGAGGGTCCAACCTGATTTGTGAGACAGAAGGGTCCTCACTGAGACACATGACCGGAGGGTCCACACTGAGCCGTGAGACTGGAGGGTCTTCACCGAGACACATGAGACCGGAGGGTCCATGCCGAGTTATATCCATGAGGCTTATTGTTTGTGTATGAGGTATTTTGGGGAACTCACTAAGCTTTATGCTTAGCGTGTTGTGTGATATGTGTTTCAGGTACTTCTCAGGATCGCGGGAAGGTTTCAGCTTGATTATACACACCGATTTCGAGACCATATGGATTCTGGGATAGTGATGTTTTTATGTGGATTTGTGTTGACACTTGAACAATTATGTTTTTGAGATATACATTATGAGTTTTTATGTGATTTTAAAAATGAAAAATTTGGTTTGAAAATTTACGTTGTTATATTCCAAGTGAAATTGAAGTTGGCTTGTCCATTTGGAAACCACCTAGATAATCAACTTAATTTTATTTTTTTTAAACTAAAAAAGTTTAATAAACCGTAAATGTTGGAATGAACTTCTTCATTAACCTGCAACACCACCATCCATTTTCCCAATACCAACGTTCTTAGAAAATTGTCTCTGAAAAATTTATAATCATCAATGTTACCTTCTTCACCCAAATCTCATTCAATTGTTTTTTTTATTGGGGCTATTTTCTCTGTAGTTTATGACTGAACCTATTGAAGATACGAAGATCTTACCCGATTGCATCCAAAATAAATTTGATTTCTTTTGCGATAAACCGGTGGATGAATTCATCTGCTTGTAGTAACAGGACTAGGGTGACATGAGATCATCATCGTTCATTGATAATAGCTCTTCGTTTACATGTGCTTAGTTTTCATGGCCCTATACCTCTAAACACTCTCAACCAACTATCAAATCTTCAGATCTTGAGTTTAAGATCTAATGGATTATCAGATCCTTTTCCATCAAATTTCTCCACTCTAACAAACTTAACATCTCTACATCTTGAATAGAATAACTTCTCTAGTCTATTACCATTGAATTTATCCGTCATGGACAATGTATCTATTCTTAATCTCTCCAACAATGGTTTCACCAGAAGCATTTCTCCTTCCATTTCAAGTGTGACTCGCCTCATAGTTTTGAGTCTTGCTAACAACTGACTCTCCGGTGAAATACTCGATTTTTTTATCTCAAGTTTACATATTATAGATTTGTCTAACAATTTTTTCACTTGAACCCAACCTTGATCACTCAAAAGATTTCCTATGTCAGCTTTTCTTAGAAATAACATCGCACGTGATTCTGATTCATTATCACTTCCTATTCTTTCTCCTCAAAAGAAACCCTCAAAACTAGGTGAATTTTCAATACCTAAGATCGTAATTGGGTGTTTCGTTTTAGTGCTAGGACTACTGGATTTGATGTTGGTTGTTTGACATTTGAAGAAAGAAGCTAGAAATCAGGATTTGTAGAGAACATATAAGAATCGAAAAGGTATGGAGTACTTGTGATCGAGAAGCATTGGAAAGGGAAAATGGGAACCTGGTTGTCTTTGAGAGGAGTAACCTAACATTCAATTTGGAGGATCTTTTTAGAGCTTTTGTAGAGGTTTTGGGTAAGGGTACTTTCAGTACAATTTATAAAGTAGGGGCGAAGATAAATGAATAAATGACGATGAATAGGAACAAATGATGAAAAGTTAAGTATCCTTAAAAGATATAAACAAATCTCATTTAAAATGCCACATCATAAAAGTTATCGTCTCTGCCTGTATTCGCTCATATAATGGTGTAATTGATAGGTAAATTTTAACTTTGATGGTCTATTGTGAAAAAAAGAACAAAGAAAAAAAAGAAAAGCAAAAAGAAAAAAAACTTGAGTGACTAAATGTATAAATTGGTCAAACATTGTTGTGCTACAGTTGCTACAACCTAAAGTATAATCGATTAACTAAAGGGAAAATAATTGAATAGGATAATCTTTATTGTTTTTTGTAATAAGTCCATTAACTTGTTGTTTTGTACACATTCAGTCCTTATGACTGGCTACTCTAGCTTAAGTTCTCAGTTTGTATACATTTAGTCCTTCATGTTTTTTTGTTGCAAAATAAGTCCTTCTTTTTTTTATACACATTCAGTCGTTATGATAGGTTTTCTTTAGGTTTTTGCTCATATGGCATTCTGTTGGGTTTTGGTATAATTCAACATCCTATGGTGCACATATGAAAGACCCCAACTTTCGTATTTATGAAAGACCCAAACTTTCATATTATTTCAACATTATTCTTAAGTTACTTCCTCAAAACATGCTACATGCATATTTATAAAACAATATTTTATATTGATAAAGTGATTACAAAAGATTGGATACAAACCGACTAGGTTTTATTACATTTCATATCTACCCAAGAATCTATTATTCATATACATACTTGAACATTAGAATACAGAGAAATGGTATTAACTATTCTAAATCTTTCAGCAGTATAAAACTAAATTGGATACTCATCACCTGCAAATGTTAAACATTGAGAGGGATAAGCGATAACGCTTAGTAAATTCAATAAATAGATACAATATAATCTTATGCCTTATATATACCAATATGACAGAAGCAAAAGGGAACAAGAACAACAATAGCATATGCGTATCATATGTCACGCTTTCAATATCAACTCAAGATTTGATTCAAAGATTTACGATCAATGAGACATAACAATTTCACCACTTGATATACATCAATAAAGCTTTTGGCCCAAACGGCACAGAAGATATACAACTTCGGATTAACAGTTTGGTAGATTTCAGGCTTAAAGCCCTGTCTAACCATTTGCCAATACCATAGAATAGAGTTCATTCTCTTACGGAGTCATGCTCTACATGGTCAGAGGCTACATACCAGTCCTATCTAACCTTATGCCAATGCCATAGAATAGAATTCATTCTCTTACGAGACATGTTCTACATGGCCAGAGGCTACATACCAGTACCACCGTGAATCTAAGTCCTTTTACTGATCACATGGTCAAAGGTATAACTTTGCTATTAAAAATAGCGAATAAAAATAACCTGGGAAAATAACACGGAATAATAACACTGAAAAGCACATAGCACATATAACACATAACATACAATTGTTCCTATATATTGAACTCACCTTAAAATAATCGTGGGTTAAAATAGTAATTTGAGCAGCATATCGGCTCCAAATATGGCTTTATTTGTTGAAAACCGGGAGAATTAGCTAAAAATCGGACTCTAAAAAGGTAGAGCTTCAAAACCGAAAAGATAAATTTTTCGGGCTCTTCGGGCACTTCGGGGCATATTCCGGGATTTAAAAATGTTACCGGGGTTTCGGGGCAATTTAAAATAGTGAAAATATTGAAAAAGGGGCCAAAAATGCCAAATTTAGGATTCTAGTCGGAAGATCTCGCAACCTCCTTATTTATAGGCGAGGTCCGAAGGTCGGATGAGAAGGAACCAGGCAGCGAAGCAGCTCGGTGGCATCAACAGCGAGGGACACGAGGCTGCTGCGTGGCTCGGACGTGGCTCGCATGCGAGGCTCCAGGTGGCTCGCTTCGCAGGTCAACACGGGAAGGCAGGTGGCAGCGAGGGAGGAGGGACACGCGTCTCAAGCGAAGCTCGGACACCGGCATACACACGCGTCGGCTTCGGATTGGTCCAGCGCCTCGTATGCGAGGAGTCACCTAGGCACGCGTCGGACCGCGGTTGGACCTACACTTCGGATGCGAGGGTTGCGACACGCCTCGCCAACTGGCCTCGATGACTCAGCAGTTCGAACACGTGGCACGCGTAGAGCGAAGGTGACGTGGCCGAAGTCCACGTATGCGAGATTTCTCGGTTTTTGTGCAAAAACTTCTAAAATCCATAACTTTCACATACGAGCTCCGTTTTTGACGTTCTTTATATGCACGCGTAGCTAAAATTATGCTCTACAACTTTCGTTTAGACTTCGTCGGCTAATTTTGACTTTAATTTTAATATTATTATTTTTAACAGACCGGGAAAGGAAAATCTGTTAAAAATTCATAACTTCTTCATCCGACGTCCGTTTTCGTCAGACTTTTTACCGTTGCACTACTAATGACGAGACCTTCAATTCTCGTTTAGGTTGTGTCGGCTAAAAATCACTCGATCTAAAATTCGAGTTTTTAGCTGTCTACTGCTAAGCTGAAACTTCGAAAAATCATAACTTCATCATACGAAGTCAGATTTTGGCGTTCCTTATATGAAAGTTGATTATTTTCACGAGTTCTACAACTTTCATTTACACCACTAAGGCTAAAAATTAGTTTATCGTAAACTAAATTTTTACGCGACAAAGTATTTTCCGGATTTATCACGGATCTTCATTTGGGCATAACTTCTTCGTTATAACTCGGATTTCGATGAGGTTTTCGCCTAAATGTTTCTAACAAGATTATCTACAACTTACAATAATAAAATTTTACTTATTTCAAATTTTATATTTTCGCTAAATTTTCATTATTTGGCTATTAATTGGAATCTCATAAGACTTCCAATATTTTATGAGTGATTCTAAACATAGTTTTACTTCATTTCTAGTAAAAACTATCCATTAGAACTCAACACTCAATTTCACATAATATTATTCTCTTTTATAATTTACAATACACGATTTCAAAACGTGTATGTTACAAATACCTCATCCTTTTGAGGATTTCGTCCCCGAAATCATAACGATTAAAATAAATGAGGATACTTCACTCTTATCTCATTCTTATTTTCCCCAAGTATAATTTGGACCTCGTTGGTGTTTCTACTTGAAAATCACCAACTCTACTTCTTTATTATGTATATTAGTCGTTCATTCGTTTACGGTCTTTTCAGGGTTTTCTACATATCTTAACTTATTATCCAATATCTCTTAGGATAACGGAATCATTTCATCATATACTCTTAAGCATTTGCACAGATAACTCACATGAAACACCTCATGAATATCTGTCAAATCTTCAGGCAATTCCAAGTAGTATGCTTGCTTACCAACCGTTCTTTCTTCCAAAGTAGTATAACGCCTTTTCATGAAATACGTTCAGTATTACTATATCATCCACCCGGAATTCTACGGGTCGTCTCCTCTTTTCTGCATAGGACATTTGTTGATCCTGGGCCGCTTTCATTCTTTCTCGGAAAATATGCATCTTGTCAGTGATGTCTTGAATCATTTTAGATCCTCCAAAGATCTTCTGTCCTATGTCACGCCAACATATTTGAGTATGACATTTACGCTCATACAGTACTTTATATACCTTCAGTATATTTTCTACTATTTTGATTGCTCTCTTCTTTTGATCATTTGTCTGAGGATGATAAGTTGTACTAAGAGCAACTCAAGATCCTAACTCATGCTTCATTCTCACCCAAAAGTGAGAAGTGAAACGAGTATCACAATCGGAAATAATTTTTAGTGGCGCACCATGTCTCGCCACAATTTCGTCTAAGTAAACTTGTGCTTATTTCTCCATTAGAACCATTGTACGTATGGCGACAAAATATGCACTCGTAGTCAGCTTGTCGACAATTATCAGTTTTCTTCTCCTCTTTCAAGGTATTAACTGTATAAGCCGGATAAGTAGAATATCCCTTCGACATAATTTACGAGTTTTTTTTTAAGAAAGAAATTTATTATTTTCACCGTAGACATAAATAGAATCTTCCCTCTCGATAGGGATGCATATCATCTCTTTGTAGCACAAGAGCTTTGCGTGGTTCTTTAACAACCAATCCATGTCGAGAATAATATCAAAGATAGGAATTAGGTTAGCAGGAAAATTATAACTTTCAATTCCTATAATACTAACTCTATAGGCTTTATCAGCAAGTAATGATATATTTCCTATGTTATCTATATGAAATAATTGGACAATTGCGTAACAAGCAATTTGAAAAGAATATGCGAATTTATAAGGCACGAAAGAATCTGAGGTATTGAAATCAAATAAGATGTGAGTAGATTTAGAGTTTACGAGAAAATTACTAGCCATGACATTCGAGTTTTAACTTACTTCCTTTGTGGTAATCTAAAATGTACGATATTTAACTTTTAGTTTGCCAAACGATTGTCAAACTCTTCAAACTTATTAATTACTAGCGGTGCTCAAACGTGCACCCGCTCATCATTCTCTATTGGGCTTTCGATCCTAATCTTTGAGTTAAAACTCAATTCTCATTGCAGACTCCTGCTCCTTCTTGGTTTATAGACTAAACCCAAGATAAGGTCTTTACTTTTGCTATAAAAAAAACTCGAATGGTCATATTCTAATGACCTTTGATTTTATCTCGCACAAGACACATAACGATCCAAACTCTTGTATTAGAATCAGATCGAATAAATCAAGCTGACAGAATAGCGAAAACAAAAAGAGTTTGATCAACACGTAGATGCTTTGGAACAGAAAGAATAGCACCACATATCTCTAGTTCGTGCTTTCGGACCTACACATCTTTTAGCTTTTGCACCTCCTCCTTTTTAGTTGGAGTACTCTTTGATTGTTGAACGGAAACTTGACTCCCCGCCTTTTGACTAGTAAGAATAGGGCAGAAACATTTCTTGTGTCCAGTAACACCACATAGCAAGTCATATCTCTGGAAAATGATTGCTCAATTCTTTAATGAAGATCGTTATATTTCTATCGACTACCTTGACCATTTACTTCTTCAGTATTCCTACTGAAGTTTCGTCACTATATGAGACATGGTTCTCTGAACCAATCAACTCCTTTCGCAGATTTATACTAATCGGACTCGATTCTTTATGACATTAAGATTTGAATGATAATTATCTTCTTAGTCATTACCGACACGAAGATAACGACACACATGAATAAAACGAAATCATTTACTAGCTTCTTGGTAACCTTGTGACTTTTCCTGATCCAAGTGTGAGTCCTGTGCTTCCAGTAGTATAGGCCTCTACTACTATTCACACCTACTCATACTCGTCCCAAGTATTGTCTCGCAGTTCCCAAGTCACCATTCAAAAGTTTTCACAAAGCAACTTATCACACATAAATGTGTTCAAGCAAATACATACAACAGTTTCTCCTAGACTCAACTAGGGTTTTTCACATTTCTATCAAACATATATTGGATTACCTATACTCGCCTTCTAGGATTCTTCTCATGCATATGCTCGTTTTAATATATCCTAATACTTTTCCATAGGTCGATAGAAATTTTACTTCCATTTCTTCATATAAATTCTTTCTCGAGTAGTGTCTACTCTACAAGACACACTATTCCAAAATTTACTCTAGCAGCATGGAGACAAACAGTCTTCTACTACCTACATCATCTTCTAACTCATGCAAACCATCATGCACATTTGTTCATTTCATTATTCTTCCTTGAAATCGTGATTCTTATATCTGAGTAAGCCTAAGTCTACTTCATAGGAGTCTATCCTAAGAAGTCTGCATCATAGCTGCATCTCAACAAGCTCTACTAGCTTCAACTTGGTTCTCTGTCATTCCTGACTATAACATCTCTTCTCATACGATACTATGGGTGTATTTCTTCTTCAATTAAGCATTCTACCTTATTTAAACAAGTAAGTTGCTTAACCATTTACCATTAAATGACTCAATTCACCATCCCAATCTTGTATGTTAAAGTCGGCTTAACACACAATGGAACTTCTATAAGGATGGGATAGAAGTCAATCATCACTTAGTATTATTAAATACTAAGTCTGAACATCTTTTATAGGGTTACTACTCGAACTACATACTACATCACAAATTCTTGGCCTATTAAGTCTAAAAAACTTCATTAGCCTTTCCTTTGATCTTCATTTAATTCTTCTAATCTTGTACCACATCGATTGAGATACTATCGAAGTATTGACCGCCATCTTCGGTTCTTCTGACTCTCTAAACAATCACTGCTTCAATCTAAACAGCGGTGGAAACAACTTCGTGGATTTGCACCAACACATTTGTCTCGCCCAAACGTGTTTCAAACGCACATCTTTCTTCCAAAGATGTTATTATATATCAAACATACTTTAAATGTATATTATCACTCTATTGGCATTAATACACTTATTACGATAATAATTCATATTTATTATTTTACTATATCTCGCGATCTTTTATTTATAAACTTATCGATGTCAACTATCATAAGTCTCTTTATCACTTCGAAAAATTCTATTACGAAAATTCTTAGAATTCTGAACATAAAATTTTCTAAACCAAGGTCGGCAACAGACTTTAAGCTTTCTCAAATAATAGCAATTATAGATAAGCACCTTAAGGCATGCTATATTCATTTATTATTTAGCACATATTAGAATATAAGGCATATCTCCTCTTAATATTCTAGTGCTTGATTCCATTAGGTATTCAACCTAAAATATACCCGATACATATCGTATCATCTTCACTTAACAATTCTTGTTTAAGTTTAGAAATTCTCAAAATTTCTAGTTCACTTAAACTAATTTTCTTAAAATTCTGAAGTAACTTAATATCTTAGAATACTAGGGTTTATCACTACCCAATCCCACACTTAAGTATTTCCTATGGTTTGTATCCATATACTTATTATGAATCATCTCATATATTGAGCTTCCAACAGTTTAAGTCTAAATACCAATCCGTGATATTTAGTTCACTTAAACCATTGCTCTGATACCATGATTGAAAGACCCCAACTTTCATATTTATGAAAGACCCAAACTTTCATATTATTTCAACATTATTCTTAAGTTACTTCCTCAAAACATGCTACATGTATATTTATAAAATAATATTTTATATTGATAAAGTGATTACAAAAGATTGGATACAAACCGACTAGGTTTTATTACATTTCATATCTACCCAGGAATCTATTATTCATATACATACTTGAACATTAGAATACAGAGAAATGGTATTAACTATTCTAAATCTTTCAGCAGTATAAAACTAAATTGGATACTCATCACCTGCAAATGTTAAACATTGAGAGGGATAAGCGATAACGCTTAGTAAATTCAATAAATAGATACAATATAATCTTATGCCTTATATATACCAATATGACAGAAGCAAAAGGGAAGAAGAACAACAATAGCATATGCGTATCATATGTCACGCTTTCAATATCAACTCAAGATTTGATTCAAAGATTTACGATCAATGAGACATAACAATTTCACCACTTGATATACATCAATAAAGCTTTTGGCCCAAACGGCACAGAAGATATACAACTTCGGATTAACATTTTGGTAGATTTCAGGCTTAAAGCCCTGTCTAACCATTTGCCAATACCATAGAATAGAGTTCATTCTCTTACGGAGTCATGCTCTACATGGTCAGAGGCTACATACCTGTCCTATCTAACCTTATGCCAATGCCATAGAATAGAATTCATTCTCTTACGAGACATGTTCTACATGGCCAGAGGCTACATACCAGTACCACCGTGAATCTAAGTCCTTTTACTGATCACATGGTCAAAGGTATAACTTTGCTATTAAAAATAGCGAATAAAAATAACCTGGGAAAATAACCCGGAATAATAACACTGAAAAGCACATAGCACATATAACACATAACATACAATTGTTCCTATATATTGAACTCACCTTAAAATAATCGTGGGTTAAAATAGTAATTTGAGCAGCATATCGGCTCCAAATATGGCTTTATTTGTTGAAAACCGGGAGAATTAGCTAAAAATCGGACTCTAAAAAGGTAGAGCTTCAAAACCGAAAAGATAAATTTTTCGGGCTCTCCGGGCACTTCGGGGCATATTCTGGGCTTTAAAAATGTTACCGGGGTTTCGGGGCAATTTAAAATAGTGAAAATATTGAAAAAGGGGCCAAAAATGCCAAATTTAGGATTCTAGTCGGAAGATCTCGCAACCTCCTTATTTATAGGCGAGGTCCGAAGGTCAGCTGAGAAGGAACCAGGCAGCAAAGCAGCTCGGTGACATCAGCAGCGAGGGACATGAGGCTGCTGCGTGGCTCGGACGTGGCTCGCAGGCGAGGCTCCAGGTGGCTCGCTTCGCAGGTCAACACGGGAAGGCAGGTGGCAGCGAGGGAGGAGGGACATGCGTCTCAAGCGAAGCTCGGACACCGGCATACACACGCGTCGGCTTCGGATTGGTCCAGCGCCTCGTATGCGAGGAGTCACATAGGCACGCGTCGGACCGCGGTTGGACCTACACTTTAGATGCGAGGGTTGCGACACGCCTCGCCAACTGGCCTCGATGACTCAGCAGTTCGAACACGTGGCACGCGTAGAGCGAAGGTGACGTGGCCGAAGTCCACGTATGCGAGATTTCTCGGTTTTTGTGCAAAAACTTCTAAAATCCATAACTTTCACATACGAGCTCCGTTTTTGACGTTCTTTATATGCACGCGTAGCTAAAATTATGCTTTACAACTTTCGTTTAGACTTCGTCGGCTAATTTTGACTTTAATTTTAATATTATTATTTTTAACAGACCGGGAAAGGAAAATCCGTTAAAAATTCATAACTTCTTCATCCGACGTCCGTTTTCGTCAGACTTTTTACCGTTGCACTACTAATGACGAGACCTTCAATTCTCGTTTAGGTTGTGTCGGCTAAAAATCACTCGATCTAAAATTCGAGTTTTTAGCTGTCTACTGCTAAGCTGAAACTTCGAAAAATCATAACTTCCTCATACGAAGTCAGATTTTGGCGTTCTTTATATGAAAGTTGATTATTTTCACGAGTTCTACAACTTTCATTTACACCACTAAGGCTAAAAATTAGTTTATCGAAAACTAAATTTTTACGCGACAAAGTATTTTCCGGATTTATCACGGATCTTCATTTGGTCATAACTTCTTCGTTATAACTCGGATTTCGATGAGGTTTTCGCCTAAATGTTTCTAACAAGATTATCTACAACTTACAATAATAAAATTTTACTTATTTCAAATTTTATATTTTCGCTAAATTTTCATTATTTGGCTATTAATTGGAATCTCATAAGACTTCCAATATTTTATGAGTGATTCTAAACATAGTTTTACTTCATTTCTAGTAAAAACTATCCGTTAGAACTCAACACTCAATTTCACATAATATTATTCTCTTTTATAATTTACAATACACGATTTCAAAACGTGTATGTTACAACATACAACCCTAAATACCTTGGATCTACGTTTTCACTAATTATACATGCAAATGGTTACCAAGGTATTAAACCTACAACTAGCAAGCATTTGATATAAACCATATAAAATACTAGTTATGATAACATACCTTTTGATGGAGCTTGAAGTCTTGATGTATTTGGCCTTAAAGAGCTTAGCCCCAATAGTATGGAAGCCTCAAGTGGAATCACAACACACCTTGGACAAAGGATGAACTTGAGAGAGAATTCCATGCACCCAAAAACACCATGAACTCCAAGAATACACTTATCTCGATTTGGGCAATGAAGTATGTATTGATATGTGGGATTTCTTCATGGATATAACCCAAATCCATACCCATGGGTTTTATGATCCATGGTTCATGTGGCCCAACTCTTTATGTATCCATACATATACTCGGCCCAACATGGATCATAAGCCCAACACACACACACACACACAGATATATATATATATATATATATATATATATATATAACTAATTAACATAATTAGTCCCCAATGATTTAATTAGCCTCTTTTGATCACTAAATTAATTCCAAATTAATTCTTGATCAAAACTAATTAACTCAAATGATTTCATATTAATACATTATAACTTATTATATATTAATAAATCATATATAACCTCTTCTCTCAAAAGTCTATCCTAAAAAATTGTCCTGATGATATGCAACCCAAATGGACCATGCTACTCTCGGGTCAAGTGCATACCAATAATAGTTATGGGCTTAGACATCTAATCCAATAGTCTCCCACTTGGATAAGTCTAAAACTATTACTGCAAGTACGACTTTATAACCTGACTAGCAATCGTAGCTCTTAAAGCCACTGTCGAACTCTAAACAAATCAACGACGCGTCCATTAGATAAGTGATCATATATTCCTCCATTCTAGATATCATATGGACGGAGAGATAGATTATAATCATTCTCTCTGTCCATTTGTTGTTTCGCGATTTTCGATTTATGAAAACTGACTAATTGAACAAATCAAATTAGTCCAGGCTTGGCCAAGCACTTAGGGGTGTCATCACTAAATCATCGAGGGGCCCACAAATATCGCTTTTATCTTTATGAGGTAAAAGGAATGGATAAACTTCGACTCATTTTCTTGTACTAACTACTTGTTGAATCATACACAAAGGCACGTTTTATGACATCAAGTTGATAATGCGTTTTCGTACAATCAATGTATAACCAACTCATAGTCAACAACTCATATCTCTAGGTTTGAAGAATATAAGATATTATCGTCTCATGATTCACTCGTGATAAAATCCATGAAGTGATTCAAATGAGTGTGTGTTTAATACAATACTCGAATCTTATTCCAGGAGCACTCATCATCACTGCATCTAAGTCTAGCCACCTAGACAAACTAAAAACCTATTCATGACAATCTTGCCTCAATACCTACTTCCAAAGTATGATTGACTGTGGTTGGTTTGAATAACCTAGTTATTCGGGAAGTCAAAACATGCAAAGTGAAACACAAGAATAATACTAATCCTATATAGCCCCAACACTTTGAGAGTAAATAAAAAACACCTTTTATCTAAGCACCATATTGATTACTCATTATTCATGTAATGTTTCAAATTTTCAACTTAATACTTGAATTAAAACAATAGTCATGCCATGCTCCAAGCATGCACACTATGCTTACCTACGGTCCTTTCTTTTATTGAGTAGATCAATTGAACACGACTCCAATGATGCTCATTTCATAATCCCAAACCCTTTTGTAAATGTAAGAATACCAAACTCTTGTCATTTACTTTGACAACCCGAAATTTTCATTCGGTCAAACCCTAGAAGTCAATCACTTCTTATTATAAGTTAATGTCATTATTTCTTATTTTAATAAATTTAGAGTTCGTTTGATTATTTTAATATTATTCTTTAAACGAACGGGTGAAAGAAAGTGTCGTCTCGGGTTTTGAAATTTAAAAACCACAAACACCTCGTCCCTTAGAAGTTCACGGCCAGACTTTTATGTTTGGATCGGAAAAACTTCCAAAAATCGTGAACTCATGCATAAGCATGAGTTTACTCCCCAAGTTAATCACTTTTCACTTTTCACCCCAAAAGAGTAAACTCCAAAAGAGTAAACTCAAGAAACCCTCTCAAGTATCAAACTAGAATCAATTCAAGATCTTCAAACTTGTAAGTGTTCTAGCCATTCCAAGTTGACTAAACACTTAATCTAGTGTTTGTGCATCTATTCATCCATTCACTTTTGTGTTTTTGATTAGATTTCCAAAAACAACAAGAACACCAAGAACACACACTAAGTGTTCTTGGACTTTTAACATATTTCAAGCTTCCTTATAGTAAGTACTTCAATCCTTGAGTCTTATTGAGTTAGTATTACATGTTAGCATCAAGAAAATATGCCAAGAACACAAGGAACAATGTGTTCACGGTCCAAGAATGTTCTTGGGCCGTAAACACCAAATAAGGCACCAAAGTGTGTCTAAGTCCCTAATCTAAGCCCTAGTTGGATGTTTAAGCCTTCCTTGACATGTTTGAACCTTCCCTTGATGGGTTTAAGCCTTGAGAAACACCAAAGAATGCCATGTTCATGTGTTTATGGTTTGAGGAGCTCCCAAAACCGTAAACGCCCTTTAGTGTGTTTAATTGGGCCATATTCCTTCCTTAAGCCTAAAAACTAACCTAGGCAATTACCTTGATGAGTTAGGGACTTGAAAATGTAACAATACCAATTTCCATATGGGTTTAAGGTAGTAAACCAAAAGGGAAATGACCATGAGGCCGTAAAATCCTCAAAGGAGTGTTTTGTTGCCCTAGTCCCTTCCAAAGTCCTAACCACCAAGTAGAAATGCTTTAAAGGACTTGTAAAAACTCAAAACAACATATGGTCATAAGGTCTAGAGCTTACGACCGTAAACCCTTGAGTTTACTGCCATAAACTCCTTGGGCAATGGTCATTAAAACCGTAAACTCCAAAGGAGTTTACCGTTGGACCCCAAACACTTTAGCCTTGACCTACAACAACTTAGATGCCATCCTTAGGACTAATAACACCTATGTAAGGTGTTTAGCATGTTCTAGGGGGTCTTATCATGATCAATTAGTAGTTTAAAGCTAATTGGGTACATATATGTGTGATTATATGTTAACTAGGATTATAAAGTGTGATCAAGACTTCACTTGTCACCTACCGATCCTACATCTTCAGTACATCTGAACCACTCACTACAGGTGAGTTCATACCCCTTAATCAATGTTTAAATGATTTTAAATGCTTTAATGGGGGAGGGGGAATACAAGTAGAAAACAACATGTTATTAAATCACTCATATGTATTTATAACTGTGTTTTCATCCAACAGATTTCACATACTTCAAAATGTGATGCATGAAATGGTTTTCTATCTTAAAAATACTTTGTTATCAAATGTATTACTTTTGATATGTTTATTAAAATGACATCAAGTCATTGTTAATTATTGTTCAAAACTCATAGATGTTTTACAAAACCATTTTTACCTTCTTGAACAAAACTATTTCTATACACTTATGTCCTTATATATGTGTTGAGGTTATACTTTTCATCCTTCATTTAGTTTCCCACACTATTGTGTAGCAAGGGTGTATAAACTTGTTTGGACAATCAATTACCTTCCAGATAACTATTATAGGGATAGTTAGGAGATACATAACATCATTCCTATTACAAGGAATCACACCAGAGTCAGTTCATTCATGAGTCTATACTATACATTACATGTTACATGAATACATTTACATATATACATTTATTTGTATGCACTTACATGGATACTTGTACCTCGATTCACTAGGATGATTTACTAGTACATTATGTGTAAATTTTCCTGCCTATCTCAGTTCAAGGGGATGTCTAGACGGGACTAACCATTCCGAAACCCACCTGTTAGCAATAGTGGTAGATGAACATCTACGGATGCCTACGGTTATTACTTATACTAGGGGTACCTTTACGAGACTAACCATTCCTTTAGCCTACTGTTCGCTACAGAGGTAAATGACCATCTACGGATGCCTACGGTTAATACTTATACTAGGAGTACCTTTACGAGATTAACCATTCCTTAAACCTGCTGCAACTACAAAGGAACCATTGAACCATCTACGGATGTTCAAAGGTTATACATTTCGCTATTCGTGATGTCGTGTTATTCCTAATACAAAAGGATAACACTTACATGATTCCATTTTTCCTATTACTTTATTTTGTGATACATTCACATAAACGATGAGTTAGACTAAGTATTGTTAGTAATAGTCAAAAAGGAAGAAAAACCATCTTTGTTACAGCAAAACATTCGGGTCTTGGTAGAAGACTACATTTTATACTAGTAGGAAATATGTGATTTTCTAGGGTTTTCATACTTATATCAATTGATTAATTCAAATATTTTCATGGCATTCATAACAGATTTCCAAAGCAAGACAATGACACTTAAATACTTATGAATTCACCAGCTTTAAGCTGATACTCGCTTTCAAAATAACTTGTATTCTCAGGTCACCAGTAGACAGGTACGATGGCCAGGTTTTGAGAAGACGGAGCATAGTCAAGATTCGTCTTTTATTTTGATTACATATTTTGGTGTCTTATTACAATGAAAGAACACACATGTATTAAAACTTTACTTTTAATGCAATGGATGATGTTGTTGCTTGTTTACTACTTTACACTGTTGTGATACTGTACATGACGTCCTCCACCCCGGAACGTTTCTGCCGTTCTCGGTTTTGGGGTGTGACAGATTGGTATCAGAGCATTGTTTATAGTGAATATAGTATATCAACCCATAATAGATATACTAACTATACATACATTGGGATTAAAACACTCTGTCTAAGAGTTATACTTTTAAATAATAAAATATTTAAGTAAGTATACGTGCCTGCATTCATACTAAAATCAGTGTCACAATGACAAGAACAAAAGTATTACGATTGTTGAATATCACAAGTAAGCCTGGGGATATATGGTCAGTCTTGGGAATGGCATAGCCTGATCAACTATGCTGGTCCAAGGAGTGATTAGCATATGCCCAAGAATGGTTGTGATGTGGCAACAAGCCTAAAAACTTATCAACATAACCATAAAGAAATACCATAGGGGTATTCGGTCTTACTGTAATTATCTTAGTCAGTTCGTCTATTTAGCTATTTCTTATATCCCTTTTCTCGCGTAGATTATAATGGCTGGATTTCACCATGGCGACCCGTACTTCCCAAACCAAGGCAACGCTGGATGGCTAGAGGAAGAACCAGAAGATGATCACCCAATCCCATTGGATGACCACCATACTGAGGGTTTTTCTGATAGTTCTGACTCAAAGCCTGAAGTCAACAACCTACCTCGAGCTGCTCAAAACCCAAACCTGAACCCCCGTCCCGCATTTCAAGTACCCACACCTCTATGGGTCATAAACTGGAATACATGGAGTCATGAACAGGGTCAACCCATTCCCAACGACGGAGACAGAAGCTTCTACAACCTCACTGAGGGAGGTTCTGCTGACAGGGTCCTACCCATCATGGTTCGTAGGATTTCTCGGAACACGATACCGGGTCAATCAAATATAAATTGAGTCTTGGAGATTGACGCCAACGCTGGCGTTAACACAGTCCGCATTCGCCAACTAGAGTCTGCTCATGAAAGGACTTTGGTCCGCAATGCAGCTCTGTAGAGGGAACTTGCTGAAACTCAAGCTGAAGTTAGGGAACTTCGAGCTCAGCAAGTGAGAGCTGACAGGCGTATGAGGGACATGGAACATCTACTGTCGGGATCAAGAACTCATGCTAGCAGTTCTCGTCGCCGATAGAATCTCGTCGACTCATCTTTTGGATATAACCTAGTTTATGTAAAAACTTTGGTCTAATTTCCTATCTTTGTAAATCTTAGACCTGTTAGGTCTTGATCTAGTCATAGTTCTGTCAAAATTTTCCTATCTTGGTTGATGTAAGGCCTACTTCTAGGCCATTTTTCCTGAACTTGTTACATCTATAATTCTAGTATTATTGACAAATATCTAATCATGTGGAAATTATATTCCAAATGCTATCATCTTCATTTAGTTATACAATACACTGTGTTGTTGGACTATAGGGAATTAGTCCATGAGGCACACTCATTATTAATTTATTCTTATCCATGTCATCATCTTTTAAACATATAGTTAAAGATGCCGCCACGCAGGAATCCCAGGCGTAACCCAAATAACGAAATGCTGATACCACCACCTCAACCTCCTCAACCACATTCTCCTTTCGATGCCACTATGTTCCAGGTAGCCTTCACAGTAGCAGTAGCAGTTTCTGTGTCAGCCATCAATGCTCTTGTCCCTAGTGGATCGGGAACAGGTGCACATCCCTCCAACCACGGCGAAAGCCATGGACATCCGCAGGAATGCACCTACAAGGACTTCACGAACGCCAAACCTCACAGCTTCAATGGAACTGGGGGTGTTATGGTGTTAAGACAACGGATTGAAAAGATGGAATCCGTCTTTGAAATCCATGCTTGCCAGGAGGGCAACAAGGTCAAGTTTGCAACTTGTACCTTCTCTGATAGAGAACTAACATGGTGGAATGGCCATGTTAAGTATCTGATGATAGTGGTGGCATATTCCATCAGTTGGGAACACTTGAAGGACATGCTGATGAGAGAGTACTATCCTCAGGGTGAAATACAAAAACTCGAGCAGGAACTCTGGAGTCTGCAAATGGTTGGATCCGACATAGGAACCTATACAAATAGGTTCTGCGATCTGGCAATCCTGTGCCCTGATATGGTTACAATCGAAAGCAAGAATTTAGAGAGATATATCTGGGGACTGTCTCCCTAGATCTAGTCAAGTGTGTTAGCTTCCAAGCCTGTCACTTTTGATAGTGCCAAGGAGTTGGCACAATCTCTCATAGACCACGGGAAACACCGGAACCCAACAATCCCTGCACCTGGACCACAAAAGTTCAACCCCGACAACAACAAGAAGGGGTGGAACAAGAGGAAAATAGGGGATTCGCAAGAATCCTACAAGAGACAACAACTTGTGGCAATCAATGCCGCCACAGTAACTCCTGTTGTCCCTGCGAACCCCTTACCAGCAAGAGCTTATGCTGGAACCCTACCGAAGGGCAACAAATGCAACTTCTACCACCACGGACCTGGCAAAGAGATGCAATGCTCTAACTGCAACAGGAAGGGGCATACAGCCCATTTCTACAAGACTCCAACAGCTCAGGCCGCCCAGGTTCCTAACGCCGGTACGGGCTAGGCTTGCTACGGTTGTGGCGAAGTGGGCCATTACAATAGGAACTGCCCTGAAGCGGGGATGGCTGGAGGGGTAGGAAGAGTTATGGCCTTGGGCCACGAGGAAGCGGTAGCTGATCCTATGATAGTTACTGGTACGTTTCTCCTCGATAACTCATATGCTTGCATACTTTTCGACAGTGGAGCACAGAAAAGTTTCATAAGTCATAAATTTGCACACCTGCTTAAACAAAAACCATGCGCATTAGATAATTCATTCACGATAGAAATGGCTAACGAAAAAATGGAGAGTACTAACTGCATATACGTAGGTTGTACGTTAACTTTAGATGGCCATACTTTCAAGATAGACCTCATGCCGATCCCAATTAAATGTTTCGACGTTATCATCGGCATGGATTGGTTGAGTCTTCTTCGCGCCGACATCATGTGCTTTGAAAAAGCAGTCCGTCTTAACCTTCCTAACAACGAAACCTTAGTTATCTATGGCAATAAACCTAGTACGATCCTTCGTATCATTTCGTGCATCCAAGCCTAGAAGTGCTTGCGAAAGGAATATCATGCATTCCTCGCACACATCGTCGATACGAGTCAAGAAGTGAAGGACATTCAGAAAATCCCCGAAGTACGCAACTTTCCCGACATCTTCCCAGAAGAACTTCCCGGATTACCACCACAACGCCAAGTCAAGTTCAGAATCGACTTAGTGCCAGGAGCTACTCCCGTAGCCAAATCTCCTTATCGTCTGGCACCGGCCGAGATGCAGGAACTTTCCAGCCAGCTTAACGAACTTCTCAAGAAGGGATTCATTAGGCCAAGCTTCTCACCATGGGGAGCACCGGTCTTGTTCTTCAAGAAGAAAGACGGATCGTTTCGCATGTGCATCGACTATAGAGAACTCAACAAGCTTACCATTAAAAATCGTTATCCTTTGCCCCGCATTGACGATTTATTTGATCAACTTCAAGGAGCCAACTACTTCTCGAAGATAGATCTACGATCCGGATATCACCAACTACAAGTGTTAGAGGAGGATGTTCCAGAGACAGCCTTCCGAACTCATTATGGACACTACGAGTTTGTAGTGATGCCGTTCGGATTAACTAACGCGCCCGCAGTATTCATGGATCTGATGAATAGGGTGTGTCGTCCTTACTTGGATCAGTTCGTCATTGTTTTCATTGATGACATACTTATCTACTCTCGAAGTAAGGAGGAACATAGTCAACATCTCCGTAGAGGAAGACACCTACAGAAATTCGTCAATTTCTAGGTCTCGCTGGCTACTACCGCAGGTTCATTCAGAACTTCTCCCACATAACGAAACCTCTTACAACCCTGACCCCAAACACTTTAGCCTTGACCTACAACAACTTAGATGCCATCCTTAGGACTAATAACACCTATGTAAGGTGTTTAGCATGTTCTAGGAGGTCTTATCATGATCAATTAGTAGTTTAAAGCTAATTGGGTACATATATATGTGTGATTATATGTTAATAGGATTATAAAGTGTGATCAAGACTTCACTTATCACCTACTGATCCTACATCTTCAATACATCCGAACCACTCACTACAGGTGAGTTCATACCCCTTAATCAATGTTTAAATGATTTTAAATGCTTTAATGGGGGGGGGGGGGGAATACAAGTAGAAAACATCATGTTATTAAATCACTCATATGTATTTATAGCTGTGTTTTCATCCAACAGATATCACATACTTCAAAATGTGATGCATGAAATGGTTTTCTATCTTAAAAATACTTTGTTATCAAATGTATTACTTTTGATATGTTTATTAAAATGACATCAAGTCATTGTTAATTATTTTTCAAAACTCATAGATGTTTTACCAAACCATTTTTACCTTCTTGAACAAAACTATTTCTATACACTTATGTCCTTATATATGTATTGAGGTTATAGTTTTCATCCTTCATTTAGTTTCCCACACTCTTGTGTAGCAAGGATGTATAAACTTGTTTGGACAATCAATTACCTTCCAGATAACTATTATAGGGATAGTTAGGAGATACAAAACATCATTCCTATTACAAGGAATCACATCAGAGTCAGTTCATTCATGAGTCTATACTATACATTACATGTTACATGAATACATTTACATATATACATTTATTTGTATGCACTTACATGGATACTTGTACCTCGATTCACTAGGATGATTTACTAGTACATTATGTGTAAATTTTCCTACCCATCCCAGTTCAAGGGGATGTCTAGACGAGACTAACCATTCTGAAACCCACCTGGTAGCAACAGTGGTAGATGAACATCTACGGATGCCTACGGTTATTACTTATACTAGGGTTACTTTTACGGGACTAACCATTCCTTTAGCCTACTGTTTGCTACAGAGGTAAATGATCATCTACGGATGCCTATGGTTAATACTTATACTAGGAGTACCTTTACGGGATTAACCATTCCTTAAACCTGCTGCAGCTACAGAGGAACCATTGAACCATCTATGGATGTTCAAAGGTTATACATTTTGCTATTTGCGATGTCGTGTTATTCCTAATACACAAGGATAACACTTACATGATTCCATTTTTCCTATTATTTTATTTTGTGATAGATTCACATAAACGACGAGTTAGACTAAGTACTGTTAGTAATAGTCAAAAAGGAAGAAAAACCATCTTTGTTACAGCAAAACATTCGGGTCTTGGTAGAAGACTACATTTTATACTAGTAGGAAATATGTGATTTTCTAGGGTTTTCATACTTATATCAATTGATTTAATCAAGGATTTTCATGGCATTCATAATAGATTTCCAAAGCAAGACAATGACACTTAAATACTTATGAATTCACCGGCTTTAAGCTGATAATCGCTTTCAAAATAACTTGTATTCTCAGCTTACCAGTAGACAGGTACGATGGCCAGGTTTTGAGAAGACGGAGCACAGTCAAGACTCGTCTTTTATTTTGATTACATATTTTGGTGTCTTATTACAATGAAAGAACACACATGTATTAAAACATTACTTTTAATGCAATGGATGATGTTGTTGCTAGTTTACTACTTTACACTGTTGTGATACTGTACATGACGTCCTCCACCCCGAAACGTTTCCGCCGTTCTCGGTTTTAGGGTGTGACATTTACTGTAATTTGTTAGATTCTAAACTTTATATGCAATGATTCTCTTGTAATGACTATGCACAAAAGTCACAAAGACTCTGAAACAATCATTACAAAGTATTCCAACGGAGATCAATTCCATGGAACTGAAGTTTAATATTCAAAGTACATTCCTTTGAACTTTGCATTAAGTTTTCTAATCTTACACAGATTTAGAGAATAGCTTCCACCTATGGAAACAATTCCATATTACCATTTTGACTATCACTTCTGAATAAGAGTTTCCTCTTTTCAGAATATGTCAATATGGTCCTTTCTAAAGTTCACACTATACTTCCAATTGTCCACAAGCAACCAATCTTTGGTAAACCTCGGATTATCCTCGAAAATTGTTTAATCATTTTAGTCGTATCTGGTTCTATTCCTTTTTATTTTCCATGTTCTCACAATTCGAACTATGAAGACGGATGCTATAATCATAATCGAATTTTGAAAACGCAACATATATAGAATTTCATTATGTTGAACCATTCCAACATAACATTCATGTATATCTTTGACTAAAGTTGAGTAAAATCTCAATCTAATCTTGTAGAATTGGAATGAAGTATAAAATCCTCTCCCTTAATTATAGCAAAACAACTTTTCAAAGCGAATTGAAATTTTTTTTTTCTATAATTAACATTGTTAGCATGCAACACGTAACATAATAATCAAGCACCCACTAACATGATAATTATAATTTAACTAGCATAACACTTTATGCTCCCACTAGCTTTGACATGTACCCAAAAATTAGCTGGACTTCTAGAAATCAATACTTTATTGACTTTCTTACCAAAGTTCAGTTTTATGATATGAGATGATTTGATAAGACTTTATCAAAATCATACACCTTTCCTTAGATAGCTTACATGTGTGTCTAAACATTTTTAGCACTATGAAAAGGAATGTCGTAATCATAGTCTCAATTGTTTAGACCTTTGTCGTTTCTCACATGTCTATGTTAGTGTGTCGGTTACCCACACATACTCCACTAACAACTTTGAGAATGCAAATATCACATTTGCTATGTACTTAAAACCTACTTAGTGAAAGCGTTTCCTCACCATCATTTTCATGAATCGGAGAGAAACCTTATGACACTTAAATTTTCTGCTGTATGTGTTCCTATCCATGTGAATTATTTATAACCATAATCTCAAGACAAGGTCAGTAACAAATCCAAACTCATATGGACTGAACTTTCCCAATCTCATTTTCTTGCCACTTAGTAGCATAAGGGTATACCATTGCTTCTAGGTTGTTATGCAAACAATTGAGAACTTATAGAACTCACAAGCATAGTCAATTTAACTGGAATGGGCACATAAATACACCAACACAATGGGTTACAAACCTCAAGTTGTGTGCTAGCGATTAAACAATGGGTTTTTATTATTGATTAGTTCTTGAAACTTTTCCAAGATCTTTAAGACTCCCACTGTCCTCTTGACATATGAGATTCTCTTGTCAAGAACCATTCCTTGACAAAACAAATATTCAGGAGTTAGTGTGGTTGCTTATCAAGATAAACACTTCTCACAATTTGGTCTTAGTGGGTCTCTATTTTATCTAAAACATCACAACTTACCAATTTCAAATATACAAGAGTAAGAAACATGTTACTCTACATTTGATAAGTGTTACAAAAATTTCTTAAAATTATGTCACTCAAGTTACAATCTTAGAGTATGACTCCAAGACTTGTTTTGGAACGAAGTATGGTTTATCTTTTGATTTAACCATTTCAACAATTCATGATTCCTATCCTTAGCCAAACAAATGCACCAAGGTGTCTTTAGAGGATCAATTGTGATATGGTTCCATAATTACTAAGATAACCATAAAACAAGATACGCAAGTACTCTCCCATCTCTTCAGATCGGAGAAACCTTTATCTTTCTGTCTTATTTGATTCTTCTTATCCGTCCTGCCATACATCGAAACTTTTCCAATGCTTTAGAATTATACTCAAACTTGTAAGTATAACCATATTTACTAAACTTTAGTAAATCATGACAAATAGTCTTATCGATCTTTTGTGGTGGACTTGACCGGTGCACAAGAATGTGTACTTGATCCCTTAGTCCTTCACTTGACTCACATACACATGTGAACAAGGAATTAGTCTTAATTTACAAAAGATGAAAATTCTCATTCATCATACAATACAAGTTGCATGATTCCAAGTTTCTATCCAACTGAAACTTGGGCGATGAGAATCTTTCCTTATTTGGTAAATTATGACTCTACCACAGATGAAAAAATCAAATCCATTTTCCAATATTGCTATTAAATGGAAACATATAAACGATGATTTTTCACAAATGCCATTGTAAGGATAGTTAAAATAAATAAAATCAAAACCTTTTTCTTTTATTTTAAAACTTGTGGAAAAACTTATCCTTACAATGCAAATACATATGAAAAACATGTTGTTATCTATTCCTAAGAAATCTATCATAAGTCTTAAGTAGCAGCTCAAAAATTCTGATCATCAAACCATGTGATCGAAATCCATCTATTCGCGATCAGAATCAGCTTAATCTTTGTTTAAGCTTCCTTACTCTTCTTAGATTATATAAAACATCAAAATGTAATTACATTACATCATGTATCAGAATCTACAAATAAGAACTTAATAGAGTTAGATAGTGGACTTTACCTGAAGTAAAGTCAAACCTTTTTCACTTTACCAACCTTATGATCTTTCAGGTATATTTGGCAGCTTCATAATCAATGCCCCTTCTTTTGGCTAAAGAAACATGTGGACTCTTTTGAAATGGTACACTTGATTGTCTAGACTTAGCCTTTCTCTTTATTATTGAGTCAAACAACTTGACCATGGCCGATTCCTTTCCATTAGGAAGAGAAAGGTTTTCTAGACTTCCAATGTCACCACTGACGATGTCCAAATAGGTTTTGGAAGTTGATCTTCTAATCAAATTTGTTTTACCAGTCCTCCAAATCATTGCTGATTCAGCAGCACCAAGCAAATAGATAAGATCATTAAGAGTCATGTCATAGTCTGTTTCATAGTAGTGATTGGTTTTAGCCATATGAACATTCCTATGTGCACATGCAACCCTAATGCTTGGATCTAGGTTTATCTAATTGAACATACATTGAATCCAAGACTTCTAATGGCTAATAGAGTATTATAACAATATGAATTCAGAATTAGAAGTTTACCTTGAATCACTTGCTTGATCTTCTTGTCCTTGGAGCTTTAGAGTCACAATTGTCACTCCTCTAATGGCTTACAAACACCAACTAGCAAGAGGATGATTTGAGAGAGAGGAGAGGGGATCAAAATCGGCCAGGGTTTATTTCTAAAGCACAAGTGCCGATTTCCTTAACCCTTGGGGTCTATTTATACTTGTAAGGCTCCTAGGGTTTCACCTTTAAATCCTAATTGGATAACTTAGGCCCTAAGCAATCCAATCCCCTTCATGATAAGCCTTTGGACGATTTTCAAGGCCTATCCAAAGTCTTTAAAACCATCCACCATTATCCATAAGGGATTTATAGCCCAAAGTACAACTATCATACAATTGACAGTTTATGCCCCTTTATTCAATTAATCTCTTTAAGTCACAAAATTAATTCCTAATTAATTTATGACTTATATTAATCAAATAATAATATTATTACTCTTTATATTATTCTCATAATATATTAATAATATTTCTTCTCTCATAATAAATCATCCTGTCAAGTTGCTATGGTGAAGGCAACCCAAAAGGACCATGCACAACCGGGTCAAATACTTGCCTAATATAGTTGCAGCCTTAGACACTATTCCAACAGTCTCCCACTTGGATAAGTCTAGTAACTATATATACAAGCATAATCCGATTAGCAATCGTAGCTCTCAAAGACGCTGTCAAACTCTGATCTAATCAATCTTGTCCTTCAGATAAGGGATCGTACAGTCCTCTGTTTAGATATCATGCTGACAATTCTATGGAACTAATTTGTCTAGCATTTGGTTTCTCGATCTCTGATTTATTTGACATAGAACTTAATCGAACACATCAATTCAGTTCTGACCGGGCCCGACACATAAGTCAAATCAAATCATCGAGAGGCCGAGATATCGCTTTTACCCTCTTGGGATAAAAGTAACAGATAAACTTCGACTTATATGCATTTACTTATTCATTAATCAACTATACACAACAATGCGTTTTATAACATCAAGTTACTGATGCGGTTTCGCATTATTAATGTACAACCAATTAAAAAATAACAAACCATATATCTTGGTTTTAAGACTATATGATATTATCGTCTTGCGATCACCCTTTTTATCACATTCCATAAGGTGATTCCAGCAAGCGCGGGTTTGTTCCAATGCTCAAAACTAGTTCATAAGCACTCATGAACGTTGCAACAAACTTTTGCTATGTCTAATACCATTTAGACAATCTACACACCAATTCATGACAATCTTCATTCATACCTACTTCCAACATATGAACGATTGTGGACAATTTGAACAATTCGATTATTCTTAATAAACTCAATTATTCTGGAAGTCAAAACATGCAAAATGAAACAATAGTTAAACAATTTACATAAGACAGTAACATTACTCATAAATAATACTCTTTTATTTAATCATCAAATGTTAATTACAATTATCTATTACACGTTTCTACTACTATCTAATCTATACTAATATCATCCTTCAGCCCAATACTCCTAGCATGATGCAAGTGCTTAACCCTACTCAGTCCCTTCGTAAGCGGATCTGATGGGTTATCTTCTGATGATATCCTCTTCACTACGAGTTGTCCTTCTTCTACACGATGTCTAATAAAATGATATTTTCTGTCAATATGTCGAGATCTACCATGATCCCTCGGTTCCTTGGTCAAGGCAACCGCTCCTTCATTATCACAGAAAATCTCCATGGGCTCCTTTATGGCAGGTACAACTCCAAGATCACCGATGAAGTTCTTTAACCATATTGCCTCCTTCGATGCTTCACTTGCTGCAATGTACTCTGATTCACACGTTGAATCAGCTACGGTTTCCTGCTTGGAACTTTTCCAAGTTACTGCTCCTCCATTCAGGGTAAAGACCCAGCCCGACTACGAACGGTAGTTGTCCCTGCCGGTCTGAAAGCTGGCGTCACCATACCCTCGCACCTTCAAGTCATCACTCCCTCCGAGGACTAAGAACCATTCTTTTGTCCTCCGAAGGTACTTAAGGATATTTTTAACCGCAATCCAATGGGCTCTGCCAGGGTTCCCTTGATATCTGCTAACCATGCTCAAAGCAAAGGCTACATCAGGGCGAGTACAAGTCATAGCATACATGATTGAGCCAACTGCGGAAGTGTATGGTACTCGGCTCATTTCTGCTATTTCAGCTTCGGTACTCGGACTTTGAGTCTTACTCAATTTGGCATTACTTTGTATCGGTAATTCTCCCTTCTTCGAGTTTTCCATACTAAAACGTTTTAGTACCTTATCTAAGTAAGTGTTCTGACTAAGTCCTATTAGTCTCTTACTTCGCTCTCTCACTATCCTTATTCCTAGAATATAGGAAGCCTCTCTGAGGTCCTTCATAGCGAAGCACTTCCCAAGCCAGGACTTAACTTCCTGCAGAGTCGGGACGTCGTTTCCTATGAGTTGTATGTCATCGACATATAGAACGAGGAAGCTTACTATACTCCCACTGGCTTTGACATATACACATGATTCATCTTCGCTTCGTACAAATCCAAACTCTTTGACTTTCTCATCGAAGAAAAGATTCCATCTGCGAGACGCTTGCTTAAGTCCATAAATGGACTTCTCAAGCTTACACACTCTATTTGGATGCTTCGGATCGACAAAACCCTCTGGCTGAGCCATGTAAACATCCTCAGCCAACTTCCCATTAAGGAAAGCAGTTTTGACATCCATTTGCCAAATCTCATAATCATGAAATGCGGCAATGGCTAGCATCAGTCTAATAGACTTTATCTTTGCAACTGGTGAGAAGGTCTCATCATAGTCAACTCCAGGAGTTTGAGTAAAGCCCTTCGCAACCAATCGCGCTTTATATGTGTGTATGTTTCCATCCACATCGGTCTTCTTCTTGAAGATCCATTTGCAACCAACGGTCTTACGTCCGGGCATATTATCAACCAAATTCCAAACTTGGTTGTCATACATGGACTGGATCTCGCTGTCCATTGCCTCTTTCCATTTCACAGACTCCGGGCATGCCATGGCTTCCTTATATCTATTAGGTTCATCTAGATTTATTAGTGTACCATCACTAATATACGTATCCCCTTCGGTAGTAATATGAAAATCATAAAACTGGGGTTGAACTCTAACTCTTTCGGAATGTCTAAGACGTAAGGACTCGTCAATCGGTTGAACCGGAATTTCCTCCTCGGTTTGAGTGCCAGCGTTAGAGGTTCCTTCATCTATCGACTCTTGAATCTCTTCAAGCTCGATTTGCCTCCCACTGTCTCCTTGGCTTATGAGTTCTCGCTCTCGGAAAACTCCTCTCCTCGCAACAAAGACAACATTATCCTTCGGTCTATAGAAGAGATATCCAAAGGATTTCTACGGGTAGCCGATAAAAATACATCGCTAACTACGAGGTTCAAGCTTGTCGTGAGTATCTCGTCTTACGAAAGCCTCGCAACCCCAAACCTTGATATGTGCTAACGAGGGAGCTTTCCCTGTCTACATCTCGTGAGGTGTTTTGGCAACCTTCTTTGTAGGGACTCGGTTAAGGATATGGGCGGCAGTCTCTAAGGCATACCCCCAGAATGATAGGTAGTGAAGCACGACTCATCATAGAGTGAACCATGTCTAACAAGGTTCGATTACGCCTTTCTGCCACACCATTCAACTGTGGTGTCCTAGGTGGCGTCAATTGTGAAACTATTCCACACTCCTTGAGATAGTCGTGGAATTCAAGACTTAGGTATTCACCTCCTCGATCGGATCGAAGCATCTTGATTTTCCTGCCCAATTGATTCTCCACTTCATTCTTGAACTCTTTGAACTTTTCAAACGTTTCTGACTTTTGCTTGATTAAGTAGATATACCCATATCTACTATAGTCACCGGTAAAAGTCACATAGAAGCGGTTCCCATCCTTCGTGGTTGATCTAAACGGTCCACATACATCGATATGTATTAGGTCCAATAGACCCTCACCCCTTTCACATGTACTAGTGAAGGGTGACTTATTCATCTTTCCAAGCAAACAAGACTCGCATGTGTCATCTTCCCTAAGGTCGAATGATTCCAACACTCCATCCTTTTGGAGTTGGGCTATGCACTTCTTGTTGACATGTCCAAGACGACAATGCCACAAGGATGCTCTATCCATACCATTGGAAGAATCCATGCATAAAACATCATTTCCTAAGTTATCTACAATCATAACAGTTTCATAAATTTCATTACACGGTATTGCTTCAAAATATAAGACACCATTTAGATAAGCAAGAATAGAACCATTCTCATTATTAAAAGAAAATCTAAAACCTTGTCTAAACAAACCATGAAATGAAATGATGTTTCTTGCCATTTCTGGCGAATAGCAACAATTGTTCAAATCTAAACATAAACCATTTTAAGCACTAAAGAATACACTCCAATCTTGGTCACTGGCGACGATCTTCTATTCCCCATGATTAGATTTATTCTTCCATGCTCCACATCTCTATTTCTTCTTAGTCCCTGCAATTCAGAACAAATATGGTAACCACAACTAGTATCAAGGACCCAATAAATAGCATGAGATGAATCGTTAGATTTAATTGTGTATATACCTGCGAAAGATGGCTTGATCCTTCCTTCCCTTATGGCTTGCAGGTAGTTTGGGCAGCTTCTCTTCCAATGCCCTATTTTATGGCAATGATGGCACTCTGCCTCCTTAGGGTTAGGGTTAGGCTTAGCGGGATCAACTTTGGTCCCACTAGAGGAGGAACCATCTCGGGACTTTCCCTTGCGGTGGATCTTAGACGGAGCCTTCCTCTTCTTGCCTCTTCTTTGCCCAATGGCCAAAACAGGAGCAACGGGTGGATTGGGAGTGGGTGCAACAGACTTGTCCTTGAGGTTGCTTTCAGCAACCCTAAGGAGACCTTGGAGCTTGCTTAGGGTGACCTCTTCTTTGTTCATGTGGTAGGTCATCCTAAATTGATTGTAACATGGAGGCAAGGAGTGAAGCACCATGTCGATCACCAAGTCTTCCCCAAAGTCAACATTCAACTTGCGAAGACGATCGACATACCTTTGCATCTTTTGTAGGTGCACGGTAAGAGATTCTCCATGGCCCATTTTGGCGAAAATCAAGTTAGTAAAAATCTTGTAACGCTCTTGCCTCGCGTTTTGGTGGTATCTCTCCAGCAAATCTTGGTGCATTTTGTACGGATACATGTCCTCATAGGACTTTTGGAATTCGACGTTCATCGTGGCTATCATGATGCAATGTACCTTCGTTGCATCACGTTCATGAGTCTCAAAAGTAGTCATTTCAGCCGGAGTAGCAATTTATGGGTTGATCTTCTCGAGCTTCTCATCGAGGACATACTCCTTGTCCTCGTAGCGATCAATTGTGCGAATGTATCTTATCCATTCGCTAAAGTTCGTCCCATTGAAAGTCACCTTTTGACAAAGGCTCATCAATGTGAATGAACTAGCAGCAACGTTGTTTGCGATCGACATCTACAAATAGAAAGGACAAAGATAGATTAGAATTTGAATCCCTAATTATCACCCAATAAGAAAAATTAGGGCTAGGATCCAACAACAATATTTACATATTAGAAAAGGGATGCCGTAATCTAACATGCAAACAATTTGAAGGTAAGTGAATGACGATTCACTAATTCTCCACCATGAAAACATAACTTTAAGTTCTAAATATATTGAGAATTACTAGGTTTGGATGAGATTCATTGAAACTTTCCAATGGCATGTTTAAATCTTGATATGCCCCTCTCGTTTGTGACTGGGATACCGAGGATCAAAAAGTGGGTGTGAATTACCAAGCAAATTCACATGGTGCCTTCATTGTAACGATCACCTATTCGATGTGCCGGTAAACCACACACGCTCCATCGAACTATGATAAACAATGAATCACCATTTGCCACCTTTGCTTAAAACCAATTAGTGTGCCGGTAAACCACACACGCTCCACTAACTTCTTAGCAAGGGTGCAAAGTGTAATTTCATGGGATTGCATCAATTCACTTTTCCTAAAGTAACTAGCATTGGGAAATTTTGAAAAACATGTAGTTACTTTGTATTTCATATTATACTTTTAATGAAGAGATGAGGTCGCCCTATCCTACCCGTTCGGCTAACGACCCTCCACCGATCAAGCAAGCGGTGGGTGTGAGTGTACACCCATTAAGCGCCATTTTATAGGCAGCAACCTTATACCCACCTTATAGACCGACTTCGTGAATGAGGCCTACTAACGGTAAGACTAGCATTTTAATTATACACACACACACGCACACACACACACACACACATATATATATATATATATATATATATATATATATATATATATATATATATATATTAATCTTGTAATATTATATTAGTATAGGGTTGAATTTTAAACTTGTAAAATTCTAGGGTTTGAAATTTAAATTGTCTAAATTAAACTTTTAATAACAAAACATAAATTTCAAAACTTGAGGGCAAGTTTTAAACTTTTCAAAACATAGAGGATCAAATAACAAATAATCTAAATTAACAATTAATCACATAATTATCCATATTTGATTTATTTACTGATTTCTTGGAAAACAATTTACCAATTTAATTAAAATAATTAATCAATTATCACATAAGGAAATAAATATTTTATTAATTGATAAATATCTTCAATTAGATCAAAAATATATTCATATATATCATAAAATCATATTTATATTGATCTAATATGATTAAGGCAAGTATCTCAAAGATAAACAACAAGAAATCTCGAAGTTTCCTCTTTCTGACGCTTGGACTCGCCGAGTACCCCAATGGACTCGCCGAGTCCATCAGACAGAAACACAAAAATCGAATTTTGAAGGCATCAAACAAGCAACCAATGCATCAATTCAATAGAAACCAATCTAGGCTCTGATACCACTGATGGGTTTTAGCCATATGAACATTCCTATGTGCACATGAAACCCTAATGCTTGGATCTAGGTTTCTCTAATTGAACATACATTGAATCCAAGACTTCTAATGGGTAATAGAGTATTATAACAATATGAATTCAGAATTAGAAGTTTACCTTGAATCACTTGCTTGATCTTCTTGTCCTTGGAGCTTTAGAGTCACAATTGTCACTCCTCTAATGGCTTACAAACACCAACTAGCAAGAGGATGATTTGAGAGAGAGGAGATGGGATCAGAATCGGCCAGGGTTTCTTTCTAAAGCACAAGTGCAAATTTCCTTAACCCTTGGGGTCTATTTATACTTGTAAGGCTCCTAGGGTTTCACCCTTAAATCCTAATTGGATAACTTAGGCCCTAAGCAATCCAATCCCCTTCATGATAAGCCTTTGGACGATTTTCAAGGCCTATCCAAAGTCCTTAAAACCGTCCACCATTATCCATAAGGGATTTATAGCCCAAAGTACAACTATCATACAATTGACAGTTTATGCCCCTTTATTCAATTAATCTCTTTAAGTCACAAAATTAATTCCTAATTAATTTATGACTTATATTAATCAAATAATAATATTATTACTCTTTATATTATTCTCATAATATATTAATAATATTTCTTCTCTCATAATAAATCATCATGTCAAGTTGCTATGGTGAAGGCAACCCAAAAGGACCATGCACAACTGGGTCAAATACTTGCCTAATATAGTTGCAGCCTTAGACACTATTCCAACAAGTAGTCCCAAAGGAAACTCACTATGTGACTTAGAAAGTGATTGAGCAACCAACTTTCTCAGGAATTTGACACCCAACACTCCCGGCTTGTCAATATGTGACTTCATCTCCAAGATGTGAGCACACATAGACCTTGCTTGCCAATAGGGCTTAAGTGACTTTGAACTATTCAAGAACTTGAGGGTTAGGGAAAATAATTGGAGGAGGTGGAGGAAGTGAAGTATGATTTCCATGAGCCAACCACGGGACATCATCTTCATTAAGAAAGCTTGTTCCAAAAAGACGAGGAAGACCATAGTTGTCTAAACTTAGACATCTATGATGGAGAAATTCAAGTTTCAGTTGATTTAAGTCCTTAACATAACACCCAATATGAAATATTAAGGCTAGGATCCAACAAACTATTTTATAACTTGGAAGAGGGATGCCGTAATCCAAGCTACAAAATATTTGAAGGTAGGTAAATGACGATTTACCAATTTCTACCATGAAAAACAAAATAAATTTATTAAGTTTTAATTGGATTGAAACTCCTAGATCTTTTGAGATTCATTGAACTTTCAATGGCATGTTTAAATCTCGATTGTGCCCTCTCAAGTTTGTGACTGGGACGCCGAGGATCACAAACAAGGTGTGAATAACCATGCAAATTGACTTGGTACCCTTAATTTTATCACCCAATCGATGTGCCGGTTAACCACACACGCTCCACCGATCTATGATAAAACTTAAGTCACCCTTTTCCACACATTGTCAGTCCTATGTTAGTGTGCCGGTTAACCACCCACGCTCCACTAACGACTTAACAAGGGTGCAAAGTGTAATTTCATGGGTTAGCACCAAATTCACTTTTTCCTAAAGCAACTAAGATTGGGAATTTAATAAGGTTTAGTTACTTTATATTTATCGTTATACTTTTAATGAAGGGAGAATTAATGTCCTGTGAAACCTGTTCGGCTAACTACCCTCCATCAGTCAAGGAAGCGGTGGGTGAGAGTGGACACCCATTAAACTGCCATTTTATAGGCAGTAACCTTATACCCCCCTTATAGACCGGCTTCGTGAATGAGGCCTACTAATGGTAAGACTGACTTTTAATCTTATACACACACACACACACACACATATATATATATATATATATATATATATATATATATATATATATTAACTTTTAATATTATAATAGTATAAGGGTGTATTTTACACATTTAAAGTACTTGGTGGTTTAATCTAATAATTAAACTATACTCTTAATTTAATTAAACTTAAACCATGTCATTATGGAACTATTAACTCTTTTAATTAAACACATTAATTAATTTAATGAAGTCCATAAAGCTTGAATTTTAACTTTTAAAATTCTAAGGGTTGGAATTAAAGTATACATGGGGGTAACTTTGCAAATTCCAAAACGTAAGGGCAAGTTTTGAGCAATTCAGAAACTTTTGATTTCCATAACCTATGAGTTTAAAGTAGTTTTAATGGAAAAAACTCTTCAAGTTTCATAACTTGAGGACAAGTTATGGAAGACTTTAAAAGCATTTAAAAAATGTTACTCTTCATTTTCATAACTTATGCAAATTTTATGAGTTTTTAAAATTCATAAATGTGATTTTTCATGTAACTTGATGACAAGTTACAAAAACACATATTATGACCAACTTCTAGATTAATTTGGATTGAAAACAACTATCACATAATTTTTTCTATTAATCTAAACAAACTCATAAACATGAACATTCATAATCAACGATTTTCAAGCATCATATAAACATGTATAAAACTTGAAACTTTGATCATAACTTTATTTGAAAAACTCTTCACTTTCCATAACTTGAGGACAAGTTATGGAGTTCATAAAAAAATTAAGATCAAATTACCAATTAACACATTGATCAAGTAAGTTTTCTATGAACAAGATCAAACTCATAAGTAAAGACAATTCATATCAACATATTTCAAGAACATAGCTAATCACAAAAATTAACATAACTCTGGAAAATTTGACAATTATCCTTTATTTGGATGAGAATAAACATTACCATAGTACCAAAAACAAGTTTAATGAACAAAAACACTTTGTGGTAATGATTCTAATCCAAAACAGGCCAAAAAACATGAATATATGTTGTCAGAGGGTCCAACTCGTCGAGTGCATGAACAAACTCGACGAGTTGGATGCATTTGTTTATGGACTCGTCGAGTCACACACTGGACTCATCGAGTCTGTTGTCCAGACAAGAAAATTTTGATTTTTTCAGCTAGTTGCATCAAGTATAATTGAAAACAACCCATGGCTCTGATACCATTATTGGGTTTTGGTATAATTCAACATCCTATGGTGCACATACAACCCTAAATACCTTGAATCTATGTTTTCACTAATTATACATGCAAATGGTTTCCAAGGTATTAAACCTACAACTAGCATGCATTTGATATAAACCATATAAAATACTAGTTAAGATAACATACCTTTTGATGGAGCTTGAAGTCTTGATGTATTTGGCCTTAAAGAGCTTAGCCCCAAAAGTGTGGAAGCCTCAAGTGGAATCACAAAACACCATGGACAAAGGATGAACTTGAGAGAGAATTCCATGCACCCAAAAACACCATGAACTCCAAGAATACACTTATCTCGATTTTGGGCAATGAAGTATGTATTTATATGTGGGATTTCTAGAGTAATGGATATAACCCAAATCCATACCCATGAGTTTTATGATCCATGCTTCATGTAGCCTAACTCTTTATGTATCCATACATAAACTTGGTCCAACATGGATCATAAGCCCAACATATATAAATATAACTAATTAACATAATTAGTCCCCATAGATTTAATTATCCTCTTTTGATCACTAAATTAATTCCAAATTAATTCTTGATCAAAACTAATTAACTCAAATGATTTCATATTAATATATTATAACTTATTATATATTAGTAAATCATATATAACCTCTTCTCTCAAAAGTCCATCCTAAAAAATTGTCCTGATGATATGCAATCCAAATGGACCATGCTACTCTCGGGTCAAGTACATACCAATAATAGTTATGGGCTTAGACATCTAATCCAACACATTCTACATGGGAAAATCCTTAATAATGTGTTTTCATACGTTACTTGTCCCTCACTTATATTAGTAAGCTAATCCATGTATCGGTCAAATAATGTTGGTTCCATAGTTTTCTCTAAGAATAAGATGTCTTCGACTTCGGTTTCATTTATATACGTAGAACCCAATGAGATTCTTTATGATTTCTTTTTCCCAACTTAAATTTGCACTTCGAAGACAAAAAACACCATGGAAAAAAGTTTAGTATCTTCCCTAATTTCCCTTGGTATTTTTGACCATTTTTCAACAAATAGGTTTTTTGTTTATTTCAAAATGACCCAGAATTTTGAAGATGAGTTTGCAGTTGTTAAAGAGGAGGTTTCATGTCTCAACCACCTTGAATCATAAAAATACTAAAATTGTAACACCCTAAAAATCATAGGTAAAAATTCATTTTTAAGTCAATCAAAACCATCAAGTACTCATATCAAACCATCCAAAAGTATGTCAAAGTGAAAATAGTTATCAAAGTACAATCCTAAAATCATAAAAATGTGAAACATGAGTGGATGTGCGGGGATCAAGCTGGGCTCTTACCCTTCGAATTAGAAGTACCAAAAACATAAACTTAAACTGTAAGCACAAGGCTTAGTGGGTTTCCCCAAAATACCACAAACCATACATATAATAGACCTCGTCCGACATCTATCGGGCCTTGCCTGGTATTGGGCCCCGCCCAACACACTCATCAGGTCTCGCCTGGCATCAGGCCCTGATCGATATACAAACAAACACATACGATACATGTAATAGTCATACAGATAGATAACATTCTAATAACCATAATTAATGGGCAAATATTTGTGACTTTGACCCTCCAAAACACTGTGAGAAGACTCACCTCAATTAATGACGAACATAAACACATACAAGTTGCTGTTATGACGGATCCTCAACTGAACACATTTAAACTAACTCTAATAAATAATCAGGGTAATAACCCATAGAAAATGACCCAGATTATAATCTATCATGCTAAGGGTAAAAGACCATTTTACCTTTTTCTCAATTGACCCATCTAACCATGGCTCAAGCACATAAAGACCTAAGGCCTAAATAATGGCCCATAGATCTTTTGGTGAGTATGCTAGCAGTACCACCCTCTTAATCCCGACATACAAGCTTTAGGAGTGAAGGAGGAATGAGGTTGGCTCGCATTACGCTGAGTATACGCGAACTTACGCCCAACATACTTCCTTGACGACTAACACTCATAGTAAGCACTTAATTCCTTAAGTCCAAATGTCCATATCACATATTTCGCTCTTGGGAAATGTCTTAAATGATAAAGTCATCAACTTGATGTCTTTGCATTGCTTAAAGAGGCCCAACACCAATTTTTAACATTCTAACTCCATATTATGAACATCAACTCTTGCATGCTTGAGTTAAATCCATCAAGATGCCATTTTTATGAACAAGGAACCTCAAAAAACATCAAAATCTACTATTCTAAGCTTCTGGAGTAACTTTTCCTCACATGAATCAACCCACGAGACCAAAATATGCCAAAAACGCTAACTAGCCTAGATCGAAACAAAGAATCACCAAGATTGAGACTTTATACCTTCTAGAAGATGATGAAGGTGAATGGTTTCTAGATCCAGAAGATTCAAGCCAACAAATTCTTCTCCAAAAGGTCCTTCTTTCTTCAAGATGCACCAAAAACACACCAAAACATACAAAATGCTCACTACTCTCTAAAAGGGGATTAGGGTTTCATTGGAATTGCTTTAGGACGAAGGAGAGTGATGATAGAAGAGGCATTGAGGGTATAAGTGTTGGATAAGGTGTCTAAGTCCATAACTATTTCGGGTGTGTACTTGACCCGACCCGGCATGGTCCATTTGGGTTGCATGGCACCATGCAATTGGATAGACTAAATGAGAGAAATAACACTTGGAGATTATTAATATATTATAAGTTCTAATATATTAATAATATTATTTGATTAGTTGATCAAAGAATTAATTTGGAATTAATTAAGTGATCAAAGGATAACTAATTAAATATATGGGTTGATTATGTAAATCATTCATATCTTGTATAGTGGGCTAAGAGGCTCCATGGATTATCAAGTTGGGTTCTACCCATAGGATGCTCCATGGATGCTCCATGGATGCTCCATGGGAGTTACAAACCCATGGGTCATGGAAATGAAGAGTCATGACACATTAGGGTTTACATGGTGTAACCCTAGATGTGTCAACACTATATAAAGATCCCATTCTCCACCAAAATCGGCTAGACATAAGAAACTAGAGGGCTTGGCCGATTTTAAGAAGTGTGTATTATCTCAAAGGTCTTTCCAAGAGCATTTGGTGTTGTGTGAAGCATTTGAGGCATCACACTTGGGGTGCTAGGCTCACAAGGTTTCAAGGAACATAAGCAACAACAAGGTAAGTTATTCTATCTTTCATTCAAGTCAAAATTGTTCCCCATGTATGCTAGATAGGAATATAACCTTGGAAATTCAACTTTGCATGATAATTAGACAAACATAGATCCAAGGTTATTAGGGTTGCATGTACACTTAGGAAGTGTTAGAATGCTCAAAACCCATCAGTGGTATCAGAGCCTAGGCTTGTTTGTTTGTTATTTGTGCTTAAAAGTTGAAGAAAGTCGAAAAACTTGCTGTCTGACTGCTGGACTCGGCGAGTCCATGGGGAGGACTCGTCGAGTTCACTTGTATCTTCAACCTACTCGGCGAGTAGGTTTATGCACTCGGCGAGTAGGGTCGACAGAGTGCAGATTTTCGACTTGAGTTGCTGGAAATGGATTAGAAACATTACCCTAAACTGTTTTGGTACTTGAAAACTTGTTTTAGATGGTGTTATGTCTTGCTAATTCATTTACAACAACTAGTTATCAAAATTACAAAGTTTTGAGTGTAGTTTTGATTCATGAAAAATGCTTATGTTCATGTTCTTGTTCTTATGATGTTTAGATGATCATAGGAATTATTTGTAACCTATGTGGTAGTTAATTCTTGATCATAATGTGTTTTAATGGAGTCCATAACTTGTCCTCAAGTTATGGAAAACCAAAAGTCTCTTGGATTAAAAACCATTAATAGAACACAAGAGTTAGAAAAATGAAGAGTCTTCATTTTATTACTCTATTAAACTCATAAGTTACAAGATATGAAAAGTTTTGAAAGTTTACAAAACTTGCCCTCAAGTTTTGGAACAAGTAAAGTCAAGTTAAAACTTTAGTTCCAACCCTTAGAATTTTAAAAGTTAAAATTCAACCCTTATACTTATATTATTATGATTTAATAATTGTATATATATGTATAAGAACAAAGTCGTCTTACCGCTAGTACGCCTCATTCACGAAACCGGTCTATAAGGTGGGTATAAGGTTGTTGCCTATAAAATGGCAACTTAATGGGTGTCCACTCTCACCCACCGCTTGCTTGATCGGTGGAGGGCCGTTAGCCGAACGGGTAAGACAAGGACTTATAAATTCTCATTAAAAGTATGATGAATATCATAAAGTAACTAAATGTTTTATTAAATTCCCAATCTTAGTTACTTTAGGAAAAATGTGAATAAGGTGCTAATCCATGAAATTACACTTTACACTTTGTTTAAGTCGTTGGTGGAGCGTGTGTGGTTAACCGGCACACTAACTTGGACTTAACAAGGTAGGTAAAGGGTGACTTAAGGTTTATTATAGTATCGATGGAGCGTGTGTGGTTTACCGGCACATCGATTGAGTGATAAACTTTAAGGGTACCAAGTGATTTGCATGGTTACTTCACACCTCGTTTTGTGATCCTCGGTATCCCAGTCACAAAACTTGGAGGGCACACTCGAGATTGAAACATGCCTTTGAAAAGTTCATTGAATCTCAAAGAATCTAGGAATTTCTAAGAACCAATCAAAAACCTAATATTTAATATTTCGTTTTTCGTGGTGGAAATTGGTGAATCGTCATTCACCTACCTTTCAAATGTGTTATAGCTTGGATTACGGCATACCTCTTCCAAGTTATAATATATTGTGATTGGATCCTAGCCTTAATATTACATTTGGGTGTTTTATTAAGGACTCTCCTAATATCTAAACAAATCTTGTCCTCTTCTTTCAGATGTCTTCAAACAATGTTGGCTCTAACCCTAACAGCTCCTTTACCCTTATGAACTTGTGTGGGAAAGTCACCTTTGATGGATCCAACTTCAATGAGTGGATCAGAAACATCAGGATGATTACCCGCTATGAGGACAAAGAATAGGTCCTTGACAAGGAGCTTAAGGAGATTGATGAGACCACTGCAACTCCTCAGGAGATCGCTGACTTTCAGGCACATGAAAGGGATGCTACGAAAGTAGCTTGCATCATGATGGCCACGATGACAGCGGAACTCCAAAAGTCTTATGAGGATTTCTACCCTTATGAAATGCACCAAGATTTGATGGAAAGATACCATCAAAGTGCACGACAAGAGAGGTATGAAATCATCTGCTCCATGACAACAACCATGATGAAGGACGGGGAATCCGTCACAAGCCACATGCAGAAAATGCAAAGGTATGTGGATCGTTTGCTGAAGCTTAATGTGAACTTCCCTGAGGATCTTGAAATAGATATCATTTTGCACTCCTTACCATCGTGCTATGATCAATTCCGCATGACATATCACATGAATAAGGAAGAGGTCACACTCAGCAAACTTCAGGGACTTCTCAAGACCGCAGAAACAGGTCTTAAGGGGAAGTCGGTTGTTAACACTCCTACTCAAAACTCTACTCCGGTTTTGGCAATCGGGAAAAGTCGAGGGAAGAAGAGAAAGAGCTCTTCTAAGGGTACCAAGGCTCGGACCCTTGATGGCTCTTCTTCAAGTGGAACCAAGAAAGGTTTCATCACTCCTTCTTCTGACCCAAAAGAGGCTGAATGCTTCTATTGCCATGAAAAATCACATTGGAAGCGGAACTGCCCACAATACCAGCAAGATGTGAAGGATGGGAAAGTTAAACCCAACCATGCAGGTATTTAAACTATCATTTCTAATAACTCACCCCATTCTAAATCTTGGGTCCTTGATACCGGGTGTGGTATTCATATTTGTTGTGACTTGCAGGGACTAAGAAGAAGTGAGAATGTGGAGCAAGGAAGAATAAACTTGATCATGGGGAATAGGAAAGTTTTACCTGTTACCAAGATTGGAGTTTATACTTTATCGCTAAGTAGTGGGTCTAATTTAGATTTGAATAAATGTTGTTACTCGCCAGGAATGGCAAGAAATATTATTTCCTTTCATGCTTTGTACAAACAAGGGTTTACCTTTTCATTTAATAATGAAGTTGGTTCTATTGATGCTTTCTTTAATAATGTTCTTTATTTTAAAGAATTACCTTGTGATGGTGTGTATGAAGCTGTATCTGTTGTAGATAATTTAGGAAATAATGTTTTGTGTATTGATTCTATGAATAATAATAACTTGGATAAAGCATCATTATGGCATTGTCGTCTTGGACATATAAGCAAGAAACGCATAGGCCAACTCCAAAAGGATGGAGTCTTGGAGTCATTTGACCTAAAGTCAGATGATAGTTGCGAATCATGCTTACTTGGAAAAATGACAAAGTCACCCTTCACAGGTTCGTGTGAGAGGGGTGAAGGTTTGTTGGACCTTATACACACGGATGTGTGTGGACCATTCAAACATGCCACAAGGGATGCTAATCGTTATTATTTGACTTTTACTGATGATTATAGTAGATATGGATATGTCTACTTGATCAAGCATAAGTCAGAGACTTTCGAAAGGTTTAAGGAATTTAAACAGGAAGTCGAGAATCAATTGGGCAGGAACATTAAGATGCTTCGATCCGATCGTGGTGGTGAGTATCTTAGTTCAGAGTTCCTTGACTATCTAAGGGAATGTGGGATAGTCTCACAATTGACACCTCCCAGGACACCACAGTTGAATGGTGTGGCTGAGAGGCGTAATCGAACCTTGTTAGATATGGTTCGTTCCATGATGAGTCGAGCTTTGCTACCAATCTCATTCTGGGGGTATGCCTTAGAGACTGCCGCCCATATCCTTAATCTTGTCCCTACAAAGAAAGTTGCCAAAACTCCTCACGAGATGTGGACCGGCAAAGTACCTTAGCTGGACCACATCAAGATTTGGGGTTGTGAGGCTTTCGTGAGACGCGAGACTCATGATAAGCTCGAACCCCGAAGCGAGAGGTGTATTTTCATCGGCTACCTACAACAGTCCTTTGGTTACCTCTTCTACAGACCTAGTGAAAATGTGGTATTTGTAGCTAGGAGGGCTTTCTTTAGAGAAAGAGAGTTCATAAGCCAAGGAAACAGTGGGAGGCAAGTTGATCTTGAAGAAATTCAGGAGTCAAGCGGTGAAGGAACTTCGAACACTAGCCCTCAACTTGAGGAGGAAACTCCTGTTGAGCCAATTGACAAGTCTGTACCTCTGAGGCGTTCCACAAGGGTTAGGAATGCTCCTGAGCATTACTATGGATTCCATATTACTGCAGAAGGAGATACACTTATCAGTGATGAGACACTGATAGGTCTGGATGAACCTAACAGTTATGCGGAAGCTATGGCAGGCCCTGAGTCAGCCAAGTGGAAAGAGGCAATGGACAGTGAAATACAGTCCATGTATGACAATCAAGTTTGGAACTTGGTTGAGAATGTACCAGGTCGTAAGACAGTAGGGTGCAAATGGGTCTTCAAGAAGAAGACCGACATGGATGGTAATGTACACACATATAAGGCTAGACTGGTTGCAAAGGGTTTCTCTCAAATTCCTGGAGTGGACTATGATGAGACCTTTTCCCCAGTAGCCAAGATTAAGTCTATTCGGGTTCTGATGGCCATAGCTGCATTTCATGACTATGAAATATGGCAAATGGATGTCAAAACCGCTTTCCTTAATGGAAAGTTGGCTGAAGATGTTTACATGAGTCAGCCAGAGGGTTTTGTCAGCAACGAGTACCCTAATAGAGTGTGTAAGCTTGAGAAATCCATTTATGGATTGAAGCAAGCACCTCGCAGATGGAATCTTTGCTTTGATGAAAAGGTCAAGGAATTTGGCTTTTCTAGGAGTGAAGATGAGTCTTGCGTGTATGTCAAGGCTAGTGGGACTATAGTTAGGTTTTTGGTGTTGTATGTGGATGACATACTACTCATAGGAAATGACATCCCAACTCTGCAGGAAGTTAAGTCCTGGCTTGGGAAGTGTTTCTCTATGAAGGACCTAGGAGAAGCTACCTATATTCTAGGGATTAGGATCTTGAGAGATCGGAGTAAAAGACTAATTGGACTTAGTCAGAGTACCTACTTGGATAAGGTGCTGAAGAGATTCAGCATGCAGGATTCCAAGAAAGGAGAGTTACCCATCCAGAGTAACACCAGATTGAGTAAGACACAAAGCCCTAGCACTGAGGCTGAGATAGCAGAAATGAGTCGAACACCTTATGCTTCGGCTGTAGGATCGATCATGTATGCTATGACGTGTACTCGACCCGATGTAGCTTTAGCCTAGAGCATGGTTAGCAGGTATTAGGCGAACCCTGGCAAGGCACACTGGACTGCGGTAAAGAATATCCTCAAGTACCTACGGAGGACTAAGGACTGGGTTCTTACCCTCGGTGGGAGTGATGACTTGAGAGTTGTAGGGTATAGTGATGCTAGCTTCCAGACTGATAGGGATAATTTCCGCTCTCAGTCGGGCTGGGTCTTTACCCTAAATGGAGGAGCAATCTCTTGGAAGAGTTCCAAGCAAGAGACAGTGGCTGATTCAACTTGTGAATCAGAGTATATTGCAGCTAGCGAAGCGGCAAAGGAGGCGATATGGCAGAAGAACTTCATTGGAGACCTTGGAGTTGTACCAGCTATCAAAGAGCCAATGGAGATTTTCTGTGATAGTGAAAGTGCTGTTGCCTTAGCCAAAGAACCAAGGGATCACGGGAGATCCAGACACATCGACAGAAAATACCATTTTATCAGACATCGTATAGAAGAAGGACTCCTCGTGGCAAAGAGGGTATCATCGGATGAGAACCCAGCAGATCCCCTCACGAAGGGACTGACTCGGGTTAAGCATCTCCAGCATGCTCGGAGCATAGGGCTGAAGGATGATATTAGATTTAGTAGTTAGATAACCCAGAAATTTGTAAAGTGTAATTGACATTAGATGATGAATAAAAGGAGTTTTATTTATGAGTAAAGTGTTGCTATCTCTTGTCGATCGTTTACTATATTTCTTTTGCATGTTTTGACTTCCAAAATAATTTTGTTTGGTATAACATATTATTCAAACCTCCACAGTCGGTCATATGTCAGAAGTAGATATGAATCAAGACTGTCATGATGGGTTGTAGAGGTCTAAGGTGTTGGACAAGGCTACAACAATCATGAGTGCTCATAAGTTCTGAGTATTGGACTCAACCCACGCTCACTGGAATCACTTCATGGAATTCTATCTCGAGTGATCGTGAGACGGTAATATCATATAAGTCTTCAAACCTAGAGATATGATTTGTTACTTACAAGTTGGTTATGCATTGACTGTACGAAAACGCATTGGTAACTCGATGTTATAAAACATGCTTTTGTGTGTAATTCAATGAGTGGTAGAACAAACATATGAGTCGAAGTTTATCTGTTCCTTCTTGGATTAGAAGCTGATATCTGGGCCCCTCGATGATTTTGTTTTGACCTATGTACCGGGCCCGGTCAGAACTAAGTTGATGTGTTCAATTAAGTTCTTTGTCAAACAAATCGGAAATCGAGAAACAAACTGCTGGACAATAAGTAAGACATTGTTCCATGTATTTGTCCGGCTGATATCTAGAACGGAGGATTATATGATCCCTTATCTTAAATGGCGTACCATCATCTTCTCAGTTCCGAGAGACCTTGAAAGAGCTACGATTGCCGGTCGGTTCCTGAAGTACTAGAGATATAGTTATTAGACTTATCCAAGTGGGAGACTGTTGGAGGTGTCTAAGTCCATAACTATTTCGGGTGTGTACTTGACCCGACCCGGCATGGTCCATTTGGGTTGCATGGCACCATGCAATTGGATAGACTAAATGAGAGAAATAACACTTGGAGATTATTAATATATTATAAGTTCTAATATATTAATAATATTATTTGATTAGTTGATCAAAGAATTAATTTGGAATTAATTAAGTGATCAAAGGATAACTAATTAAATATATGGGTTGATTATGTAAATCATTCATATCTTGTATAGTGGGCTAAGAGGCTCCATGGATTATCAAGTTGGGTTCTACCCATAGGATGCTCCATGGATGCTCCATGGGAGTTACAAACCCATGGGTCATGGAAATGAAGAGTCATGACACATTAGGGTTTACATGGTGTAACCCTAGATGTGTTGTCAACACTATATAAAGATCCCATTCTCCACCAAAATCGGCTAGACATAAGAAACTAGAGGGCTTGGCCGATTTTAAGAAGTGTGTATTATCTCAAAGGTCTTTCCAAGAGCATTTGGTGTTGTGTGAAGCATTTGAGGCATCACACTTGGGGTGCTAGGCTCACAAGGTTTCAAGGAACATAAGCAACAACAAGGTAAGTTATTCTATCTTTCATTCAAGTTAAAATTGTTCCCCATGTATGCTAGATAGGAATATAACCTTGGAAATTCAACTTTGCATGATAATTAGACAAACATAGATCCAAGGTTATTAGGGTTGCATGTACACTTAGGAAGTGTTAGAATGCTCAAAACACATCAATAAGGTGCTTAACTAAGGTCCAAACCATAAATTTTAGGGATTGCCCTTGACTCGAGTACGCCTAGCGTATGCTAGTTACGCCTAGCCTACCAGGAGGAAAACTCCATGTCCAATACTCATCAAGGTACGCCCAACGTAATAGGAAACCATGCAAAATAAATAAACACTTAGAACTTTAAGAAATTTACCTAGAAACCGGGCATTACGAAAACCCTAGAACGATTAGGGTTTTGTCGCGAGGATTAAAGAAATGCATCACGAACTTCTGTTAATTTATGTATCACTACTAAATTAACAAATTGGATCCATGATAAACTCTCATGTCAATAATTGCTTAAAATTTTCATTGCGTGTAATCGAAAAGGACTATAATATTAATAGTAATATTACCGATTGTTATGAATGTGGACATTATTTCCAACAATTAAAACCATTATGGATACTGTATTTTCTTTACCAGATGTAATGTAATTGGTATTGATATTGAATAAGGTTTGAATTGGCATTAAATATAGTTTGTATTATACTATAATAGTTACTAATCTCAAAAGTACAATGCTATTACCAAAACAAAGACAAGAAACACATTATTCCACTTCCCATACGAGCCACGTATGAGAACGCCTTATTAATGATTGTACCACGTAGGGATCATTTGAGAAAAACCTGATGAAACTTATCATAAGGACTAAATGTATACAAAAACAACAATGACTTATTTTACAAAAAAATAATAATATTAAGGGCTAAATGTGTAAAAACTAAGAACTTAACCTGGAGTAGTCTGTCATAAGGACTAAATGTGGACAAAAACAATAAGTTCAAGGGTTTTTTTACAAAAAAAAAACACATAATTGTGAAATATTTGTTGAAGGTTTCAAATATAAAGTTAAAATACAGACCGATATGAACTATCTAAGGCCGTAATGATAATAAATAATGAATTAAATCTTACATGGTATGATTTTCTTTCTAATCAGTAGAAATGTCCTCCTTTTATTTATTTGGGATAACACCTAGAACACTATCAATTGTACCTTCAGTATAAACACCAACTAACTAGTAGATATAACATTTTCGTCACAAGATTTTGTATGGAAGGCTCTATCCCTATCTTATAAATGTTTTATGGGTTTAAAGCCTATGTTGGACTAAAGCTTTTAAACCCAAAATCTACTAAATACATATTTGTATATAATACTCTAAATGTGGCTTAGATTATTATAAGAAAACCCACCAAGAATAAGTTTTTCTTATTCCTATGATAGCTGAGTTACCAGAAAGCAAGCTTCTAATGACAAAGAAAGTGGTCGTAATACCATACTTGTATGTTGTTATCGGAGTATGGTGGTAGCCTTAGTGGCTGTAATACCATCATTGGATAATTACAAGTCAATGGTAGCCTTAATGGCCTCACTATTGTATTTGTGCATGGTTATGTTGTACTGGTAACCTGTGTGGCCATAATACCACCGAGAAAATATTATATATACATAGTGGTAGCCCATATAACCGTAATACTACGGGGGAATAGTTATCATAATATAATAGTAGTTGTAGTGGTTATAAGTCTACTTGTAATGCAATGTTTATTAAATAAATAAATTAATTAATTAATTAATGTATAGTAGCCCTAAAATAAATAATTATATAGTAAGGTGTTGGTCTCGAGGAGTTAACTGTCATAATTTTAGAAGGTGGGGATTAAAGTGTAAAATCTGGATTTAATTTGTAAGTATTGTTGAAGGCAAGGATTAAATGGGAATTTATGGGACTTCATTTGAAGAGATTTTGGAGGATAGGGGCTGTTTCATAAATTTTGTACCTAAGTTGTAATGGAATTTAATGTTGAGGGTTTAAATGGTAAATATTGGATTTATTTTGAAATAAATGGGAAAAGGAGGGACTACTTTTGGCATTATGGAAACTAGTTAAGGGGATCGGGGTATTTAAACCCGTCACCCCTAGTACCAACCCTAATCCTAAACACTCTCACAGCCGCCACCCTTATGCCTCCCTCTTCCAGCCGCCGCACCACCCATTTATTTCCACATCCGGCGCCACCAGTCATCGAAACACCATCATCGGGCATCGTGAGCAACCAAAAGAGAACTGTCGGAGTCGAAGCCTTGAACGCGGACGCATGGGTGAATAACGATGGGAGCCGGTGGTTCATTCCCTCTCGTGCTCCATCGCCGCCATTCTTCTCCTACTCTTTCCCCGACCGCCATCATGGAGCCTCAGCCGCCAATACCGTTCATGACCCTCCAAACGTCGTTGCCCGGTTCCGTTGAAGACAAAGTTGCCGCTAGGTGTTAGGCTACCGTCACTGCTGTGACTCGCTGCTAGCTGTTGCTTTATCGCCACCATCAGCCGCTATGGCAGTGGGTGACCGGTGGGAAGGCTCGTTTTTGGTACGAACGTCATTCTTGTTGTTGTTGATGTTCTCACCCAAGCCGCTGTTGTCACTAGTGTGCTGTTACCGTGTTTCGCCCCATAGATGTCGCTGCTGCCATTTGTTTTTCTGCCACCTTGGACCACCGTGTGTAGGTGGCTATGGGTAGATATTGGTGTGTGTGTGTTTATTTTCCGATGGAGTGTAGTATGAAGTGTATGTGTGTGAGTGTTGTGTGGTTGGAAAATTAAGAATAGCCACGGCCACCACCTACCACCACCGGCCACCACAAGGTGGCTGTGTGTGAATGTGTTTAGCTTAGCTTAGTGTGTGTGTTATTTGAGATGTTGCATTGTATGATGTAATCGGTAAAGGAATAATGGAAGAAACTCAAAAACCACCACCGCAGGGCGGTGACTGCCGCCTCCTGCCACCATCGGCCACCGTGTCGGGTGGCGGTGTGCCTCGTTTGTACTGTGACTCATTTGGGATGTTTGGACAAGGGACTAAAACCCTAATGGAACTAATAAACCCTAATGGGACTAATGAACCCTAATTGATCAAAAGACCTAGCTATTAGGCCTATTGGGCTAAGATGGGGTTAGAGACCCTAATTTGGGTTTAGAAAACCATAATATTGGATTTATGGGCTTTGGACTTATCGGGACCCATTTTGTGGATTAAGCCCAATCACACCATATGATTTATTTAGTAAAGTGATGGTCTTAATAGATTAAGTCCTTAATGGGTTAAGTATGAAACACTTAACCCTAATTGTCATTTTATGTGAAACCCTAATTTCATTTGGGTTTATTATTGGGTCTTTCTATTGGGCCTTGATGATTGGATTTATTGTTGGGCCTTTCTATTGGTCCTTGATGATTGGGTTATTAGCGGGCCATCCAAGAATAATCATATGTACTGGAATATGTTGATGGGCTTAGGGTAAGGCCCATATGAGGACTTTGGCCCAATTTGGAAAATTAGGCCATAGATGGGCCATAGTTTGGGTATTAATGATTATATGATATTGGTCCATTAGAATGTCAATTGTTGGATTGGAATAAATGGTTGGGCCTTAGAGTGAGACCATGTAAAGGTTTGGGCCCAATTTGGAAAATTGTGCCATATGTTGGGCTTTGACTCATAGTTGACTGTTAGGCCTTTAGATTGGGCCTTGGGCCAGTATGTTATGCTATATGTGATAGTGGTAGTAGGAGGGGAATAATCCCCCGATTATTGTCTGGTTTGCTACTACCTGTTGTGTTCTATGTGCCAGTATGTTATGCTATATGTAATAGTGGTAGTAGGAGGGGAATAATCCCCCGATTCGGTCGTTAGGACCGAAGGGTAGGTCGGACACCCCAGATATGTCTGAAAACATGATTATGATATGTTATTATGTGATAGTAGTAGGGATGAAATAGTCCCTGTGACCGGGTGAGATAGACTGGTGGGAAGGCAGGCACCCCAGAATGGCCTGACACAGGTAGGTCAGCACCCCAGAATGGCTTGACATGGGTAGGTCAACACCCCAGAATGGCTTGACATGGGTAGGTCGGGCACCCCAGAATTTCCCGACAGTATGTATGATTATATGGTGTGTGGTATGATGGGGGAACTCACTAAGATTTGTGCTTACGGTTTTCACTTTTGGTTTCAGGTACTTGTTTTTAAAGGAAAGGAGTCAGCTTGATCGCAGCGTATCATACTAAGTTTTTCGCACATGAGATCTTTGGGGTTACACTCTGATATTATTTCATGATAACATGTTTGACCATTTACACTTTGTTTTTGACATGAGATGTTATTATGGATGTTTTATTACTTATGGTTTCATTATAACTTATTTAAAAATGAAATTTTTGGCCTTAAATTTTGGGATGTTACACTACTACACTGAGTTAATGGTTGAAACAACTTAAATATTATCTATAAACATATTCATTGTGAAATTTATGTAATAGCACTAAATTCGAGTGTTTAATTAAAATGCATTTGGAGATTGTATTGAATTATTGTGTGTTGATATATTTAGCTGTGTAACTATTTTAAATCTCGTTGTTAAGGTTACTCACTAAGCTTTTTGTAGCTTGGTCTATACTGTTGTATGCCTTATAGGTTCATGTAGACTAAATAGAGAAATACAAATTTTCATAGTGCATTGGATCCTTGCATTGTTATATTTTGTATGATCATTTTTGATAACTTTTTGTATCGATTTGTTAATACAAATATATACTGGTTAAGTTTATGATTTAAAAGAAAACAATTTTTTATGTACTTTATTAAAAATTGGGTTTTACACAAACAAGTATAACAATTGAAAAAACTGTTGGATTAGTGTCTAAACCCGTAACCATATTTGGTAAGTACTTGACCTGGTTGTGCATGGTCCTTTTGGGTTGTCTTCACCAAAGTAACTTGACTGGAGAAATAATAAAGAAAGAGATTATTATGATTAATTAATATATTATATGAATAATATATTAAAAGAGAAATCATATTTATTTAGTTAACAATGGTAAATAATTTATGAAGAACTAATTTTGTGATTAAAAGAAGTTAACTAAACTAGGGGCTGAACTGTAATTATATGATAGTTGCAAAGTAGGGCAAAGGATCCCCTATGGGATAGTTTGGATGAATTCAAAGGGATAAGGCCTTAGAATTCGTCCATGATAAGGTTTCTAGGGTTATCCTTTCAACTACTTGGTGGTCAAGTAATCAGATAAGGATAAGGACTGAAACCCTAATTCCTACACCTATATAAAGACCCCTTGGCATAAGAAATTCGGCCACTTGATACCTAGGGTTCCTAGAGCCAAATTTCATACCTCTCTTCTCTCTCTTGCATCTCCATTTGATCTTGGTGTTTGTGAGCCATTAGAGGTACTATACTTGTGGTACTTGCTTTCAAAGACAATAAGATTCAAGATACAAGTTGTTATTACAATATAACAACAAGAGGTATGTAATTTATTCTCCTTTATGATTTTCGAAATTAACTAGAAGCATGTTAGGTTTCTTTTGTGTTCATAATTTTGTGTATCTAATAGTGAAAACATAGATCTGTATCTAGGGTTGCATGCACACATATGATTGTTTGTATAAAACCCATTAGTGGTAATAGAGCGTATGGTTTTGTTTTCAATTAGTTTATACAAAAGTATGAATTTGACATATTAGGGTTTATAGCCAATAAACCCTAAAGGCTTGATTTTCGAAATCAGGGTTCATAAACCCTAGATTTCAAAATTTTGATAGGGTTTCCAAAAACCTTTAGTTAGCCTCCAAGATTTCGAATTTTAGGGTTATCCAACCCTTAGATTTCGAAATTGACTCCTCCCCAATATAAGATCCCTAAATTTTAGGGATTTGGATAATTCCATATCTTGTAATTATCCCTTAATTATTTAAATATGATAATTAAAGATTTTGAATTATCCCATCCCATATTTTTCGAATTTTAGGGGATTTAAGGGATTAGGTTAAATTAATTGTTTAATTTAATAAGATAATCATGCAAGATTTAATAATTCAAATTAATTGTTTAATTTTGGGATAATTATTAAATCAAAGTTTTAATATTTAAAATTTTAAATTAAAAGGTTTTAAATTTTAGAAATTTTAAATTTGATTAAAACCCTAGTTTTTGAAAAATTCAAATTACACCCTTATGGTTTTATTAAATTAATTTAGTGTATAATTAAAAGAAAGTTAATAAATCCATAGTGATATGGTTTATATTTAATTTAATTAAAAGTGTAATTTATTGAATTAGAACACATAGTATTTTAAAAGTGTAAAATACAACCTTATACTATATATAACATTTAAAGTCTAATATTATATATGTATAAGTTAAAACCGTTAGTAGGCCTCATTCACGAAGCTGATCTATAAGGGGGTATAAGGTTATCGCCTATAAAATGGTCGTTTAATGGGTGTCCACTCTCACCCACCGCTTCCTTGATTGGTGGAGGGTCGTTATCCGAACGGGTAGGATAGGGAAAACATTTCCTCATTAAATGTATACTAAATTATAAAAGTAACTAAATGTTTTTACAACAATTCCCAATCTTTGTTACTTTAGGAAAAGTGAATTGATACAATTCCATGAAATTACACTTTGCACCCTAGCTAAGACGTTAGTGGAACGTGTGTGGTTAACTGGCACACTAATTGGACTCGTAGCATAGGTGGCAAAGGGTGACTCATTGTTTGTCAAAGTTCGATGGAGCGTGCGTGGTTAACTGGCACATCAAATAGGTGACTGTAACAATGGGAGCACCATGTATATTTGCATGATTATTCACACCCTGTTTTGTTATCCTCGGCATCCCAGTCACAAAATGAGGGGCATATCGAGATTTAAACATCCCATTGAAAAGTTTGATGAATCTCAAAAGATTTTGGAGTTTCCAATACATTTAAAACTTAACCTTCTTTTTTGTTTTTCATGGTGGAAATTGGTAAATCGTCATTTACCTACCTTCAAATGTTCTGCAAGTTGGATTACGACATCCCTCTTCCAATTTGTAGGATATTGTGTTGGATCCTAGCCTTAATATCTCATTTGGGTGTTTTATTAAGGATTCAGTCAACTAACTTGATTTTTCTCCCGTGTTGTAGATGTCTGATTCTAACCATGTGATGTGTGTAAAACGCACTGGTTTTAATCCTACTTTTAAGTTATAAGTTTTGCACACGAAGGCAGTGAACCTGTCTTTTAGTGGTATAGCTGGTTAAGTAGAGTGTCGAACTCAAGGAACGGAAATTAAACTAACAACTAATTTTAACTAAGCAAGTAATAAAAGTAAAGGTTTTTCTCTAGTTTTACAAGACTAGAAACTTAAACAAACCACCTAACACGGGATTTAACTAAAAACTAACAAGTAAAAATTCACCAAATTTTGATAAAGAGTTTCTGTTTAGGTCCAACCAATTCACTCCTATGGTTATTTTTATAGTAATGTGATATATTAATTGTTATTGGCTACCAACTATAGTGGTTAGGTTCTTATTCACTAATACTAACCCTTAGATAATTAATCAATTCAAGCAGTGGCCAATTGTTTAAACTAATTAATCCCCTAGTTCAATTATTTGGATTAAATAAGATTTGTAATTGGTTAATCAAGTGGGTGATTCAATTAACCTCTTGTTTGTTGGTTTCTCAAACAAGCTCACACATTAATTTACCCATTCTCTTATTAATTCTAGTTTCATGTTCATTATTCCTAGTCATATGATAAAGTGGTCACATAAACATATGAGGTTAACAACTAAGAGATGTTCATGCAGCTTAATTGTCTTCTAATTAACATAAAATAGTTGTAGTTAATGCATAAGGTTCTTTAACAAACTTAATTTAATGAAATCACCAATAAACAATCAACAAAAGTATTAATTAAACCATAGGAGTAATTTGGTTCTTCCTAAACAGAAACCATCCGAATTTTAGCTCATGTTTACAAGGAAAACAGGCTCAAAAACAAATTTGATTAAGTTATATATAATTCCATCCGAAGATTAAGTGGAAAATATAACCTAATTTGCTTCCAAACTTCAAAAGATCAAAGATTAGGGTTCTTCAGGTCTTCAAGGGTTTCTTTAATCGTAGCTCTATCTCCAAGGAAGCTAGAAAAGTATTTAATTCGGATTAAGACTCCATATTTATAGTTATCACAAAACAAGGGCTACTCGGCGAGTAGGTCGTGGACTCGCCGAGTAGGTGCATGGAATCCGTGTATGACAAGGATTTTTTACTTTTCTTCGGGAACATTCTAATGGACTCGCCGAGTTGGTGCGTGGACTCACCGAGTAGGTATATCATTCTTCCTTTTTCTTCATTATTTGGTCTCTAATTGCTCCTCCTTATTCCTTTTTGCTCCAAAGCTCTCTCTTAGACTGAAAACACAATTTAAGCATCATTAAGTACCTTTTGTCCATATTATGCACATAATTAGCTAAAAATGAATAAAAATATATGCTAAACATAAGGCTAATTATGCAAATTTCACCATGGTCGTCCCTAATCTCATGGAAAAGGTTTTCTTGCTCAAAATGAAAGTCTGTTCCACAATGAAGGTGAAAGATCAATCCCTGCCTTGTGGACTAGCTTCATTTCACTTCCTCCACCTCCTCCCATTGTTCGCCCAAACCCACAAGATCATAGAATTGAAAGGTTCAAAATCACTAAATCCCTATTGACAATGAAACATGAAGATGGAAAACTCTTGTGCGCTCACGTCCTAGAGATGAAATCACACATTGACAAGTTGATAACGTTGGGTACGACTTTCCCAAATAAGATGGCTGTGGATTGGGTTCTTCAGTCACTCCCTGATTTATATAATAACTTCAAAAGAGAGTATTATACAATGAATCTTGACGCAACCCTCATCGACCTAACTTACATGCTCATTGTTGTTGAATCAGAAATGATTTGGCAAAGCAATGGGGCATATTTGTCTGGTAAATCAACGAACCATGCTTCTGTGGTCACTCCAGAGGAACCCACCTATTTCTACTGCCAAGAGAAGGGGTGTTGGCTACAAAGCTGCCCAGAGGATCTAAAGAATCCAAAAGATGGGAGAGTCAAGGAGTATGGCTCTGCTTTAGGTAAAATCCGCTATCTAACTCTGTTAAGTTCCTATTCACTGATTCTTAATACATGATGTGATAAGATTACATTTGAATGTTTTTGCAGGATCGGAGAAAAGAGAGGAAGCTTGATGGAAGAAGCAAGATGAGTCTGATCACGAAGAAATGGATTACGATCACATGTATTCAAGACCAGATTTTGAGCTTAGAAAGTTATGATAGATTTGTTAGGAATATTTAGTTACATAGTTTTTCAATTTGATTTTGCATTGTAAGGACATGTTTTCCGCTGCCTTTTTATGAATAAAATAGATTTTGGTTTGACTTATTTATATCCTTGCAATGAAATCGTTGTGAAAAATTGATGTTTATATATTTCTACAATGAGTGGATGTGATTCTTAGTTGTATTATTTATAGGAGCGTTGAAATTCTCTAAGTGAGAAAAGATTCCCATCGCCCACATTCAATTGGACAGAAGCCTGGAATCATATGATGTATGGAAATCTTGGTACTTATATAATACTTTATTCACATAAGAATGTGAAACAAATTAAGGACTAGGAGACCAAGTTCACAATGTTGTGCACTAGTCAAGTCAACTATAAAAAAACAATAAGATTATTCGTCATGATTTACTAAAAGTCTAGTGAATGTGGTTATGCTTACAAGATTAAGTGTAATTTTAAATCATTGAAAAGGTTTCAATGAATGGCAGAACGGATAAGAAGAATCAATTAGGAAGAAAGATAAAAGTTTCTTCAATCTGAAAGGATGGGAGAGTACTTTTGCATCGTATTTTATGATCATCTTGTTGATTGTAAATCCATATCACAATTAATCTTCTAAGGACATCTTAGTGCACTAGTATGGCTAAAAAGAGGAATCGAAAACTGTTAAAATGGTTAAATCAAAAGGATGAATCATACTTCATTCCAAAATCAAGTCTTAAGAAGTTCTAACACTCTTTTCAAATGTGAAGTAGAAAATTATTTTTCTTACTCTTGCACGTTTGAAATTGGTAAGTTGTGATGTCTTGGATAAGACAAAGACCAACTAAGACCAATTGTGTGTAGTGTTTTGTCTTGATAAGAATCCTCACTAACTCCTGAAGATTTGGTTGTAAAGAAATGTTTCTTGACAAGAGAATCATATACATCAAGAAGTCAGTGGGAGTCTAAATGATATTGAAAAGGTTCAAGAACTAATCAAGAGTAAACCTATTATTAAACCCTAGCACACGAATTGAGGTTTGTAACCCATCGTGTTAACGTATTCTAGTTTCTGTGCCATTCCGGTTTAGTAAACTATGCATATGAGTTCTATGAGTTCTCAATAGACTGCATAAGGACAAGAACCTTGTTCATGTTGGGTTTTGAGCAATCTAACACTTCTTAAGTGTGCATGCAACCCTAATAAACCTTGGATCTATGTTTTTTTCTAAAATACATGCAAATAATAATTTCCAAGGTTTCTTCCTAACTAGCATAGCATAAGGATTATGAATCATAAAACTACTAGTAGAAATACATACCTTTTGATGATGGTTGATTTTTTGGAGTTTGAGAGCCTAGCACCAATAATGTGAATGCCTCAAATGGAATCACAAATCACCACAAACACTTGGAAAACTTTGAGAGAGTGTATACACACTTATAAAATCGGCCACACACTAAGTCTCACACAACTAGTGTCACTAGTGGCTATTTCATGCAACATAAGCATGCTTATATAGTGTACATGATTAGGGTGAAACCCTAATAACCCATGACCTTTCCTTTTCCAAGGATCCATGGGTTAAAAGCTCCATGGATTATCCGTGGACTTCCATATAAGCCTAGCCCATTAACTAATGAGTATTAGCCCACACCATATAAAACAATAGCCCACAATTTAATTAGTCTTCCTTTTAATCTCTAAATTAATTCATAATTAATTTAAGACTAAAACTAATTAAATAATATGACTTCATATTAATATATTATAACTTATAATATATTAATAAATCGTAAGTACACAATTCTCATAAAGTTATCCATAAATCGTTTGGGTGAAGTGTAACCCAAATGGACCATGTCGGGTCGGGTCAAGTATGTACCAAATAAGTTATGGACTTAGACACCTTATCCAACAGACTCCCACTTGGATAAGTCTAATAACTATATTTGTGTATGTTACTTCAGGAACCAACCAGCAATCGTAGCTCTCGAAAACTCTGTTGAACTATGAAGCGCCATTTTAGATAAGTGATCATATAATCCTCTATTCTCATGATATCAGCCGGACAAATACATGGAACAACGTCGTACTTATTGTCCAACAGTTTGTTTCCCGATTTTCGATTTGTTTGACAAAGAACTTAATCAAACACATCAATCTAGTTCTGACCGGCCGGTACATAAGTCACAACAAAATCATCGAGGGGCCCAGATATCGCTTCTATTTCTAGAAGGAACAGATAAACTTCGACTCATATGCTTGTTCTACTACTTGTTGAATTGTACACAAAGGCACGTTTTATAACATCAAGTTACTGATGCGTTTACGTGCAATCAATGCACAACCAACTCATAGGTAACAACTCATATCTCTAGGTTTGAAGATTTACATGATATTACCGTCTCACGATCACTCGAGATAAATTCCACGAAGTGATACAAGTGAGCGTGCATTTATTCCAATACTCATAACTTATGAGCACTCATGAATGTTGTAGCAACCATTGCTATGACTAAACCCATTTAGCCATCTACAAACTCGATTCATGACAGTCTTGATTCATACCTACTTCCAACATATGAACGACTGTGGAGTGTTTACATAACTTAGTCATTCGGAAAGAATAACCTAGCTATTTTGGAAGTCAAAACATGCAAAGTGAAACACAATAATAATCGAATCCAATATGGTCTCAGAACCCTTTTGAATATAAATAAAACCACCTTTTATTTATCACCATATTGATTACACATTATTCATTGTATAATGTTTCAAATAATCAACTTAAGACTTGAATAAAAAACAACAGTCATCCCATGCTCCTAGCATATACACTTTGTTTTTCTAAACAATAGTTATGCCATACTCCAAGTATGCACACTATGTTTGTCTATGATCCTTACATTGTGATGTAGATCAATTGAACATGATTCCAATGATACTCATTTCACAATCCCAAATCCTTATCGTAAATGTGAGAATCCCCGATTCCTATCATTTACCAAAAAATATGTTAGATTTTAAACTTTTATGCAATGTTCCTCTTGTAATGATTATGCATAAAGTCACCAAAACCTTGTCACCAGTCATTACAGAGTATTCCAAAGAAGGTCAACTTCTATGGAACGAAAGTCTCATATTCAAAGTACATTGCTTTGAACATCCTTCTTGCATTAAGGTTTTCTAATCTTACATAGATTGAATAACTTCCACCTATGGAGACATTTCCATAGTCCCATTTTGACTATCACTTCCGAACAAGAGTTACTTCTTTTCAGAATATGTCAATATGGTCCTTTCCGACAACTTACATCATACTTCCAAGTTTCCCTGAGCAACCAATCTTTGGCGAACCTCAAATTGTCCTCGATAATTGCTTAATACTTTAGTCATATCCAGTTCTAGACTTTTCCCTTCTCAATGCCTTAAGCATTTGGACAATTTAGAAAAGATGAATATTATAGCACAAGCAATCGATCCTATATCCGAAGCATATGGGACATGATTCATGATGTTTGACATAAAGACATGATACTAGACAAGTCTTTTGCTACAATATATTTTTTTTATTTGCCATGTTTTCAAAATTTAACTATGAAGAGGGATGCCGTAGTCATAATTGAATTTTGAGAACGCAATATATATAGAATTTCCTTAAGTCGAACCATTCAGACATAAAATTCATATATATGTCCTTGACTAAAGATGATTAAAATCTCAATCTAAGCTTCAGAAGTGAAATGAAGTATAATTTCCTCTCCCTTAATTATAGCAAAACAACTTTTCAACCCCTACAACTTCACGAATTGAAACTTTGTTTTCTATAATTAACATTGCTAACTTGCAACACTAAACGTAATAATCATGCTCCCACTAACATGATGATTATCAGCATAACACTTATGCTCCCACTAGCTCTGACATATTTCCAGAAATCTGCTGGACTTCTGAAATTTAGATTCATACACCCTTTCTTAGATAGCTCACATGTGTGTCTAAGCAATTTTCAGAACTATGAAAAGGGATGCCATAATCATAGTCTCAATTGCTTAGGCATTTTCCATTTCTCACAAGTCCATGTTAGTGTGCCGGTTAACCACACACGCTCCACTAACGACTTTTGAAAATGCAAATAACACAATTGCTATCTACTTAAAATCTACTTAGTGAAAGCGTTTCCTCACCATCATTTTCATGAATCGGAGAGAAACCTTATGACACTTAGATTTTATAGTGTATGAGTTCCTATCCATGTGAATTTGTCAAAACCATAATCACAAGATAAGGTTAGTGACAAATTCAGCCTTACATGGATTAAACTTGTTCAATCTTAGTTTCTTGTCACCTTGGTAGCACAAGGCCCACCAATGCTTCCAAGTTGAACTCTGATAACTCACATGCAAATTCAACTTATTTGAAGTAGGTACAGAAATAAGAATTATGTCAACACGATAGGTTCCAAACCTTAAGTCGTGTGCTAGTGATAAATTACAGGTTTTACTCTCGATTAAATCTTGAAACTCTTTCAGGATCTTTAAGGCTCCCACTGTCCCCTTGACATAAGTTTCCCCAGTCAAGAACCATTCCTTGACAAAACAAACATTCAAGGGATAGTGCGGATTCTTATCAAGACTAACACTTCATACAATTGGTCTTAGTTGGTCTTTGTCTCATCCAAGACATCACAACTTACCAATCTCAAATGTACAAGAGTAGAAAACATTTTACTCTTACATTTCACTAGTGTTAATAAATCTTCCTTTATGTCACTCAAGGTTATAATCTTGGAGTATGACTCTAAGAATTGTTTTGGAACGAAGTATGACTCATCTTCTTGATTTTAACCAATCCAACAATTCATGACCTCTCTTCTTAGCCATAACAATGCACTAAGACGTCCTTAGAGTATGAATTTGTGATATGGTTTCATAATCATTAAGCTGATCATGAAATACAATACTAAAGTACTCTCCCATCCTTTCAGATTTGAGAAACTTTTATCTTTCTGCCTAATTTGATTCTTCTCATTTGTTTTGTCATACATTGTAACCTTTCCAATGTTGCAGAATTATACTTAACCTCATAAGTATAATCATATTTACTAATCTTTAGTAAATCATGACAAATCAATCTTTGTGGTGGACCTTGACCAGCACACATATACATGTGATCAAAGAATTAGTCTTAATTTTCATTCTTTGATCACATGTATATGTGCCCTGGTCAAGGTCCACCACAAAGATTGATTTGTCATGATTTACTAAAGATTAGTAAATATGATTATACTTATGAGGTTAAGTATAATTCTGTAACATTGGAAAGGTTACAATGTATGACAAAACAAATGAGAAGAATCAAATTAGGCAGAAAGATAAAAGTTTCTCAAACCTGAAAGGATGGGAGAGTACTTTAGTATCGTATTTCATGATCATCTTAATGATTATGAAACCATATCGCAAATTCATACTCTAAGGACGTCTTAGTGCATTGTTATGACTAAGAAGAGAGGTCATGAATTGTTGGATTGGTTAAAATCAAGAAGATGAGTCATACTTTGTTCCAAAACAATTCTTAGAGTCATACTCCAAGATTGTAACTTTGAGTGACATAGAGGAAGATTTATTAACACTAGTCAAATGTATTTACTAATCTTTCCAGTGTACCTAATTCCTTAGTCCTTCAATTGGCTCACATATACATGTGATCAAAGAATTAGTCTTAATTTTCAAAGATGAAAATTCTCATTCATCATACAATACAACTTGTATGATTCCAAGTTTCTGTCCAATTGAAACTTGGGTGATGAAAAACTTTCTTCATTTGGTAAATTCAGACACTACCACAATTGAAGGAATCAAATCCACTTTCCAATATTGCTAATACTGGAAACATACAAGCAACAATTTTCCACAGATGCCATTGTAAGGATATTTTTAAAATAAATAAAATTAAAACCCTTTTTTTTCTTTTATTTTAAAACTTTGCGGAAAAACTTATCCTTACAATCCACATGAAAACCTTGTTGTTATCTATTCATAAGCAATATATTATAACTCTTAAGCAACGGCTCAAAATTCTGATTACCGAACCATGCGATCGAAACCCACCTTCGCAATCAGAATCAACATATACTTACTTTAAGCTTCCTATCTTTTCTTTTGATTCTTAAAAACATCAACATGTGACCCATTCACATTATGTAATAAGAATCTCCAAATAGGAACATAATAGAGTTAGTCAGTGGACTTTAACTGAAGTAGAGTCAAACTTTTTGACTTGATGATCTTTCAGGTAAATATGGCAGCTTCGCAATCAGTGTGCCTCCCTTTGGCAACAAAACACATGGACCCTTTGGTAACAGCACATGAGACTATCTCAGAATTTGCCTTTCTCTTTACTATTTGGTCAACCGAGTTGACTATAGCTGATCCCTTTCCATTGGGAAGAGAAATCCTTTTCTAGATATCCAATGCTACCATTGTCAATGTCCATGTAGACTTGGGAAGTTGTTCTTTTAATCAAATTTGCTTTACTGGTGTTCCGAATCATTGTTGATTCCACAACACCAAGCAAAAAGATAACATCATTAAGGGTCATGTCATAGTCTGCCTCATAGTAGTTGTCATACCCCCGAACCAGACGACGGAAACGCCCGGGGGCTGTTGTGACTCAATTGAATACCATCACAATGAATATACATGAAACATAACATCAATCATCACCAAGCATTGGAATATTACAACTGATAGTGTTTACATTCATTACATTGTTCCATAATATTACATGTCCAAAAGTAAATTGTTCGATACTAATTAAATAACAACAAAACGTCATAGAGTACAATTCTTCCTTCACTTTATGTGTTACCTGAGAATACAAGTATTTTGAAAAACGTCAACATATGAAATGTTGGTGAGTTCATAAGTAATGTTTGAAATCCAATGTTTTGTATTGTTTTGAAAACCACCAGAAAATCTGATATTTTCTGAAAATAGTATAGGGTAAAAGGTGTGAAGATCCGTAAGTATGCTTGTTTGTTTCCATAAATGTAAGAGTACGATTTGTAAAACTCGGTATGTAGTTTGTAGGTGTATTAATTGAAAAACCTAGGAAAACCCGACGTTTTCCTATCACTTTGCTTTAATTAGTTTATGTTTTGTAATTTCGTTGCGACAGGTGTATTCGTTGAGCTCCGGAGACGTTGGATTAATTGTGGATTATGAATTGTTGTAAACGTACATTAATGAAAACGACCAGTTGACAACCGTACAAACGATCCCTTAGGCGTCGCTCGCACTATTCACTTAACCCAACCACCCGGACTCATGTAGCCCCACAACCGAGGGGAAAAAGAGGGTGCGAATCCCCGGTATTTCCCTACGTCGTTCAAGGCTATCGTGAATGCGAAGGGCCCTTTGCCCAACTCGCATTGGTGAATTCTCGACTTCGCTAGCAGTACCGAAGGACCCTTGGGGACCAGCAGCACGTTTGCCATTGAAAGTCCTTTTACACTGAATTAAGTCGTATTAGACCCAACTACATGTAAGCAAGTTTCCTTCGGGCCTAAAGATCATGTCATTGGGCTAGCTAGGCCCGACAAGCATGATTTGAAACTTTGGGTCCAAGGACGGTGTATCGACGTCTGGTGTATTCCCACATGTGTATTGAGTTTCCGAGATTTCCATGTGTGTATTGAAGTATCATCGCGTTAGTAGTTTCGGGTTTGTTATTGATTCGAGACCGAATCAATTCGTTTGATAACGATTTTCTTGGTGTTGATGGTGAATTGTGTTTTGTCGATAGTCGAGTTACTAGTATTTCATTGTGTCGGGTTCATTGATTAAGACATTAGTCTTTTACATTTTTCAGACCCTTCTTTTTGGATGAATTTACACTTTTGGACCCCTTATATATAATAATTTATATTTTAGTCCTTAAGCCATTTTTCTTGACACTTTAGTATCAAAACTTGTAGAAAAGTATTTTTCAGCTCAAAGCTTATTGAAAAACAGTTTTAGTCCCTCAAAATAAAACTTTTTCGGCTGGAACCCTCAATTTCGCAAATTTTACACTTTTGACCCAAAATAGAAAATCTTTGCATCCTTGGTTCCTTTTAAATATGAAAAGCATTTTTTAACCTTTGAAATGGACTTGGGGCACTAGTAGTCCCCTGTTTTACAGAAAAATGCATTTCTAGCCCCTCAACTTTGAAATTTCGCATATTGGGCCTTATTGGCCGAAAAGTTCATTTTTAGCCCATTAAGCTTAAAAATTTACATTTAAATCACTCCAAAGTGTAAATTTTTGGAAAATCCCTTTATGAATCTGTCTTGACACATATCAACCTTCAGAATTTGTATTTTTACATTTTGAGCCCTTAAATTTCATATTTTTAGCATTTTTAGTTCAAAAATGTGATTTTTAGCCCAAGATGTTCATCTAAACTACTTGGTTATTTTTCTAGTAGTGACTTATGTATAATGATATGTTTTAGCACTTGTTTCATGCATCATAATGCAAATCTCGATTTTTAGGTCCTTTTGACTAGTTTCAACACCATAAACACATAAAGGTATGTAAATAAACATAGAAATCATACAAGGCATACACATAATGATAGATCTACACATTTGCTTGTATTCCCCCCCCCCCCCCCCACAAAACTTATAAAAACCGAAAATAAGGGGGTATGAATCTCACCTTGGGTGTGGTTTCGGTTTTGGAGAAAAGATGGAAGAAAAATGAGGTGATTTTCGGCCTTAGCACACTTTGATGAAGATCTCGGCCTTGAGGTGGTTCTAGGATGCAAGATCGTGATTTCTTATGAGTTAAGAGGAGATGTTTGATAGATCCAAGAACCTAGGTCATAGTTTTAAGTATAATATTACCTTGGATGGTGATTTTTTTTTGTGGAAAACCTCCTTGAATGCCCTTGAATCTTCGAAATTTTTGAAGGAGGAGGGAGGAGTGCTCTTCAAGACTTAGAGAGTTTGGAATGGATTTTTGTGAGGTGTGTGTGTGTGTGTGTGTGTTCTCGGCCGAAACAAGAGGAGAAAAGAGAGAGGGATTGAAGTGACACTCCTAGATGCATGTTGGTCCATGCATGGAAATATGTGGGACATAAGTGAGGTGGCATGAAGAAGTCAACCCCCTTTCTTATTGGATTTGGGCCTTGGGCCGAGAATTTGGAAAGGAAAAAGGTTTTTGGGATTTATTGTCCCTAAGCCCATATAGAAGTTAAGTTGGATGATTTTTAGTCCCAAAATAAATATAATATGATTTTTACACTTTGTTGGTCTAGTTTAGGTTAATCATGGTTCATAATTTTTAATTTATTTCATTCTAGGCCCAATATGGCCAAAAATGTTGAAATAAATGGATGTGGGTCCAATTAGAGCCCATTTGAAGGTTCTAATCCCATGATAGTCAAATTGGAGGCTTATTGGCCCAATGAGTCCAATAAGGAAGTCCTAGTCCAAAATGGACCTAACCAGAACTTCTAGGCTTTCCAATTGCTTGTTGACCATTTGTAGCACTTGTATGGTGTATTTGTTTGAAAATTAGATGTCATAGAGTAAGCATCATACCTGCTCTTTAAGTTTTTGATTCTTCATTATACTTGAGTGTAGAGATTACATGACACAAAATTTCTAGTTGTGACAGTAGTCCCAAAGAGACTCACTATGTTACTAAGAAAGTGATTGAACATCCAACTTTCACGAGACTTTGACACCCAACTCTCTCGGCTTGTCAATATGTGACTTTATCTCCAAGATGTGAGCACACATAGACTATGCTTGCCAATAGGGATTGAGTGACTTTAAACTTTTCAAGAACTTGTGGGTGAGGGAGAATAATCGGAGGAGGTGGAGGAAGTGAAGCATGATGTTGAGTAACACCATCTTCAAGAGATTTAGGAAGATCATAGTTGTCTGAACCAGACATCTATAATGGGAGAAAATCAAGTTAGTTGATTCAAAATCCTTAATATAACACCCAATATGAAATATTAAGGCTAGGACCTAACACAATATATTATAATTTGGAAGAGGGATGCCGTAATCCAAGCTATAAAATATTTGAAGGTAGACGAATGACGATTCACCAATTTCCACCATGAAAAACGAAATAATTTATTAGGTTTTAATTGGATTTGAAATTCCTAGATCTTTTGAGATTCATTGAACTTTTCAATGGCATGTTTCAATCTCGAGTGTGCCCTCTCAAATTTTGTGACTGGGATGCCGAGGATCACAAAACAAGGTGTGAATAACCATACCAATTCACTTGGTACCCTTAATATTATCACCTAATCAATGTGCCGGTTAACCACACATGCTCCATTGATCTATGACAAACATTAAGTCACCCTTCGTGATCCTTACTAGTCCAAGTTAGTGTGCCGGTTAACCACACACGCTCCACCAACGACTTGGTAAGGTACAAAGTGTGAATTCCATGGGCTAGCACCAAATTCACATTTTTCCTAAAGTAACTAAGATTGGGAATTAAATAAAAAAATATTTAGTTACTTTATAATAATCATTATACTTTTAATGAGAATTTAAAGTCATTGTCCTACCCGTTCGGCTAACGACCCTCCACCAGTCAAGCAAGCGGTGGGTGAGAGTGGACACCCATTAAGTTGCCATTTTATAGGCAACAACCTTATACCCACCTTATAGACCAGCTTCGTGAATGAGGCCTATTAACGGTAAAACGACTTGTTCTTATACATATATATAATAATTAACCATTAATCTTATAATAGTATAAGGGTAGAATTTTAACTTTTAAAACTTCTAGGGTATGGAATTAAAGTTTGTGTGAGACTTTACAAATTCCAAAACTTTAGGGCAAGTTTTTAACAATTCATAAACTTTTGGATATTCATAACTTATGAGTTTTAATTAAGTGTTTAAAACTTTTAATGAAGAGTCTCTTGGAAATCCATAACTTGAGGACAAGTTATGAAGTCCATAAAAGCATTTATTAGAAAAACTCTTCTAAAGTGTAACCTACAACTTCTTAAAAAATTTTTAAAAGAAAACCTCTTGGAATTCCATAACTTGAGGACAAATTATGAATTCCATTAAAACACATTAAGATCAAGAATTAACTGACAAACAATTTGCAAATAATTCCTATGATCTAACAAAACTCATATGAACATGAACATCCACATAAACAATTTCAAGAATCATATGAACACATATAAACTTGAAATTTTGATTATAACTTTGAAATTAGTCCACCATCATCATTACCACATCAAAAATAGGTTTTATGAGTCCAAAACAGTTTAAGGTAATGATTCTAGACCAATTCCAGCACCAAAACTCGAAGATATGCTGTTTGGGGTTCCAACTCGTCGAGTGCATGAACCAACTCGCCAAGTTGGATGAATTTTGTCTTGGACTCGTCGAGTCCCTTCATGGACTCGGCGAGTCTGCTGTGCAGGCAGCACATAAACTTCGTTTTTCAGCAATTTGCATCAAGTATTCAAGAAAACAAGCCTAGGCTCTGATACCACTGTTGGGTTTTGAGCAATCTAACACTTCCTAAGTGTGCATGAAACCCTAATAAACCTTGGATCTATGTTTTCTTCTAAAATACATGCAAATAATAATTTCCAAGGTTTCTTCCTAACTAGCATAACATAAGGATTATGAATCATAAAACTACTAGTAGAAATACAGACATTTTGATGATGGTTGATTGTTTGGAGTTTGAGAGCCTAGCACCAATAATGTGAATGCCTCAAATGGAATCACAAATCACCACAAACACTTGGAAAACTTTGATAGAGTGTATACACACTTATAAAATCGGCCACACACTAAGTCTCACACAACTAGTGTCACTAGTGGCTATTTCATGTAACATAAGCATGCTTATATAGTGTACATGATTAGGGTGAAACCCTAATAACCCATGATCTTTCCTTTTCCAAGGATCCATGGGTTAAAAGCTCCATGGATCATCCATGGACTTCCATATAAGCCTAGCCCATTAACTAATGAGTATTAGCCCACACCATATAAAACAATAGCCCACAATTTAATTAGTCTTCCTTTTAATCTCTAAATTAATTCATAATTAATTTAAGACTAAAACTAATTAAATAACATGACTTCATATTAATATATTATAACTTATAATATATTAATAAATCGTAAGTATACAATTCTCATAAAATTATCCATAAATCGTTTAGGTGAAGTGCAACCCAAATGGACCATGCCGGGTCGGGTCAAGTATGTACCAAATAAGTTATGGACTTAGACACCTTATCCAACAGTTCAATGAAAGTACATTGACTAGTATAGGTGAGTTGCTAAATAACGTGGAAGCAATGGTGGGACCCTTGATGGCATGAAATCAAGCATGAACAATTTCTGTCCATAAGAGTTTGGATTTGTCACAATCATTATCTTGCGATTATGGTTATGACAAATTCACATTGATATGAACACATACACCATAAAATCTAAGTGTCATAAGGTTTCTCTCCTTCATGAAAATGATTGTGAGGAAATGCTTTCACTAAGAGAGATTTTAAGAAGAAAGCGATTATGTAAATTGCATTCTCAAATTCGATTATGATTACGACATCCCTCTTCATAGTTCGAATTGTGATATTTCGCTGTTTATCTGAACGTTTGGGACTTAGTAATATAAGATCTGAATTAGTTTAAATACCCACGTGAGCTATCTAAGGAAAGGTGTATGAGTGTGAGAAGCTTAGATAAAGGCTAATCAAAGTATATCGTATTAGAAAAGATGAACTTTGAAAGTCAATAAGTATTGTTTTCTAGAAGTTTAACTGATTTTTGAATACATGTCAAAGCTAGTAGGAGCATAAATGCTATGCTAGAATGGATATAATCATCATGTTAGTGGGAGCATAATTATTATTTTGAGTGTTGCAAGTTAGCAATATTAATTATAGAAAACAAAAGTTTCATTTTGCAAAGTTGTAGGGGTTAAAAAGTTGTTTTGCTATAATTAAGGGAGAGAATGTTATACTTCGTTTCCAATCTAAAAGCTTAGATCGAGAAATTTTAATGAAATATAGTCAAGAATATATCAACTTCGTTCTCAAAAATTCGATTATGATTATGACATCCCTCTTCATAGTTCGAACTGTAAGAATGTGGAAAATAGAAATATTATGGCAAATGGCTGATAAAGTATCATGCTTTTATGTAAGACATTATAAATCGTGTCCCATATGCTTCTTGTATAGGATTGATTGGATATGCTGTAATATTTGACCATTCTAAAATTTTCCAAATGCCTAGGGCATTAAGAGGGAAAAAGGGACTAGAACCGGATTTGACTAAAATAATTAAACAACTGTCAAGGACAATCTAAGGTTTGCCAAAGATTGGTCGCTTGCGGATAGTTGGAAGTATAGTCATGAATGGACCATATTGACATTATTATGAATAGATAAGATTATATTTATAATGAGTTGTAATATGGCAAATATGGAAATGTTTCCTTATTTGGAGTTGGACGTTAAGCATTTATGTCTAGATTAGAAAATTTTATGCAAGAATGATGTTCAAAGGAATATTCTTGAATGCGAGACTTCACATCTATGGGATTGTCTTGTAACAATCTCCAAAAGAGCACTTTGTAATTTCCTTGGCAAAGTCTTGGTGACTTTGGCGCTGTGATATTACGAAAGGACCGTTGCATAAAATGTTAGAATCTAACATATTCTAGTAGTGGCGAGAATTTGTATTCTCACACTAATGATTAGGATTAGGAATTGTGAAATGAGCATCATTGGAAATGTTTTCTTTTGATCTATTTCACAAAGCAAGGACCATAGGTAACCATAGTGTGCATGCTTGGTGCATGGGACAACTGTTGTTATAATTCAATTAAGAAGTTGATTACCCGAAACAACAAATAATGAGTAATCAATATGGTGATTAAATAAAAGGTGTTTTATTTATGCTCAAAAGTCTGGGGCCATATAGAATTAGTATTATTCTTGTTTTTCACTTTGCATGTTTTGACTTCCCGAATAATAAGATTATTCAAATCCTCCATAGTCGCTCATACTTTGGAAGTAGGTATGAATGAAGACTATCATGAATCCGTCTGTAGATTGTCTAAAGCATTTAGACATAGCACAAGCTTCTTGCAGAGTTCATGAGTGCTGCTATAAGATTAGAGTATTGGATTAAACCCATGCTCACTTGGATCGCTTCATGGATTTTATCACGAGTGATTGGTGAGACGATAATACCTTATATTCTTGAAACCGAGACGCGTGAGTTGTATTCTACAAATCGGTTTCACATTGATAATATGTAAACGCACCAGTAACTTGGTGTTATAAAACATATTGTTGTGTGTGATTTGATGAGTAGGTAAAAGCAATCATTCGAGTCGAAGTTTATCCATTCCTTTTACCCAAAGTGGGATAAAAGTGATATCTGTGGGCCCCTTGATGATTTAGTGATGACACCCTAAGCGCTTGGCCAAGCCGGGACTAAGTTGATGTGTTCAATTTTAGTCTGTTGTCAGTCATCATAAATCGGAAATCAGGAAACAACACATAGACTAAGAGAATAATTGTAATCCATGTCTCATGTCTATATGCTATCTAGAATGGAGGAATATATGATCCCTTATCTAAAGGACAGGTTGCTGATAAGATCAGAGTTCGACAACATCTTTGAGAGCTACGATTGCTAATTGGATTTTTTACTTGCATTTATGGTTACTAGACTTATCCAAATGGGAGACTGTTGGATTAGTGTCTAAACCCGTAACCATATTTAGTAAGTACTTGACCCGGTTGTGCATGGTCCTTTTGGGTTGCCTTCACCAAAGCAACTTGACTCGAGAAATAATAGAGAAAGAGGTTATTATGGTGTATTAATATATTATATGAATAATATATTAAAAGAGAAATCATATTTATTTAGTTAACATTGGTAAAGAATTTATTAAGAATTAATTTTGTGATTAAAAGAAGTTAACTAAACTAGGGGTCTGAACTACAATTATGTGATAGTTGCAAAGTAGGGCAAAGGGTGCCCTATGGGATAGGGTGGACGAATTCAAGGGGATAAGGCCTTAGAATTCGTCCATGATAAGGTTTCTAGGGTTATCATTTGGACTGCTTGGTGGGCAAGTAATCAGATAAGGATAAGGACTGAAACCTTAATTCCTACACCTATATAAAGATCCCTTGGCGTAAGAAATTCAGCCACTTGATACCTAGGGTTCCTAGAGCCGAATTTCATACCTCTCCTCTCTCTCTCTCTCTCTCTTTCCCTCTCTCTCTCTCTCTCTCTCTCTCTCTCTTGCCTCTCCATTTGCTCTTGGTGTCTGTGAGCCATTAGAGGTACTACACTTGTGGTACTTGCTTTCAAAGACAAGACGATTCAAGATACAAGTTGTTATTACAATATAACAACAAGATGTATGTAATTCATTCTCCTTTATGATTTTCGAAATTACCTAGAAGCATGTTAGGTTTCTTTTGTGTTTATAATGTTGTGTATCTAATAGTGAAAACATAGATCTGTATCTAGGGTTGCATGCACACATAGGATTGTTTGTATAAAACCCATCAAAAACATGGCGCCAAATGAAAGTATATCAAGTCAAGCATATACCAAATAAAAATGCCGCACTAATACTAAATACAATTAAGAAAGCTGAGTACATACCAAATAAATATGAGTATATGATACACCTTTACTAAACATAAATAAGCGAATATGCATGCATACGATCATGTACAAAACTGTGATTGAACAAAATATATATAACTATCTAAGTGTGTTTATGAGATAATACCAACATAATTTTTTGGTCCCTCTTACGAAAGGAGATGATTTCTAAATTGCGGTTCATCTCATCTTAGAGGGATGATTTATATTTTTGTCTTTTTAGGGGATAATTTCATCCATTTATTACCATAAAAAATTTGAACAAAATTATATTATTCTTGAGCCTCATCAAACTTAAAGCTTTTTTTATGCAAACATCTTGAAAAATTATCCATAAATTTTCCTCTTTACCTTTAACATGACTTTCAAAAATATTAATCATAGTATTGAGATTTTAAAGATAGGTTCAACACATTAAATAAGCCCAATACAATAAATAAGCCCAACAATGATGATAAATAATGATATTGTCTTATTATAGAGATAGAAATGCGCTTTTTACTATAACATTCATCATTTAACACTAAGAATATAATTATTCTAATCATCAAAAAGTTCACATAATTGGATACCTAAGACTTAAATGCTACAATAACAACATACTTCAAATCTCATTTACCATCAACTTTCACCTTAAATGACATTTATCTAGATTTTTCATCGAAATATATTATCTAGAACATGGTTCATTAATCTATTGACTCATCAATTTTTTGTTGATATATTAACACTAAAAGGTAAAATTTTTCATTAATAAATGACGAGTGTTATAATTACCTTTCTCTTAGGATGATTGCGTCTCTACAATCATTAAACCAAAGAACATGTAACAGTTAACTTATTCACATGCATATTCCTCTATATTCCCTATAAAATTTTGTCAAATCAAATATAGGTTTTAGTCCATCCATATCCAAAAGCCCAAATAAGTCCTCACCCTACAAGTTTACACAATACTCATGATGGTTAAATCGTCATCTTTTGATCTTCTTAATGAATTCACTTTTATTTGGTCATTGGTTAATAAACTTCCCTTATAGCCACTCCTAGAATGAAGAGTGAAAAAACAACAATATTGAGGCAATAGGATATTTCTTCCCTCAAACTTAGCTTAAACATTTCTTTAATTTTATCTTATAAGATCACCAATGGATGGTGTAATTTAATGTTTATTGAGATGATGGAAATTTAGACTTACCTGGATTCTCGAAATAAAGCCATGATCATATTGCATATAAATCCCATATACAACCTTGGAGGTCTCCCATGTACTATCTGCCTTATATTATATCACAATTTGAATCCAGATTTCCTCTTGTATAAATTTGAATTACACTAAATGGTCATAGAACACTAAAATCACTAATATATAATATACCCCTCATGACTAACCATGTTAATGCCTTGTGGCGACTCATTGTTATTAGAGTGTGTATGTTTCAATGATTTTGAGAAGTAATTTTTTACCATGTGAAAATATCCACATTTCTCATCATTGTGAGTTATACGGTTGGATGCTAACCATTATGTATTATATGAATCTCTTATTAGTTTCATTTACGAGTAATACCAATATATTCTCATCTGTTATGATATATGTAATTTTATGAGTTTAAACACTTGTGTTTTTCCTTTATAACATAGAGAGTGTTTGGAACTGTCTATAAGTTTATGGGAAAATACCGGCTATAATCAAAATTTGGAGGGTAAATTCAAATTTTAGACATGAAAAATGATTTTTTTCGGGTATAGACACACATTCTGTGGAGGGACCTTTGCAGAGCTCTGCAGAATGATGAAATCTCCGCGGAGATGGGTACTTTCATAATTTCACCCTCTCCTTTTAAAAAAAACAGTCTCCCTCCTTTTTGGTCCCCACTAGTCCCCGACTTCCTCTTGATTTGGAACATTTCTCCACATCGCCTTCAAATCCGCCTTTATTTCCGTCGACGACTTGAAATCCAGTGGTGACAACATAATACGACATCATTTTCCGGTGGCAAGGACTTGAAATCCGACACTGATGGAGGGCAATTTCCCCAATATTTTTGCCAATGGTTATGGCTCCCGGGTATTTCTCAGATTCCCCTCTTTTGATTAATGTTGTATCCTATGAATTTATGATTCAAATGTTAGAAAATTTCAATTGATTATCGCGTATATATAGAGATTTAGATTTTGTAGATGTTAGGATTAACAGGGGGCATCCGATTTTTGGGAAGATCCATTTTGCCGAGGTGTACGTCATTCTGCAAAGGATCCTCCGTGGATTGATGCATTACCTCCGTGGAATGAATAATACCACAAAAAGAAGCGTCTCCACGGAGGTGTATGTCACTCCGCAGAGGGGTCTTCGGCTCTCCGCGAAATGACCTTTAGCCTCCGCAGAATGACAATAAATTGGTTTTTCTACCATTTTTTTTTGCCCTTTTATAACTTTTTTATTATTATATAAAAAATACGTTGCTATTTATTTCATAAACCGAATTAGAAAAGTAATTTTGAAACCTTATTTTTTATTTTCAATTACTAACGTTTTATATGAAATTAAATATACATGTTTTGTAGCACAATGATCTCAATCAAAAAGCAGATTTAACTTTAAAAGACGTGGTGGGTACGATCATTAAAGATTATTTTCCGTGCCTAACACAATAACAACGAGTATTATTTGAAGCTTCGTCGTTTGGAAAATTCTTAAGAATGCATATCCTCCATGGTGACCTCTTACTTGTGCATTTGAAAATTCTTAGGAATGCATATCCCCCCTTGGTGACCCCTTACTTGTTTTACACACCAAACTTGTTTGTAACTTACATTGATTTCCAACAAAGCATTCAAATCCTTTGATATTTCATTAGGCCTCCAAACCTTAGAACAAGTTTTTTCCATAATCTCATGCAATATAGTACCCATGACTTTTTTATTTGCGTGCTTATGATTTGGGTGTATCTGTAACGACGAACATGTGTGCACATTTCTAAAGTCCTGATTTCAAATTCATCAGTCGGATCAATATGTTTGGCATATAAACGCCAAGTACAATTCTCAATTTCACAATATATCTCGTAACAGTTTTTGTTAGATATCTGAAGCTTTTTTTTTTCCGTGTGTGAACTCATCTTCTGACCAACCTTCATCTGACTCTTCATCGTCTGACAAAGTTTTGTCACACAGTCTTCCTAACTCATATAAATTTTCTTCTTTCACCGTATTAACTGCCACAATTTCTTCTTGTGGATACTTTTTAAAATTATCAGATATTCAACATTGTATGGTACAATCTTTTCAACCGCTTCTATCTGTTCGACCCATCCATTAAACACCTCCAAATACAAATACACAATCTCCTTCGTTTCAAACATTACATTTTTAAGTTCATGAACATCTGCTTCGTCTACAATATTCATAACATACCCATGAACCGGGTGCTGAAATGATAATGATATATTAACTATTGAACGCATTAGCCTTACTTTTAACCAAATCAAACAATATTTGACGGTCAAAATTTGATGGAAGTAGTAAACCTAAGTTGTTAAATTTTGATCTAACGTATGTGTTAATTCCATTACTCATCTGCCGAAAACCCCCGTACATAAAATAACAAAACTCATATTTTTGAAAACAAAATTCAACACTAAAAACAATTGAATATTGCAAATAGATCAAACAAAAATCATTTATATCACAAAACCATCGCTAATAGTGTTGCAATCACTCATTCCGTGGAGATTTTAAAGCCTCCACGGAGCCCCTCGTCACCTCCTATGCGGACGATTTAATAAATAACCAGACCAATCCCTCCACGGAGGTACCTATGCAGACAAGGGTTTTAAAACAAAATAAGTTTACTATTTATCGTTCCACGGAGCTCCGCAGAGATCCCTCTGTAGAATGTATGTCTATACCCGGAAAAGTCATTTTTTATGTTTAAAATTACCCTACAAAATTTGATTATAGCCGGTATCTTTCAAAGTTTATTGCAATTTGATACCATATATCATAACCTTGTTTTTTTTTTTCTCTTTTCGTAATTAGTACGGACACACGTACCAGCTTTTTCACACCTTGTCATTTTGGCTATTTTAAATATATAGATAGAATTTCTTTAACCGTAAAAAAAAATATCAGTTTATTGTGTTTTGACTAATTCAAACATTTTTTAAACTTTTTTATATTGGATAAACAAATAAAATTTTTAACAAAAAGATGAACTTATTATACAAGCAATCCCAAACACCCCCATAATTCAATCTTACATACAGTGGCGGAGCTAGATGGGACGTTGGGGGTACTACAGCACTCCCAAAAAATTGTTTTATGTATATAAAAAAATTATTTGTAAACATGTTCTATGCTATTGTACCCCCTAACTAAGAGATTATATCATGTTTTTCAATGCCCCAAATATGATAACTATAGATAATATTTATTGATAATTTTTGTACCCCATATAAAAATTTCTAGCTTCGCCACTGCTTACATACATAAACTTTGTTATCTATTCAAACTTTGTGCACTCACGTACCAATAACAAACCTGATTACATGCATCTTATTCTTATCATCCCTAAGTTTTGCTGTGAAACTCAATATTTATTAGGCTAATTAACAAAATGTATTTCATATCCCAAATACGGGAAACATTATATTGACAGATATTCACCAACAATACGTCATGGATCACCGATGGGCCCACATGTGTGAGGGGAAACCAAGTTCATTGGCACATGTTCTATCGAGAGTCAGAGGCATCAACTGTGAGTAGCAATAAGCTGGTCGTGGAAATCTTTGTTATGAGCTAGTAATCTGTCGAGAGGGAGAATATTGTCCTTGATAACAGGTAAGTCAAGAACATATCTAAACCATGCATTCAACAAAGGTGTGTCTTCATCGACCAAAAGTTTAACGTCTACAATTTTCTCGACCATTTGAGCCCAGATGCCAAGCCAAGCAACTGTGATGTCTATAAAGCCTAATTTTTCGCCACCAAAGAAGGGTTTGTGTGGGTTCAAACTACTCTCAAGAGTCTTCAGATTCTCTCGAGTCTCCTTTGCAGCCTTATCTTTTAAGTCGCTTGTACTCGAAAACGTCTGAAAAATTGTTGGCACGCACTGGAAGGAAAAAAACAACAAATTTTTTGTTCCATGAAATAAATCTTGAGGTGTTGCGTTTATAGTAACATGAAGCTATCATGTGTATGCCACTATTTGCAATAAAGCACATTTCGGGGATTTTAAGGCTAATTTGACTTACTTGGCGCGTTATTTATATTACGACCTATCCAAGACATTGATCAGACTCTTCGTTATGGTTTATGTTTTATGTATTTTGGTATTCTTAAAAAATAGCTTGGACATCTGGCTAAAATTTAGTCACTTGCATAAAATAGTATTTTGTGTTCTTCAATGATATTATGAACCATTTGTCTCGAAAAAAATAAAAATAAAAATGCTACACACGGCTTGTACTTCAATTTATGAAAGAAAAAAAAAAAAAGGATACATGAGTTAGTCATTCTTTAAAAAAAACAATAAATTGTCCAAAAAAATATAATATTTCCATTTTGGAAAATTTGTCTTTAAGATTAACCATTTACAAGATGTTGGTAAAAATGACTTATGATCCATAACCATTTCAGTTACCTATTAAATATTAAAAAAAAATCGTCCCCCAAAAGAAACAATCAATGGGTTGTGGTGTCATGATAGGACACCTGAAAGATATTGCGAGGAAACTATTGAGTAATGTTCAACAAGCCCCGTTTGACATGGACTCTAAGAAATGAGGTACAACCGCAACGGACGATTAATCGGTGCAGGTGCAAGAAAGCTAACCATTGTTAGAAAGGTTCCTTTTCCAAAATCTATTTGTTTTGGTAACAAAAATTAAGAGTGCGTTTGGTTGTACAAATTTTCTAGTTTTTTAGGAAATTTTTTCAAGAAAACGGAAATTTTGAGAACGCTTTTGGTTCGTTCAGTTTCCCTAAATTTTCCAAGAAAAAGAAAATTTTCAGGTTACGTTTAGTTACGGAAAAATAGTTTTCGTTTTCCGTTTTTTGTTTTCCCTTTTTGGTTTTCATTTTCCGTTCTCATTTTGCATTGAAAAATTTAGAAAACCCATTTAGTTAAAACTTATTCATTTTTCATTTTCAGTTTTAGAAACCTAAAAAACGTGTTTAGATGTTTATTTTCTATCGGATTTCATTTTTAGAAAACGGTAGCATGGTAAGGTGTGGGTGGGGGCGGTGACGGTAACGGGTCGGCGGCGGCGGTGGTGCTAGTGATGGGTTAGTGGTGGTGGTGGTAGTGATGGTAGGTCGGTGATTGTGGTAGTGGTGTTGGGTGGGTGGGTGTGTGAGTGTGTGTGTGTGTGGGGGGGGGGGTAGGTGTGGGTGTGGGTGGGTGGGTATATGTGTGTGTATGTGGGTGGGTGGGTATGTATGTTTGTGTGTGTGTTTGTGGGTTGGTGTGTGTGTGTGCGTGTGTGTGTTTGTGGGTTGGGGTGTGTGTGTATGTGGGTTGGGGGGATGTTAAAGTGGGGGTATGTAGAGGTGGATGGGATGAGAGTGGGTGTGTGTTTATATTTTAGAAAAAATTTGGAATTAGAAAAATATTGAAAACAATAATTATCAGTTTTCCAAAAAAATTCCAACTTCTTTGTAATTTTAGAAAACGGAAAATTTTCATTTTCCGTGAAAAATTTAGAAAAATAGACGAACTAAATGCGTTTTCAAAATTTTCATTTTTTTTGGAAAAATTTTCCGGAAAACGGCCAATTTTTCCACAACCAAACGCAGGTTGTGGAAAATTTTCCAGTTTTCTAGAAAAAATTTCCAAGAAAAACAGAAATTTTGAAAACGCGTTTGGTTCGTTCAGTTTTGCAAAATTTCCCAAGAAAATGAAAATTTCTAGTTTTCCAAATTGTATGTAAATTAAAAAAAGTGATTTTTACAGTTTTCCAAATTTCTAAGTTGGAAAATAAAAACTCCCCCGGTTTCAACCAAACGCGTTTTCTAAAATTTTCATTGAAAATTGAAAACGAAAACTCAACTCTATTTTCTGAAAACATTTTTTTAGAAAACAAAAACAGTTTTCCACAACCAAACGCACCCTTAGTTTTCCAAATTGTATGTAAATTAGAAAATTAATTTTTACAGTTTCCCAAAGTTTCCCAAATTTATGGAAAATAAAAACTCTCCCGGTTTCAACCAAACGCGTTTTCTAAAATTTTCATTGAAAATTGAAATGAAAACTCAACTCTATTTTATGAAAACATTTTCTTAGAAAATGAAAACAATTTTCCACAACCAAACGCACCTAAGACTTTGGTGAAAATATAAAAACAAAATTATTAGTAACATGTTGTACATTCTATACAGCCATAATGGTCGGTTCGGGATAAACCTTCATGTTAACTACCTCTTGATATGATAAAATGTATAAATAAGTGTTTGGGAACAACAGGTAGTTTGTTTCCCTTTCCCAAAAATAATTTAACTTGTTTAAAAATATGTAGTCATATTTCAATAAAAACGAATATATGCATGAATTTACATATACTATATTTAACCACTAAAGCATAGATGCATAGGTCGTAATAAAAAGCCATTTATAAAATAAATAAATTGTTAATAAAATAAAACAATTGCTGTATAAATTATTTGATTCAAATTATTTAATCTTTATTTACAATATTTAAAATTACCCTTTTAAAAGGTAATTCATATATGGTACAATGTCCATAAAATTGTTGACAAACTCATTTTTTCACATACAAAGTTTGTATAAGATATTAAGATCGGTTTACATGAATTAGAATTAAAATCAGCTTAGCGAAATTATGAGACTTATTTAAAACCTTATGCTAACATTAATCAAAATCAGTTATTGTGAGATATTGTTCTTATAAATTCATAAATACAATTATTAATTTCTTTTTGTATATATTATAGAGTTTACATAAGATATAAAAATTACAATTCAAAAAAATTATTCAATACCATCTTACCGAATGTACAAACTAAGAGCTGTAAGGGTATAACTAATAGGAGATGTAAGAAAATACTAATAAGTCAAATATTTAGCGAGTCCACAGCCACAAACACTCAAAATAGATAAAACTCCTTATTTAACCAATTAAGAATATACCAATCACAAACTACTTCACAATCTATGTTCTTCATAAAAGTTAGTTTTTAGATATAAAATTTACCTTGTCATCTACAAATTTTGCCCAAAAACGAGATCTTGCCCTCTCAAAAGGATCTTCGGGAAGAAGTGGATGATTTTTCCATGTCTCATTGGTTTACCATTGTGTACAAGAATTGGTATCTTTTTGTACACAGGGTTGTATTGCAAAAGCATTGGACTTTTGTTTGGAAGATCTTCTTCAACATAGTCATATTCAATCTCTTTTATGCTTAGTGCCCATTTCACACGTAGCGTGAAAGGGCTCCCCTAAAATCCCAATAGCTTCACTTTATCTCCTGCCATTTTAATAGTTTGTTCTTCTATTTTGGCCTAGCATTCACTCTTATAGCGTTGTCACCAATGATCAATAATTCAATTTGATATTTGATTCCTTTTTTACCTTCAAGATGTGACATATATCTTATGGGAAAATGACTTATATGGGTAATTATGTTTCAAAATCGTTCAAAAAATACAATTCAAGTTTGGTGTGTCCAAAAAACACCATCCAAGTAAAACATTTGTACAAAAAACACCAACGAAGTACATTCTTTGTTCAAAATTGACCTTTGGTAACCGACAATTACCGGTAAAAAATAAGTAAAGGAAAAAACAACAGGAAAATGACTCAAATAGGTAACTATGTTTCAAAATCGTTTAAAAAACACCATCAAAGTTTGGTATGTTCAAAAAACACCATCAAAGTAAACTTTTTGTACAAAAAACACCAACAAACTATATGTTTTGTTCAAATATTACTCACCGATAATTGGTTCTTACAGGTTAAATGATAACTTGGCTTAACTATTATGACATGGCATAATAATGATTGACAAAACAATAAATGATATATTCCTCCTTTAAAAACCGATTTAGGATTTCTTCATGGACTTCTTCTTCTCCTATGATTGCTCTTCTTCTTATAAAGTGATGATCTCAAACTCAAGTCCAAAACCCTAACTCTTAACTTAAGGCAAAAAGGGCTCCTTTACCCCTGCCTCAATGGGCCTCCCTCCCCCTAAGGTCTAAATCCATAAAAAGCCCAAAAAGGCATCCAAGCCCAACTATAAGGCATCTAAGGCCTAATATGGCCCAAGAACCCCTAACATGGCCTTAAGCCCAAAAATGACCTGCTACAATCAGGTGGGCCTGACGCCTAACTTAAACAAGTCCATTCATACGCCCAACATATGCTGAAGCCTCTGCGATCTGGATTTTATTCAAGTACCCCCAGCGTACTCCTACGTACGCCCATCGTACTCGGCTAGGCTCAAGAACTGCAAATCTTCTGAAGGCCATAACTTCTTCATTCTAAGTGTGGTTTCGTCATTCTTTATATCTATGGGAGATAATTTATGCATCAGACTGCCATACCGATGGTTATGGCCTTTAGATTGCAATTCTTAGTGTTACCTTAATGCTAAATTAGATTTCGTCATTCCAAGGTCCAACCGAGGGTAAGGACCGAGTGTTCGGTTTGTGTTTGAGCCCAAGGGCATATCAGTAAGTATCAGTTCGAGCCTTTAAGAAGTTTGGGTTTATGTTAGAAAAGTTTTATGGCAAGGGAGAGTTGATAGTATTGTAGAGCTTCTTGTTTCCTTCACGTGGATATAAAGTACGAAATTGGACTTAGAATGAAGAAGTTATGGCCTTCAAAAGATTGGCGGTTCTTGAGCCTAGCCGAGTACGATGGGCGTACGTAGGAGTACGCTAGGCGTACTTGCATAAAATCCAGATCGCAGAGGCTTCAACATATGTTGGGCATATGAATGGACTTGTTTAAGTTAGGTATCGGGCCCACCTGATTGTAGCAGGTCATTTTTGGGCTTAAGGCCATGTTAGGGATTCTTGGGCCATATTAGGCCTTAGATGCCTTGTAGTTGGGCTTGGATGCATTTTTGGGCTTTTTATGGATTTAGACCTTAGGGGGAGGGAGGCCCATTGAGGCAGGGGTAAATGAGCCCTTTTTGCATTAAGTTAAGAGTTAGGGTTTTGGACTTGAGTTCGAGATCATCACTTTATAAGAAGAAGAGCAATCATAGGAGAAGAATAAGTCATCCGTTCATGAAGAAACCCTTAATCGGTTTTTAAAGGAGGAATATATTATTTATTGTTTTGTCAATCATTATTATACCATGTCATAATAGTTAAGTCAAGTTATCATTTAACATGTAAGAACAAATTACCGGTGGGTATTATTTGAACAAAACATATAGTTTGTTGGTGTTTTTTGTACAAAAAGTTTACTTGGATGGTGTTTTTTGAACATACCAAACTTGTATGATGTTTTTTGAACGATTTTGAAACATAGTTACCTCTTTGAGTCATTTTCCTGTTGTTTTTTCCTTTACTTATTTTTTACCGGTAATTGTCGGTTACCAAAGGTCAATTTTGAACAAAGAATGTACTTCGTTGGTGTTTTTTGTACAAATGTTTTACTTGGATGGTGTTTTTTGGACACACCAAACTTAAATAGTATTTTTTGAACCTTTTGAAACATACTTATTGATACAAGTCATTTTCCCTATATCTTATTTATGTGGTCAAGTTCGATCTGATATTTAATTCATTTTCCTTTAAGGACGTGATGACTTGTTTGATTTGAATTATAAGTAGCATAGCTTTTAGTCTTTGTCCACACTTAACCCAAATATTTTAATTTTGGGATAACCAATCACCAGGGCCGGCCCAAGCCCACGGCGAGCTGGGCCACGGCCCAGGGCAGCAAACTTTCATGGGCATCAGATTTTATAGGTATATGTTATTTTCCGCACTAAAACTTTTGATCCATTGCAAGTAAACTAAGTCCAATCCAACTGAAAAGGAGGCAGTCGAGCACACGTTTGTTCTATACCTAAACATTAGGCGGCAAATTGAAGTGTATTTGGAAGGGACGACTCTTCGGTTCCCTGAGTAACAGCGCATGCCAAATAATTGTTGTTAAAGAAGACGAGGCGTTTCAATCAATGCACTTTGGAGAAAACGATTCAAACAATTTCGAACATCCTCGTTGATCTCTATAAAACTCACGGTGCTCGTTCTTCCCTCACTCTCAGCCTAAAAAAATTTATATCCTCATATTTTCCTTATTAATCCGCCCTCTTAATATATTGTTCTGTGAAAATGTGATAACTTTCTCTTATTATCCCCAACTCTACATCAGTTTTTGCCAATAATCAGGCTTCAAGAGATGAGAAGCTATACCAATCTTAGACAATTCATAAGTTGCACCGATAGATGATTATTTCAAATACGGCAAAATCTCAGCACTCAAGGATTTCTCTTCGGTCTCGTATCTCTCTCTCTCTTTCTCTCTCTCTCTCTCTCATGAGCTCATCGGAATTTGGAAGCCTCGCCATCTCAACTTCTCTCAGTTAAATGTTCACTAGATTAATTTGTGTCAGTTTAGCTTGAATATATACATGGTGTTTGCTGATTGCTCGCATAATAAAACAAAAAATTGTTAAATTTGTTACTATGATTAGATTTTTAAAAAGTTTATTAGATAGCTTATGGCAAATTGTTTGAGGTGGAAATTTTAGTGCTCTATTTTGTCATATTTGGTGTTGTTGTCAATTTTGGTGTTATTTCTCTGTCATTATAATCACATAGGTTAAGATACTAATTGAAAGTGTTAATGTCAAGACTTTAAGGTGGATGCATTCAAATTTCGTTTAAAATCAATAAACTTAGGTTGCATGATTTTTTAGTCAATTGTGTTTGCACAAAGTTCATTGCCGTAAGTGGTTTAACAAAATAATTTTCCTAAAAGTTTGTTGTCATAACAGGCGATTCATTTAGTTTTGGTGTTATTCTTAAATCTCTTAATTGACTTGTGTATATAGCTTTTTTGTTGGTGTTTAGTTCTTGTTAGTGATAATGTACTCTCTATTTGTTTAGTTTTGGCACCTTTACATGTAATTTATTTTTGTTTCATCATGTACCACAAAGTTTATTGCAGAATAACATTAAATTGTTCATTTGATTTTTCCAACACTGTCGTACCTAAAGTTTTTGTATTTGAAATCTAATTTGTTATGCCCCATGTATGTGCAGTATATTTCAGGAGTATATATATTAGATTTTTTAGTTTTACAATTCTATGTTTTTCGATATATTAAGGGCATCATAGAGTTTCTTTGCCCTGGGCATAGAAAACCTATGGACCGCCCTGCCAATCACTAAAATATTGAATGACTATTTTTTATATTTACCACAAATAATCAGTAATTTTGCAAAATGTGCTTTTGCAAATATAATTTATTTTGTGAAATAGTATATGAATGGTCAACAGTCAACACTGTTTAATCGAACTTTTGTTATTTCGTGACACTGTTTTGCCCTTCAACGAATTCTCCCGAAAATCTTTCAATCGCGGAACATGACCATAAGAAGTATGGGCTGAAATAAAACACGAACACAAATTATTTTCACCTATTTCATTCAAATCAATATAAGATGATTTTCAGGATTTGGAGTAAGAATTTGTATATTTTATATTAAAAAATCCAATTGCCAGTGGGTTTTTATCTCCACTACTTAGTTTAGTGGTTATTTCACACTTTAAAATAAGTAACCTAAATTCATTTTTGTGTTTTCATTTATTGTTCATAAATTACTAATACATATTTTTGTGTTTTGTTTTTTTATCGTTGTCTAATATTTACTAGGTGTAAAACTCATATATTACATGGGTTCGTTTAAAAGAAAAATTAAATATGAAATTCTAAACATTTAAAAATTTGAATTTATAAGAGACAAAATTGCAAAAATGGTCCCTGTGGTATGTATTTTTTAGGGGTTTTAGTCCAAATCTCGATTTTTTTGGATTGGAGATCCTTTTGGACTAGTTTGTATGTAGTTTTGGTCACTGTCCAAACTAAAAAGACTATTATACCCTTAATGAATTAATTTTACATTTTTCTTTCACTTTTTAAAATTATTATTATTATTAAATATAAAAATAGGCCCACCTCTCTCTCTCTCTCATGTAGGGGTGATCGCGATTCGGTTTGAAACCATGAAACCGGCCAAACCGGTCATCAGTTTGGTTTTACGGTTTGTATTTTTTTTACGGTTTGGCTTGCAGTTTTGAACTTTTCAAACCGTAGTGAACGGTTTGGCTTACGGTTTTTAAGATTTCAAACCGTTTTAAAACCGGACCGGACCGTAAGATTTATATATATTATTTTTTTTTTTTATATATAATTGTATTTTATTATATTATATGTTAATTGTTATTATAAATAATAAAATTTAAGCCCACAACATTTAATATTTTAATTGCAACAGCCCAATACTAGTTTAACTCCAATAAAAATGAGAAGTGCCTATTTCCTAATCCCAGAGTCCAGTCCAGACAGAATTAGGTTGTTTGATTGTTTCTCCCTTTCTCTTACCCTAATCGTAAAACACGCAGCCTCATTCCTCAGGTAGAAGACTCGAAGTCGTTTCCCCTTCGTTTTTCATCACTTCTTCTTCACTTATCTAAGATGTAAACTGATTGCGCATAATTGCATACCTCCGATTGCACCTCGACTCCTCCGCTGCAGCAACTCCGACTACACCTCGAGACCTTGCTTGCAGCAACTTCGTCCCCGGCTCAGTTTGTAGGTCCGCTTCTCGTTATTCCTTTCTGAACAAATCCTTTGATTTCTTAATTTTAATCTCAGCTCTAACTTCTGATCAAAAGTGATTTTGATAATCTGATTAATACTCAAATAGATACAAGTTTGCGCCAAATCAACTGTCGACTAATATGAAAGATAAATCGGTTAGGGTTCAGACTGAGTTAGTTGTAAATCAGGCTAAGAAATTAACAATGTCCTATTGTAGAATCCACTTAGGTGACCCCGATATGTTCGCCGATTCCCAAAGAGATAAATTGAATGTTTCTCGATTTTTGCCTTTGATTTTCTCTGAAGTTTCTAGTTCAATCGATACTTTTGGTGGTGGAAACGATCTTGAAGCAGTTATATGAGGATTTAAGATGGACTGTGCTTAAGTGTTCATATCTAGGGCTCATCTTTAACAAAAAATGCAACAAAGGGCTTATATCCAGGTAAAAAAACTTTTTAGACCATAAAGGCATAATTTATCTATCCAGGTGAAAGTTTTATTAATATTGGATACTTTGTGATTGGTGATAGGTTGATCCTATGTCTTCTGCAAGTTCAGGCATGTTTGTGAACCTTAGTGTTGTTATCCTTCGATTGTGCAAGTAAGATACTCTTATCTCTTTTGGATTTCAAGTAAGATACTCAAGAAACAACAAGTTCTGGTCAACCAAGTCACTGGTCTTTTTCTTTGGCAAGATAATTTTATGAACTTGATTATCATGTTCATGGGAAGTATAAAGTACATAAGGAACCCTTTCTTAAGAGCCAAAATGGTTGAAGTCTTTAATTTTTGGATGCCTCAGAGGTATTTATCAACTTATTTGTTAATTCTGTCATCTTATGTTATTTGCTTACAAAGGGTATTTACGTCTTTTTACTTATGTGTGTGTGCAGTGGCTCATCTTCTGCTACCAGTATACTTTTTTAGGGGCACCAACTCTCTATTCAGTATCTTGTGAAGAATCTTTTGAAACTCTATGTTGATATCGAGTTTACAGGATCCCACACTTAGGTGATTGTTTTGTTTTCCGGATTTAACTGATAATCTATTGATGAAATTCGTTTTTATTGATTGATAGTTCTGATCAAATTCGATATTTATTCTAATGAAATTCGTTATTTATTTTGATTGATTCATTTTTATCAGATTCACAGATTCACGGTTTCATAGCTCCATCACATATTCACGGTTACACAGTTTCATAGAGATTTACAGTTTGGAATGTTTGATGTAATGGTTGCGTGTATTAGTCTAATATTTAATGTAATGAAACAATATTTGATGTTTTCATTTACTGCTTTTTATTTACTCTTTTGGTAGTTTTTTAGCTGTTTTGACAGCTTTAATATTACAGTTTTTTTAACAATTTTTGGCAGAATTGTAGTTGCTTTAATAGTTTTAGTTATGCATTTTTTTTTACTAAATGAGTCTAATAATTGACTCAAGTAAAATGGGCCTAAAAAGCCCAAACCGTGAAACCAAACCGGAGCCAAACCGTTAGTAACAGTTTGGTTTGGTTCGGTTTTAAATTTTCAACGGTTCGGCTTCGGTTTTTGCTTGGCAAAAACCGTTACTAACGGTTTGGCTTCGGTTTGACCTAAAAACCGAAAAAACCGGACCGTGAACACCCCTACTCTCATGTATAATCTCTCTCTCATGTATAATCATATTCTTCCTAAAAAACTCACACAACTTCTTCAATACACACCACAACAATCATCTTCTTCAATCTCATACATCAATCTATCTTCTCCCCCACCTCTGCAAGATTCATGTCTAAATAACATTGAATCACCGACAACAATCTGCAAGATTTCAGCACTTATTAGCAATTCGATGGGCGACGAGAAAAGGGACATCCAGTCCTTGGTTTTCATTTGATCGAGATGGCTAATCACGAACGAGGTAGTGACAGGGAAGGCTTGGGGGAGAAAAACGATCCTTGCAAGAATAAATACACTTAATGTAAAAGTGAAAGTAAATTGCAGAGAACATAAAAGGTGGTTTCAAGCTTGCTAGTTCGTCATCGTCAAGTTCTATCCTTGCAGAAGAAAAGCTGCCATGGTGAATAAGAGGAAGACAACTCGAAGGGTGTTTGAATTTGTTCTTGTTGATTACAGAATTATAAACTTCATGGAAAATGGAAGTAATTGCAAAGAAGATAAAAGGGGGAAGTATGGTAGAATACCAACCTTAACGAGAGCATCATAGAGCTCTTCTGATAAAATGCAACCATTATGTTCGACATCAATGGCTTGGAAAATACGATAAAGCTCAAGCTCCTTGTCATCCATGTACCTTCTGAACTCCTGATAATCAACTCTTTCATCCCTATTTGCATCACAAACCCTAAGTAACTCTTTCACGTACTTGTAATCCGTCGGAATTTGCATCGCCGATAGCCCTACCTCGATCTGAACAGAATCCAAGTACCCTACCTTTGATGTATCAAAGAAATTAAACAAACCCCGAAATCGTGATTCTCTTTCGTCTTTTGTCTCTCTCAACACCAATAACACATGTTCGATTGTCACTGGTCCCTACTCCTTCACAAGATTACAGCATCCCGCCGGTAAGTCCCTTGCGGAAAATAGACGCCAGTGGTGATCTCCGACATGCTTAATCGTAGATGATGCCATCAAGAAATAAACCCTCAATTGCTCGAAAACATATCCCAAAATTACTATAAGAGAAAAGATCTATATGTGGAATTAGGTTCCAAGAAATCAAAATGCATACAATAGAAATAACTTGACCTGATCGATTCAAAGAAAGGATCAATCTTTCCAGGTCAAAATTGTGGAGCTTTTGTTAATGACACACGAGAGAGAGAGAGAGAGAGAGAGAGAGAGAGAGAGAGATTGGGGTGTGGGCCCCCATTAAGTTAAATAGAAAAACATATAAAAATATATCAAGAGGGCAATTTAGTCATTTTAATTTTCTTAGGGATCATTTTCACATACAAACTAGTCCAAAAGGACCATCAATCCAAAAAAATCGAGGTTTGGACTAAAACCCCAAAAAAATGCATACTACAGGGACCATTTTTGCAATTTTGTCCTTATAAAATAATTGGAAAAATACTGAATTATTAAAATTAATGTGTTTTTTTTTTAATTTAAACAAATAATTTATATAAATAAACAAAGGAAACTAATGAGGTTTTAATTTACAAATTTTAAAATTAAAAGGAAAGTCGGTTAATGAATTTGATATGCATTTATTATTACATCTATTATAATTATTACATTTAAATATTATGTGAAATTTGATAAAATGAAAAAAACCACAAAATGTCATGTGGAAAAAATTTAATTAAAAATAACCACAAAATGACATGTGGTCAAATCAATAAGAGTGTGACATGCGGCAAAAAGATTTTCATTTATTAAAGTAAATATGTTTTACAAGAATAGAAAGAATTTCATTAATAAATAAAAAATTAATATGGTCTAGTAAATAAAGAAATACATGTAGGCTCCTGTAGTTTAGCATTACCTATTATATAAGTTCACAATTCAACCATGCACGATTTTCATTTTTTCTATTAGGAGAGTTTATGCAATAAAATTCACAATTCAACCATGCACGATTTCATTTTTTCTATTAGTAGAGTTTATGCAATAAAAGTCATTATATATACAATATTATTCTTATTCTTATTCTATTTTAGCATAAATTTTATTTTTTGTTTCTCATTTGCCATTATATTTTTAGAAAACATTTTATTTTCGGGCCCTTAGCCAATCACCAATAGGTCATGATGACGTGTCGATTTCGTATTTTTTCAGTATACATTTAGCCATAACATTTACAAATGAGTTTGCATTTAGCTCCAACATTTATTTTGTTCCCCATTTGTGATTATTTGTTAGAAAAATTTTCATTTTAGTCATTGTCAAGTCATGAATATGTATTTTCAAACGTAATAACTTAAAATGAAAAAGGAAAAAACAAAGGAAATAATCGAAAGTGCACTTCTCCTTGAGAGCGGGACGTGTTAGACAGTAAAGCCAATGACTCTTCTTTTTGTATTATTAGTGTTTGTTGTATTTAATGCACACATATATTTTAAAAATGAAGAAAAAAGACCTACTGCAAGTCTCGAGTTCGAGACAACTAATAAACGATGTGAGATGTTAGTATTTGAGCCAATAAAAGTTATCATTTCTTTGATTTCTTAATAAATATTTCATTAGAAATATTTGGTTTCTCAACAAATATGTCATTACAAATAAACAATTGTTTACTAGATGAGTTACGAATAAATTAACAATTTTGATTTGCTTAAAGCTTAGCATGTCATATTGTTTATTAGATCTCTCATACTCAAGACTTACACTAGGTCTTTTTCCTTCATCTTAAAATACATGTGTATTATACAACAAACGCCGATAATACAAAAAAAAAAGAGTCATTAACTTACTAGCTAACATGCCCCACCCCTCAAGGAGAAGTCGTAATTTTGATTGTTTAGAAACATTTGGCTTCTCAACAAATATGTCATTAAAAATAACCAATTGTTTCTTAAATGCGTTACAAATGAAAGAACAAGTTTGATTGGCTCAAAGATTAGAATGACATTGTTTATTAGATATCACACACTCAAAACATACAATAGGTCTTTTCCTTCATTTTAAAATGCACGTGTACATTAAATACAACAAACACCACAAATACAAAAAAACAAAGTCATTGACTTAGTAGCTAACACGCCCGCCCTTCAAAGAGAACTTGCAGTTTCGACTTACCTTCGTATTTTTTGTAACGCCTGCAGATCCGGGCTAGTCAATTTAGAGACGATGAGCATAAAAAAAAAGTTTTTGATGGAAGATTATTTAGAAGTATTAATCTTAACCAGGGTGTAGTATATGTTACAAGGGTTCCGTACATATAAAGAACGCCAAAATCCGAGTTATAATGAAGAAGTTATGACTTGTCGAACTTTTACGGCAAAACCAGCACGACACCGGGAGACGTAAATAGTGAGTTTATGATAGAAGACTTTTAGCCTTAGTAACCTCAACAAAATTCGTAGAATACGTTAAACCGAGAACATACACAAAAAGAACACCCAAATCTGAGTTCGTATGAAGAAGTTATGAATTTTCTAAGATTTGGCATAGCAGTGCACGACCCGAAACTCGAATAGATCGAGCGGTTTTTGGCCTATGCGAACTAAATGAGAATTGAAGATCTCATTAATAGGAACTCAATGGTAAAAAGACAAACGAAAACAGAGTCTGTATGTAGAAGTTATGAATTTTACGCGGACATTTAACAATATAATCTCGTCGTATTGTTAAATTTAAGATCGGTCGAGAATTAGCCGACGGAGTCAAAATGTAAGTTGTAGATCTTATTTTTACCTACGCGTGGATACAAAGAATGTCAAAAATGGAGCTCGTATGCGAAAGTTACAGATTTTAGAAGTCGGAAGTGTGCTGTGCGAAAATGGGTGATGTGGCACAATCTTAGCCATTGCTTTCTCCCCAAGTCTTACCACTAGATGGTGAAATGTGGCACCAAGTTCAGCAATTTTTTACCCTATAAATAGAACCTCTCCCACCCTCATTTTTTTTCTCACAAATTTCCCAATCTTTCTTCTCTTTACTCTCTCTCTCTCTCTCTCTCTCTCTCTCTCTCTCTCTAGCTCCGAAACCCCCCGAAAAGCCTAGGGAACCTCCCTAGCACGAGACGGAAGCCCTGGATTGAATGCATGGTCCCTTTCATCTTACACTTAGATATGAAGTATTTTATATAAACTACAAGTTATGTGTGCATATTATCTGTATACTTTCTATCTATGCTGGATGAACGATTTTATACGAGTTTTATATGATTTAAACTGTATATGCATTTAAATCTACGTAATATGTTGGGTAAAACATGGGTAGATGAAATATGAGTTGGATGATGAGTTGAGAGGTGATATAGATCATGAGGTAAGGGTGAGAGGTGGACGATGTGAGAAGCCTTGTTCCCAAATGCTGGCCCCGTCATCTAGCAGGGTATGGATGACAACCACAGACTATTCTAGACAGTCCAGTGGAACACTAGCAGGCTCGCTACCTGTAGATGTTGTGAACGATGTATTCACTGGTGTACTCTAAAAACCCATTGACATGTATTGCGAGTGGACTCTCAAAAACGATACTGTCAATAAACGATATAACCCTAGCAGCGGTGCTCCAAGGACAATATTGGCAGTTGCGCCTCATATAGAATATCACAATTATGGCAGCTGCACCTGAGTGATAGAACTAGCTGATGTGCTTGACAGATGTGTCATTGACAACGATGAACTTCGTACCTATTCCTTAGGATAATCCTTAGGAATGAATGAACGAGAAATAGCTGATTCTTAGGGTACATCCTTAAGATTAAAGAAGATAATGGGGATGGGTAATTGGGTTAACTGTTTGATGATTAAACATAATACTTATATTATTGTGGGTTGAAAACCCTATGTACTCACCAGGTTTCCCAACCTGACCTACTCGGTTTATTTATATCACAGGTGTTGATATGAAGTCACATTACACTGAGAGATTAAGGATATATAAATCACTAATGATAATGAATGTAAGTTCTGTTTATGCTTATGTTTCTGTATTGACGATGACATCCCAAATGTTTTAAAATGAATAAAAATACTTTTCTTTATAAATTCTTTGATAACGTATTTATCATGTTTTACTGGGAACAAATTCCGCAACATTTTTATTAAAAGAGGTACTCTAATTTTTATAAAGCATAAACAAAATCGGTCTTTTCTGGCTGAGATAATGGGGATGTCACAGTTGGTATCAAAGCATTAGTTTAAGCGAACTAGGAATATGGATTTATTTCTGGACTTAAACTTAGTATGCTAAGCGATGATCGTGAGGAGTGTGTCTAATATATTTTAGGAAGTACACCTGAATAGACACAAGCATTAGCTTAATTAGGGAAGTTTCCTAAAATGCTTTTATGTGCTAAATGATTTGTGATGCTTTATGCTATCGTTTGATCGGATCTATGGTCTGTTGCCGACTAATCTGTAAATTTTATGTGCTTAGGTTTCTAAACGTTTAATTACGATATTAGAACTGGCATGTAACTTTTTGGAGTAATACGGATGAATACGCGTCTAAATCTTCCTCTATCTATATTCTCGTCTCAATACACCGAACACCTGCTTTGGTGTATAGAATGTGATGATAAGGACTCATAGCAGACTGAGCAAATGGAGGAAATGATAAGGCTTACGATAGTGAATGATACTTATCGAAAGATATTTTAAGAGTGATATCTTGCCTTTAGAATGTGTCTAATAAATAATACGTCTAGTACGGGAGAAGTTCACTTTCGATTAGAAGAAAGAAAGATTTTTGGTAGAATCCATGAAGTTATCCCATCGTCTGACATTTCCATCACGACCCGTGTTGAAGCAAAATTGATGATCAAAGATACACATGGAAGAAGTCATAGTAAGAGTCTAGGGAAAATTATATGATTGTTTGGACACATTTGTATGTGTTAAAATTGTTTTTGTGATAATGAGTTGGAAAACTGTGAGACAATACTTGGGACAAGTATGAGTAGGTGTGAAAGGTAGTAGAGGCCTATACTACCGAAAGCACAGGACTCACGCTTGGATCGGGGAAAGTCACAAGGTTACCAAGGAGCTATTAATTAATTTCATTTTATTCAAGTATGTCGTTACCATCGTTTCAGTAATGACTAAGAAGATGATTGTTATTCCGACCCTGGTGGTCATATCAAATTGAGTCCAACTACGCTGAGTATGTTATGTGGTTCAGATGATCAAGTTCGATGTAGCATCCGACTTAAGACGGAAGATTGAAATAAAAAGTGATTAGTAGAGGTATCGCGAAAAGTTTCTTGTAGCTAGAAATGCTACCTTTTAAGATGAGATTAAAACATGAACGGAAATATAATCTATTATGGAAGACTCTAAGAGACCTGGGTCTAAGCGTTGCAATATACGATCATAGGTCATTAGAATATGACACATCGTTTGATTGTAGTAATAAAAAACAAACTTATCTTAAGTTCATATCCAATGAGGATTGAGATTGTGACTTGAAGGTCATAATTTGGAGTCTAACGTGAGATAGGGAGCAAGTGCAAGATCGAGCACCGCCTGCATTCGAGAAGTCCAAGAATTAGATACTCATTCGAAGGAACATAGAAGTTACGATTATTACCTAGGATAAAGAGATAATGTACAGAGTCATTATACAGCCCTGTTTCATTGATGATTCTGGGACGTAATCATCCTAAGGGGGAGATAACTGTAACGCTCGCAGATCCGGGCTAGTCAATTTAGAGACGATGAGCATCAAAAATAAGTTTTTGATGGAAGATTATTTAGAAGAATTAGTCTTAACCAGGTTGTAGTATATGTTACAAGGGTTCCGTACATATAAAGAACGCCGAAATCCGAGTTATAACGAAGAAGTTATGACCCGTCGAAGTTTTACGGCAAAACCGGCACGACACCGGGAGACGTAAATAGTGAATTTATGATAGAAGACCTTTTAGCCTTATTAATCTACACAAAATTCGTAGAATACGTTAAACCGAGAACATACACAAAAAGAACACCCAAATCTGAGTTCGTATGAAGTAGTTATGAATTTTCTAAGATTTGGCATAGCAGTGCACGACCCGAAACTCGAATTTTAGATCGAGCGGTTTTTGGCCTATACGACCTAAATGAGAATTAAAGATCTCATTAATAGGAACTCAACGGTAAAAAGACAAATGAAAACAGAGTCTGTATGTAGAAGTTATGAATTTTATGCGGACATTTAACAGTATAATCTTCTCGTACTATTAAATTTAAGATCGGTCGAGAATTAGCCGACAGAGTCAAAATGTAAGTCGTGGATCTTATTTTTACCTACGCGTGGATATAAAGAACGTCAAAAACGTAGCTCGTATGTGAAAGTTACGGATTTTAGAAGTCGGAAGTGTGTTGTGCGAAAATGGGTGATGTGGCACAATCTTAGCCATTGCTTTCTCCCTAAGTGTTACCACTAGATGGTGAAATGTGGCACTAAGTTCAAAAATTTTTTACCCTATAAATAGAACCTCTCCCACCCTCATTTTTTTTTCACAAATTTCTCATTCTTTCTTCTCTTTACTCTCTCTCTCTCTCTCTAGAACCTCTCTCTAGCCCCGAAATCCCCCCCCCTCCCCCGAAAAGCTTAGGGAACCTCCCTAGCACGAGGTGGAAGCCTCGGAGTGCTCTAAGGCTCCAAGAAGAAGAGATTTTTGGCTCAGGAATGCTGCTCCAAGCAAAGTCCGATTTTCTATCAAAACTCGCTGTAAGTGAGCTACACCAACGCTATTTTTAATATAGTTTTTATTTAATTATAGTAACGTTATTAGGAACTTATAATAAGTACTTGGGCTATTATTATGGGTTATATAAGTATTGATTAATGCTTATATAATAGTAATAATAGCTAGACTATTAATTAGCAGGAAAATAATAGACTAAACTCTAGTGGTATTCTAAAAACCCATTGACATGTATTGCAAGTGGACTCTCGAAAACGATACTATCAATAAACGATATAACCCTAGCAGCGATGCTCAAAGGACAATACTGGCAGCTGCGCCTCATATAGAATATCACAATTATGGCAGATGCGCCTAAGTTATAGAACTAGCAGATGTGCTTGACAGCTGTGTCATTGAAAATGATGAACTTCGTACCTATTTCTTAGGATAATCCTTAGGAATGAATGAACGAGAAATAGTTGCTTCTTAGGGTAGATCCTTAAGATTAAAGAAGATAATGGAGATGGGTAATTGAGTTAACTGTTTGATGATTAAACATAATAATTACATTATTGTGGGTTGAAAAACCTATGTACTCACCAGGTTTCCCAACCTGACCCACTCAATTTATTTATATCACAGGTGTTGATATGAAGTCACATTACACTGAGAGATTAAGGAGATATAAATCACTAGCGATAATGAATGTAAGTTCTGTTTATGCTTATGTTTTTGTATTGACGATGACATCCCAAATGTTTTAAAATGAATAAAAATACTTTTCTTCAGAAATGCTTTAATAACGTATTTATCATGTTTTACTGGGAACAAATTCCGCAACATTTTTGTTAAGAGAGGTACTCTGATTTTTATAAAGCATAAACAAAATCGGTCTTTTCTGGCCGAGGTAATGGGGATGTCACATTTTTCTTTTTTCTTTTTAAGATATCACATTTTAAAATATCTATTTGTGTCTGGAAAATGGATAAACTGATTTTTTTTAAATAATGGCAAACGGGGAACAAAAAAATGTTAAGGCTAAATACAAACTCATACGTAAATGTTGGGGCTAAATGCAAACTGAAAAAAAATACGAAACCAACACGTCATCATGACCTATAATTGTCACACCCCCGAACCAGACGGCGGAAACGTGCGGGGGCTTGTGCATGACTTCATCTTGTAATATCATCACAATGTATATAATTGAAACAAGACAACACCATCATCATACATATAAATAAACAACCAACATTGTTTACATCAAGTATAATATCATAAGTTACATGCCAAAAAAAATGTTCAATGCACGGTGATAACAAAAATACAATAAATTCCACATTCCCTGTAGACCTTTCTTCTTAACGATTTCTTGAGAATACAAGTTATTTTGAAAGTTTCGACATATATAATGTTGGAGAGTTCATAAGCATGTTTGAGTGAAAGACTTTGTATTGTTCGTAAAACACCAGAAAATCTGATATTTTCAGAAAAATGGTTTGAATGTGATGTGACCAAATCAAGTATTAATGCACGTGTGTTTTTCGTTTTTGGAAATGTATATGAAATGCAACCCAGAAACTCCTGTGTTTTCCGCCATGAGTAAAAGTAATGTGTAGATGTATTCATCCCAGAAAATCCAATATTTTCTATTTTTAAGAGTATTGTAATCGTAAATTCCCCAAACCGAGTGTCGATGAATGTATATTTTTAGTTTCATCAAGATTTGTATAAGTAAACCGAAATCTTTGATGGAGTTAGTCTCTAAGTGAGCCGTTACAACCATGCTTGATAATGACTAATGCGCGTGTCTTGGCGTTTTTAGGTTCCGGTTTTATTAAGGTAAGGTTTGTCGCCCTAGACTGGCCTAGTCTAGCTATAACGAACAACTAAAGTGTGGGGGTGTCACCCCCGTATAGATCTATACACAAACTCCCACTCTCCCTCCAGGAGATTCTGGTTATAACTACATGCTATGATCATACACTCAAAGGTGTCAATCGACAAGTCTCACTAGATCCCCAACTTGCTTACGAGTACTGTATCACACCATGTATAAGGTTGTAAGATACACGTTTTGAAATCGTGTTTTGTAGGGAATAAAATTGTGAAATACTATGTGAAATTGAGTGTTGAGTTCTAACAGATGGTTTTTACTAGAAATGAAGTAAAACTATGTTTAGAATCACTCATAAAATATTGGAAGTCTTATGAGATTCCAATTAATAGCCAAATAATGAAAATTTAGCAAAAATATAAAATTTGAAATAAGTAAAATTTTATTATTTGATGTTGTAGAGAATCTCGTTAGAAATTTTTAGGCGAAAACCTCGTCAAAATCCGAGTTATAACGAAGAAGTTATGACCAACCGAAGATCCGCGATAAAACCGACACGGCGCCGAATGACGTAAAAAGTGAGTTTTTGATAAACTACTTTTTAGCCTTAGTAATCTAAATGAAAGTCGTAGTATTCGTTGAATCGAGAAGTTCGATAAAAAGAACGCCAAAATCTGACTTCGTATGAGGAAGTTATGATTTTTCTATGTTTTGGATTAGCAGTAGACACCTAAAAAAAAACTCGAATTTTAGATCGAGCGATATTTGGCCGATACATCCTAAACTAGAATCGAAGTTCTCGTCATTTGTAGTATAACGGTAAAAAGTCTGACGAAAACGGATGTCGGATGAAGAAGTTATGAATTTTTAACGGATTTTCCTGTCCCGGTCTGTTAAAAATAATAATATTAAAATTAAAGTCAAAATTAGCCGACGAAGTCTAAACGCAAGTTGTAGAACATAATTTTAGCTACGCGTGCATATAAAGAACGTCAAAAACGGAGCTCGTATGTGAAAGTTATAAATTTTAGAAGATTTGGGCACAATTTTCGAGAATTTTCGCATGAATAGTGCCAGGCCATGTCACCTCGCACGAAGCAGCAACGTATCCGAGACATGGCCCAAGTCCGAGACCAACGTGTGTCCTCTTCTGATTCGCCGGAGAACGAGGTCCAGTAAGAACTAGACACGTCTCGCATCGGTGGCCAATCCGATGCGAGCCACGTCCCGCCTACCAGCCTCGCATCTGGTGCCACGTCCGAGCCTCGCAGAGGCCTCGTGGCCTTCGCTTCTCCTACCAAATGTCCGAAGCTCGCATGAGCCACTCTTCTCCCTCCTGACCGAATCTCGCAGCTGCGACATGGACTCTTCTCAGCCACAAGGACCGAACCCTCGCCCTATAAATAGAAGCCTGCGAGATCTCCCGGGTAATTTTAGAAAATTGCCATTTTTGGCCCCTTTTTCCATATTTTATTCATTTTGACTTTCCCCGAAGCCCCGATATCAATTTTAGCACCCGAAACACGCCCCAAGATCCCCGAGAAGCCCGAAAATTTTATCTTTTCGGTTTTGAAGCCCTACCTTCGCAGAGCCCGGTTTTCAATTAAGCTCCCGGTTTTCAACATAGAAAGTCATATTTAAAGTCGAAGTGCTGTCCAAATTACTATTTTAACCCCCGATTATTTTAAGGTGAGTTCAATATATAGGAACAATTATATGTTATGTGTTATATGTGCTATGTGCTTTTCAGTGTTATTATTCTGAGTTATTTTTCCCGTGTTATTTTTATTCGCTATTTTTAATAGCAAAATTATACCTTTGACCATGTGATCAGTGAAAGGACTTAGATTCACGGTGGTACTGGTATATAGCCTCTTTCCATGTAGAACATGTCTCGTAAGAGAATGACTTCTATTCTATGGCATTGGCAAAAGGTTAGATAGGAATGGTATGTAGCCTCTGACCATGTAGAGCATGACTCCGTAAGAGAATGACCTCTATTCTATAGTATTGGAAAATGGTTAGACAGGGTTATAAGCTTGAAATCTACCAAAATATTAATCAAAAATTATATGTCTTCTGTGCCATTTGGGCCAAAGCTTTATTGATGCATATCAAGTATTGAAATCGTTATGTCTCATTGATCGTAAATCTTTGAATCAAATCTTGAGTTGATATTGAAAGCCTGACATATGATACACATATGCTATTATTGTTCGTGTTCCCTTTTTACTTCTGTCATATGGGTATATATAAGGCATAAGATTATATTGTATCTATTTATTGAATTCACTAAGCGTTATCGTTTATCCCTCTCAATATTTAACAATTGCAGGTGATAAGTATCCAATATAGTTTTATACTGCTGAAAGATTTAGAATAGTTAATACTATTTCTTTGTATTTTAATTTTCATGTATGTATATGAATAGTAGATTCCTGGGTAGATATGAAATGTAATAAAACTTAGTCGGTTTGTATCCAATCATTTGTAATCACTTTATCAATATAAAATATTCTTTTATAAATATGCATGTAGCATGTTTTGAGGAAGTAACTTAAGAATAATGTTGGAATAGTATGAAAGTTTGGGTCTTTCATAAATACGAAAGTTGGGGTCTTTCAAAGGTTTACGTATATGTTTTAAGTTTTCAAATCCAAAGTATGTAAGTGATTGTATGAAGTCCAACATATATGTAAGGGACATTTAAGGCCCACTAAACATATGAGTTTTAATCCAAGCCCAATTAGCATGTGTATGGAACACTAAGGCCCAATAAACATGTAAAAGGGTAATTCAGGCCCAATAGGTATGTAAATGAACCACCAAGGCCCAATAAACATGTGATCCATAGCTTAGGCCCAAATTAACATGTAAATGGACCATAAAGGCCCAATTAACATGACATGTAAATGTAGTCCCAATATACACTTAAATGGATCCCTAAGGTCCATTAGCCATGTAACGAGAGTATAATGCCCAATAAACATGTTATCGATGTATTTCGTCTATTGTTATTATTCCGTTGTTTGTTTTAGCTCGATGTTTACCATGACAACAAAAATATCTAATTTTTGTAATAGAGACATTTTTGGCCCATTAGACTGAAAATATACAATTTTATTAAGCTTTTTGGAAAATTGACACTTTAAAACCCTTAAGGTTAAAAGTTTTCATTTTATGGGCTTATTTCTAATAAAATGACATTTGAGGTCCATTTTGGCTAAAACTTCTTTTTCGGCCCAAAAATCATAAATATTAACATTTTTGGCCCAAATACATATAAATGGACATTTTTGACCCAAATGATTAAATATTGTTGTTTTTGTCCCATTTCTATAAGAAATTACATTTTTAGCCCATTTTTAATAGAATAGCATTTTCGGACCACATTTTGTAATAATAGCATTTTAGGCCCGAATTCAAATAAAATGCTATTTTTAGCTCGTAAACCGCAAGTTTACACTTTTTTTTCTCAAATTGTGTTAAATGACTATTTAGTCTATAAAAATCGAGATTTTTACAAAATAAGCCCAAGAAACCGTAAAGCCCATACTAAGGCCCATTTTGCAAGAATTTACACTTTTAGCCCTTTTGAAATTACGATTATCATAAATACTCATGTTTATGAAAATATGACTTTTTTTAATCCTTATAACACTGTAAATGACATAAAAGTCTCAACTTTTTGTTTACTTGCCAAAAATGACCCCTCTTTAAGATTTTGTTTAGTTTCTTGTGGGTCTTCACATGTTTAACCCATTTATCTTCATAGTGAGTTGTAAGAAATGTTGTAGTTCACAAATATCACAACTTTTGGTTAGAATTTTCGAGATCTATAGTGTTTCTTCACCTAATCACAACTTAAATCAAGAAAAACACACATAACATGCACAAATACATAGATCTAGCACATATCAACTTGTATCCTCCCCCAAAACATTGTAAAAATCGAAAAACAAGGGGTATGAACTCACCTTGAGGTTTGGATTCAGTTTTTGATGAAGAAGTGAGAAGATTTCAGCCCTAGCAAGCTCTTTGAGATGGTTTTCGATCTCTATGAAGTTTAAGAGTATGAATCATGAAATAATATGGGTTAAGAAAAGATTTTTGATGAAATCTTGAAGTTAAACCATAGATTTAAGAAAGGACTTACCAAGAGTGATGAACTTTGATGAAAAACTCTTGAAACACACCCTAAAGTCTCGAAAATTTGGAGAAGGAAGAGGGAGTTCTTGAGAGAGTTTGCAGGTGTTTGAAAGGAAAAATGGAGGTGGTGTGTGTGTGTGGAGGGGGGGGGGGGGTTTCAGCCGAGGGGTAGAAGAAGATGGAAGAAGGATAGATTGAGGTGATGTTTGGATGGATACTCACCATGCAAACATAAGGTGTCACTTGTAATATAATCCTCCTTTTCCCTTTTTTTTGTTTATATGCATAATGGGCCGAGAATTTGGGCTAGAGAGATGAGAATGGAATGGTTTAGGACCAATCTTGGTTTTGATCAATTTTTATGAGGCCTAATAATATTTTTCGGCCCATTAGGCCCTTATTAAAGTTCTCGGCCCAATGAAGCCCAATTAAAAGGGTTTACAGCCCGTTAGGACAAATGGAATCTTTATGGCCCAACTTGGCCCATTAGGAATAAAATGAACCATTATAGGCCCACATGGCCCAAAATGTTAAGTTTTATGAGTGTGGGTCCATTTAGAGCCCAATTAGGGTTTCTAGGCCCAAAGTAGTTAAGTGGAAGGTTTATTGGTCCTTTAGGCCCAATAAAGAATTCTTGTTCACAATGAACTTGAACCGGGAAGTTTTACAATAGACGATGTTTACATGATAATAGAGCTTCCTAGCTAAAATGCTAGTTGTTGCAATAAGTGACCGGCCAAGGGCCTGAAAATGAAACATTTTCTAAAAATAATTTTAAATGAGGAATAAAAAATAAAATTGAGGTTAAAATAGAACAATGTTGTATATATAATGGTTTTTGTGGTATTAACCTTCATTGGGATGGTAGAAGTAGAAAGCATTGAACCTATTGTATCCATATCAATTTCTCTTTTCATTTTTCTTCTATTTTTTCCAACTTACAACACATAGAAATAACATATTTCTCAACTCATTCGGCCCATTTGTCACATCATTATTTATAACTAAATTAAAATAGAAAATAAAAAATTAATCCAACATCACATTTTTATAATTTCTTAATCTTTAAAACCAAAAAAAAATATTAAAAAATATTAAAAATAACATTTTCCTTACATATCTTTTCATTCTGAAAGAAATATGGAGCAAAAGAAAGAGTACACTACACATAGTTTACCATTTCAAAAGGAGGCTATAGAGGGGGAGCAACAGTTGGCAGAGGGCGGAGGTCAGAGATATAGTTCGACGAATGTGAGGCGGCAACCGAAGAAAAGGAAAGAGAAAGCATACAAGTGTGGCAAACAGTATGACGATGACCGGGTGAAGGATGAGTAGTTGGACGAGGACGTTATGAAAGCCGAGAAAAAATTTGTTGAGTTTATGTTTACTTAAACTCAAAGGTTGAGTTAAAAGAGTAGTAAGTTTCAATAGGTTTTTGCTTTTATAGAGTTTTATAGTTTACTTTGTCTCTTAATAAAATAAAATTTATATTGATTTTTGAGTGATTTTTTACATTGTTCCCTGCTTAATTAGTGAATTTTAAGAACTAGGGCTCAATGAGAATTAAGGAAATAATAAATCATTAAATAAATTAAAAAAATGGTATAATGGTAATTAGTATATCTAATTATGGTAAAAAAATAATTAATTTAATCTCTCCTTAATTAGTTAAACCCTACAAAACCAACAATCCTAACCCTAAAACCCCCATTCCGTCGACTGAACCACCCATAAAATCTACCCACGACCAATTCATGAACCCTACAATTCATTAACCCACCAAAGAGGGCATAAAAGCCTAATGAAGACCTGATGCTTCTTTCACCGTCGCTTGTGCCTCCAACAGTGCACAACTGCTGCTTCTTCCATCACATGTTCAAATATACCGATAGTTATCTCACTTTTTCAATTGGGTTTACATCTTCGTGTTTTCAGTCATCATCATGTATCATTAGTTGCCATCGACGGCCAATTAACCATAGTTGCAAATATGTTTTTCTTGTGTTTTGATTTTTGTTTGATGCCAATCGATTCCAATTTTCAACCACGCCTTCATCATTGACTACCAACCTTTTCTCTCCAACACCACATATTATTCTTAGTACTGCCAGACGAACCAACGAGGGTATCCCTGACTAATTGCCACCGCCGACCTTGGTTTGCCTCCTTAAAGAACTTTTGTCGATTCTAATCATATTTATGTTGAGGGTTGTTTTATTTTCTATCCATTAATTTCTATAGAGAATTGTATATAAAATAGTAATCGATTTTCGTAGAAATTGTAGCTTTTCTTACATATTCATGTTCGTTGTGCAGTCACAATTCTAATATATTGAACTCAAAATTCGATTCTTTTGTCAATAAATTAATTTTATGTGTTGTGCTTATGCAAAACTACAAAGAGTACAACAGGGCTATTCGGGCCAAATTTTCAGCACAAATTGTTATTTCTTATTTTCCGATGGATGATATGATTGTTCAAACATTCAAGAATGCCTAGAATTTGATTTCATGGCAGAATTCTCACATATTGTAAATGCCCAGAATTTGATTTCATGACATTCTCATAGAATATAATATTTATCAAAGATACATTTTAATGGTTGTAGATAGGAAATCATTTTACTAAAATCTCACATGGTTCTAAATTTCACATGGATTTTGGAAAAGTGGATTTTGATTGCAAAAAAAATGTTATTTAAGTGTATTCTATAATGCATTCTGTCAGAATTTATTTATATAAATGCATTCATTTATAATGTCTTTTGAGAATGTTTGAATAGTATTTAAGTGCATTATGTAATGTATTCTGTCAGAATTTATTTATATAAATACATTCTGTTAGAATGTCTTTTGATAATGTTTGTTAACAACAAGTATATTTGTTTAACGGGTAATACTAAGTAATACTAACGAGTAATGTATCTTATTCTTTCATAATTGCATGCAGAAGGAATTCAATATTGATCATACAAGAGAAATATTTGGAATCGAGCTCAACAACAAGTATATATGCGAAGATCAAGTGAATATTCTGTTAGAATATGTATAACTATATCAAAATGTATAAGGATATTAGTATGTAAGAATATGTATGAATTTGTATTTTATTTTCAGATGTGTATTAAGAATAAAATCATAGACCCAACTTGGATGTATATGAATAATATCTAGAATTTTTAAATCAAGTTAATTATAAAAAATATCTGCATTGGAAATATATTATGCAAGAATAAAATCGAAAATATATTTACTAGTTTATGGCTGGCATTCTGTCATTCTGACAGAATAAAACTGGATTTTTATATTTGAATTAATTTAAAATATTCAGATTTTTAAAAATAATGGAATTAATTATCCCTAAAAATCCAAAAATTTCATTTTTTAATATAGGTTAATTGACTAAAATGCCCTTATGCTGAAATTTGTATGATTATATGGTACATGTTACCCTATTATAATATCATAGACCCTCAGATCATGACATTTGATTCTATTCCATCCAGTTGTCCAAATCTGTGCATTCTAACATACAAGAGTTAGTAAAAACAAAATAACCTAACCATACACACACACACACACACATATATATATATATATATATATATATATATATATATATTATGTGTGACATCCCCCTTTTCACGGCCAGAAAAGACCGATTGTGTTTATGCTTTATAAAAATCAGAATACTTCTTTTAATAAAAATGTTGTGGAATTTGTTCCCAGAAAAACATGATAAATACGTTATTAAAGAATTTTTGAAGAAATGTATGTTTATTCATTTAAAACATTTGGGATGTCATCGTCAATACATAAACATAAGCATAAACAGAACTTACATTCATTTACACTAGTGATCTACATCTCTTTTAAATCTCTCAGTGCAAAGTAGCTTCGTATCAACAACTGTGATACAAATAAGCTGGATTGGGTCAGGTTGGGAAACCTGGTGAGTACATAAGGTTTTCAACCCACAATAATATAATTATTATATTTAAACATCAAACAATCAACCCAATTACCCATCCCCGTTATCTTCTTTAATATTCCTTAAAGAATTATCTTATGGGTCATCTCCTATATCATATTTACCTCTCATCTTTTTACCTCACATTTCCTTATATGCTCGTTCCTAAGGCATGAATATGTAGTTACAACATCGCCTGAACTCGTAATTCATAGTAAGGGTTAGAGTATCATCACATGAATATACAGTCACAACATCACCTGGACTCGTAATTCATCACCTACAGGTTATAAGTCTACTGATGTTTCCACGGGTTGTCTATAATAGTCCGTGGTCGCCATCTATACTCTAGTAGATGACTACATCTCCAAATTGTCGGACAAGGTTATAGTATCTTTCATCCTACAACACCGATTCATCATCACCTAATTATCATCACCTTCCTATCATCACCTATCTCTCATCATTTTATTTTATCACACACCAACTATTTCATCTACCCATGTTTTATCCCAACATATTTGTAGATATAATATATATATATATATATATATATATATATATATTTAAATCATTTAAAACATGTATAAAATCATTCATCCATCATAGACAACAAGTAGTCAGATAATATGCACACATAGCACATAATTTATATAAAATACTTCATATCTATGAAAGGGACCATGCACTCACTTGAAAGGTGGTGATTCTGAACTCAGACAGCGCTTCGCTTCTTAAAATAATTTCCTTCGACGAAACCTAGTATTATTACCACTAGAGTTTAGTCTATTATTCGCCGATACTGATTAATAGTCTAGGTATTATTACTATTATATAAGCGTTAAACAATACTTATATAACTCATAATAATAGCCCAAGTACTTATTATAAGTTCCTAATAATGTTACTATAATTAAATAAAAGCTATATTTAAAATAGTGTAGGCGTAGCTCACTTACAACGGGTTTTATAGAAAATCGTGCTTTGCTTGGAGCAGCATTCCCGAGCCAAAAATCTCTTCTTCTCAGAACAGTCGAGCACTCCGGGGCTTCCGCCTCGTGCTGGGGAGGTTCCCTAGGCTTTTCTGGGGGTTTCGGAGCTAGAGAGAGGTTCTAGAGAGAGAGAGAGAGTAAAGAGAAGAAAGAATGGGAAAGGTGTGAAGAAAATGAGGGTGGGAGAGGTTCTATTTATAGGGTGAAAAATGGCTGAACTTGGTGCCACATGTCACCATCTAGTGGCAAGACTTGGGGAGAAAACAATGGCCAAGAGTTTGCCACATCACGCATTTTCGCACATCACACTTCCGAATTCTAAAATCCGTAAATTTCACATACGAGCTCCGTTTTTGACATTCTTTATATCCACGCATAGGTAAAAATAAGATCTACAACTTACATTTTGACTCTGTCGGCTAATTCTCGACCGATCTTAAATTTAATAGTACGAAGAGATTATACTGTTAAATGTCCACGTAAAATTCATAACTTCTACATACGGACTCTGTTTTCGTCTGTCTTTTTACCGTTGAGTTCCTATTAATGAGATCTTTAATTCTCTTTTAGGTCGCATAGGACAAAAACCGCTCAATCTAAAATTCGAGTTTCGGGCTGTGCACTACTAAGCCAAATCTTAGAAAATTCATAACTTTTTACATATCCGTATTTGGTAAAATAATTTTTACACATTTGGATGTTTTCTGTTGCAAAATGAGTTTAGGGTTTTACATAATGTATTATCTATGTGTTTTCACATCTTTATTATTATTATTATCATCATCATCATCATCATCATCATCATCATCATCATCATCATCATAGATTAAGTTATGTTTTGGATGTTCTATCTTACTGAAACTACTAATTAGTCTATCTTTACTTTGGTCTTATTTTGCAAAATCACCACATTTCATTTGACAAGTTTAGAGTTTGGTGAAATATGTTATTTTCATGAATTTAAAGTATATGCAATAATGCACGTCTATTAGGAGGGTGTTTGAGTTTTCATCTAAAAATCCTTATTAACTTATTGAAAAGTCATGATAAAAACCACAAGCAATGAGAAAATGGTTTTGTGTTATTGATCTCAACCCCTGTAGGAACTTATACAATGAAGGAACTTATACAGAGAAAGCCTCAAAATCAGCAAACTAAATATCCTATGAAATTAAGACTGTATAATTATCTCCCGTAACTAAGGGATGTGATATTATCCTAAATTACATAAGATATGCGTCCAATATGACAACTATACAAGTTACATATACATATCACCCCCCCTCAAGGTGGAGCATGGAGATTCAAGATAGGTTAGAGCTTTGGTTAGAATATCGGCTAGCTGATGAGTGGTTGTTGTTGGATTAGTGTCTAAGTCCATAACTATTTTGGTATGTTCTTGACCCGATGGTGCATGGTCCTTTTGGGTTGCCTTCACCAAAACAACTTGATAGGATGAATTATGGAGAGAGAGATAATTAATTATGATTTATTAATATATTATGAGAATAATATATTAAAGGAGAAATCATATTGTTTAATTAATATTATTCAATAATAAATAAGAATTAATTTTATGGCTAAAAGACATTAATTAAACTTAAGGGACTAGAACTGTCAATTGTGTGATAGTTGAATATTGGGCTAATGGACTCCATAGAGGATGGAGTGGACGAATTCTATGGGGAAACCTATTAGAAATCGTCCAAGGCCTCTAAGGAGGGATTCCATGGGTTGCTTAGGGCCTAAGCAATCAAATTAGAGTTTCCTTGTTAGATAACCCTAATAGCCTCACTATTTAAGGACCCCTAGTGCACCAAAAACGTGGCCAACTAATTCCTTAGGGTTTCTACATGTTTTTGGGTTCCTCCTCTCTTATCATTCTTCATCCTCTTGCTCTTGGCGTTTGTGAGCCATTAGAGGAGTGACACTTGTGACTCTAAGCTTTCTAAAGCCATTACAAAGGAGGATTTGAGATTGTTATTGCTACATAACAATCAAGGTAAGATCTAAACCCCAATCTTATGTTAATATGATTAATTGTATGCTAGATCTAGGGTTTATAGCTTTGGATATTTAATTGCATGTTCATTAGACAAACTAGATCCAAAAGCTATTAGGGTTTGCATGTACACCATAGGAATGATGTTTTGCTCAAAACTCACTAGTGGTATCAGAGCCATGGCTATTTGTTTGATGTATTTGATGCTATTATGGATTATCCTTGCTTAAAATTCGAAATTTAGGGTTTCTGGGGGCTGAACTCGCCGAGTCCATGCCTGACTCGACGAGTCAGCTGTCAGAAAGAGGGAAAATCGGGATTTTGTGCTATTTTGGCTGTGAGATAGTTACCAAAACGGTTTTTTATTGATATAAATCAGATTTTATGATATTGGGTGATTATCTTTGCCAAAATTAAAGATAGCTTCATATTAGTTAAATAATTATTTCCTTATATGATTAGATTTAATTATTTGAGTTATTTGGTGAATTATCTTGCAAGAATTTGGACTAGGTCAAATTAGATAACCACCAATTAATGGTTAATTGCCTTATTTGAATTTTGTGATCTAGAATATTCTTGATAAAGTTTGGAAAAGTTTCAAGTTAATCCCTTTAGGTTTTATAGTTTAAATTTGAACTTAAAAGTTTTGTTTTTGAAATTTAAATAAGTTAAACCCTAATGTTTTGAAATGTTTCAAAACTTGCCCTCAAGTTTTGGAATTTAAAAGTTGATTAAAAGTTTAATTTAGAAATGTTAAATTCTAAAACCCTAGTATTGTTTTGAAAAGTTCAAATCACACCCTTATGGTTTTATTAATTAATTAAGGTGTATAATTAAAAGAGATTTAATAAATCCATAAAGTTTTGGTTCACATTTAGTTAAATTAAAAGTATAATTTATTAAATTAGACCACCTAGTATTTTAAAAGTGTAAAATACACCCTATACTATATATAACATTAGAAGTCTAGTATTATATATGTATGAGTAAACAGTCAGTCTTACCGTTAGTAGGTCACATTCACGAAGCTAGTCTATAAGGGGTGTTTAAGGAAATTGCCTATAAAATGGCGATTGAATGGGTATCCACTCTTACCCACCGCACTCCTGACTAGTGGAGGGTCGTTAGCCGAACGGGTAGGATAGGACAGAAACCTTCTATTATAAGTATAATGAAGTACAAAAGTAACTAAATTTACAAAATTCTTAATCTTAGTTACTTTAGGCAAAAGTGAATTGATGCAATTCCATGAAATTACACTTTGTGCCCTTGCAAAGACGTTAGTGGAGCGTGTGTGGTTAACCGGCACACTAAATGGTTCTAAGCAAAGGTAGCAAAGGGTGACTCATTGTTTGTCATAGTTCAGTGGAGTGTGTGTGGTTAACCGACACATCGAATAGGTGACTGTAACATTGGGGGCACCATGTAAGTTTGCAAGGTTATTCACACCCTGTTTTGTGATCCTCGGCATCCCAGTCACAAATCGAGGGGCATATAGAGTTTTAAATATGCCATTGAAAAGTTCAATGAATCTCAAAAGATCTAGGAATTTTCAATAGATTTAAAACTTAAATTTCTTTTTCGTTTTTCGTGGTGGAAATTGGTAAATCATCATTTACCTACCTTCAAATATTCTGCAACTGGATTACGGCATCCCTCTTCTAGGTTGTAGAGTATTGTGTTGGATCCTAGCCTCGATGTTTCATTTGGGTGTCACATCGAGGATTCTAATCAACTTAACTTGAATTTTCTCCCGTTTTGTAGATGTCAAAGTATGACAACTATGGTCTTCCCAAATCCCATGGAACAAGCTTTCCAAATGAAGATGATGTTCCACGATATGATCAAGGAACAAAAGATCATGCTTCACTTCCTCCACCTCCTCCAATTATTCTCCCTAACCCACAAGTTCTAAGGCTTGAAAAGTTCAAGCTCACTCAAGCCCTTTTGGCAAGTAAACATGGAAAACTTGTGTGTACACGTCTTAGAGATAAAGTCACACATTGATAGGTTAAGGATGTTGGGTGTCGAGATTTCAGGTAAGTTGGCTATTGACTGGGTGCTTCAGTCGCTTTCTGAATCATATAATGAGTTCTTTAGAGAGTACTATATGACGGATCATGACGTGACCCTCATTGATTTGACCTATATGCTTATAGCTGCTGAATCAGCAATGATTTGGCGAGTTGGTCGAGCAAATTTGTCTGGTAAATCAAACTCCCAAACTTCAATGGATATTGAAAATGGTGACATTGGAGATACAGAAAAGGTAAATTCTTATATAGTTCCTTGTGCCATTCCAAAAGAGTCCACTTGCTTCTACTGCCAAGAGAAGGGGCATTGGAGACGAAGCTGCCCTATTTACCTAAGAGATCTAAGAGATGGGAGAGTCAAAATGTATGGCTCCACTTTAGGTAAAATCCATCAACTAACTCTTTTAAGTTCCTATTCTAGATTCTTGATACATGATGTGATAAGATTACATTTTGATGTTTTGTAGGATCGAAGAAAAGAAAGGAAGCTTAAGGGAAGAAGTGAGCTGAATCTAATCGTGAAGAAATGGATTTCGATCGCATTGCTTGAAGATTAGATTCTTAAGCTACTACTTGGAGTTAGAATAGATTGCTTAGGAATATGTAACAACATAGTTTTTCAGTTGAATTGCATTATAAGGACAAATTTTTCTGCAATAAACTAAATTTTGATTTTATATTATTTATTTATCCTTGCAATGGCGTGTATGAAAAATTGATATTTGTAAGTTTCTATTATTAGAAATAATGGATTTGATTCTTAATTATGTTATTTGTGGAAAGGTCAAGAATTTACCAAATAGTGAAAGTTTCTTAATGCCCAAGTTTCAATTGGACAGAAACTTGGAATCATACAACTTGGTTGCATGATGAATGAGAAATTTCATATTTGGAAATTAGACTAATTCATTGACAAAGTGTCAAGTGAAGGACTAGGAGATCGAGTACACAAGGTGGTGTGTTGATCAAGTCCACCACAAGAGAATAGAGATATTCTTCATGATTTACTACGGTTAAGTAAATATGATTATACTTATGAGATTAAGTGTAATTCCGAGTTGATTGAAAGAGTTTAAATCAATAGCAGAACGAATAAGAAGAATCAAGTGGGCAGAAAGATAAAAGTTTCTTTATTCTAAGAAGAAGGGAGATTACCTTTTATTATGTGTTATGATAGGTCTTAATGATTAAGAACCATATCTCAATTGATCCTCTAAGTGAGTCTTAGTGCAATTGTATGTCTAAGAAGAGGAATCGAGAATGGAAGAAATGGTTAAATCAAGAAGTCAATGATACTTCGTTCCAATATCAAGTCTTAGAATTATACTCCAAGATTGTGAAATTGAGTGACAAGTCTCAAGAAGGTTTATAACATTCATCAAATGTGGAATTTGGAAAAAGGTTTTCTTATTCTTGCACATTTGAAATTGGAAAGTTGTGATGTCTTGGATAAGACAAAGACCAACTAGGACCAATTTTGTGAAGTGTTTTGTCTTGATAAAAGCTACACTAACTCTTGAATATTTGTTTGTCAAGAAATGTTTATTAACAAGAGAATCTTATACGTCAAGGAGTCAGTGGGAGTCTCAATGGTCTTGAAAGGTTTCAAGAACAAATCAAGAATAAACCTTATCAATCATCACTAGCACACGACTTGAGGCTTATGACCTATCGTGTTGACATTATTTTGTTTTTGTGCCATTCCAATTGAGTTAATTATGCATGTGAGTTCTATGAGTTCTCATTTGAGCGCATAAAAGGCAAGCACCATGATCAATGAAAAGTACATTGATATGAAAGGGTGAGCTGCTTAACTACTTGGAAGACATGGTGGGCACTCGTGTTACCATAAGGCAAGAAATCAAGATTGAGAAAGTTCAGTTCATATGAGTTTGGATTTGTCGCAAACTTTGGTTTTGAGAAATTCACATGGATAGGAACACATACACCATAAAATCTAAGTGTCATAAGATTCCCTCCTTCATGAAAATGACTGTGAGGAAATACTTTCACTAAGAAAGATCTTAAGAAGATAGTGATTGTGAAAATTGTATTCTCGAATTCGATTATGGTTACGGTATCCCTTTCCATAATTCAAATTCTGACATTTGGCAATTAGTCTGAATTGTTTAGACACACATATGAGCTATCCAAAGCAAAGGTGTATAAGTTTAAGAAGCTTTGATAAAGGATTATCAAAGCATTAGGTATTAGAAATATGAACTTAAGAAATTCAATAGGTATTGTTTTCTGGAAGTTAAGCTGTTTTCTGAATACATGTCAAAGCTAGTGGGAGCATAAGTATTATGCTTATATGATAATAATCATCATGATAGTGGGAGCATAATGTAACATACATGTTTTGAAATCGTGTTTTGTAATGAATAAAATTGTGAAATACGATGTGAAATTTAGTGTTGAGTTCTAACAGATAGTTTTTACTAGAAATGAAGTAAAACTATGTTTAGAATCACTCAGAAAATATTGGAAGTCTTATGCGATTCCAATTAAAAGTCAAATAATGAAATTTAGCGAAAATATAAAATTTGAAATAAGTAAAATTTTATTATTGAAAGTTGTAAATAATCTCGTTAGAAACTTGTAGGTGAAAACCTCATCGAAATCCGAGTTATAACGAAGAAGTTATGACCAATCGAAGATTCGCGACAAAACCGACACGGTGCCGAATGACGTAAAAAGTGAGTTTTTGATAAACTACATTTTAGCCTTAGTGATCTAAATGAAAATCATAGTATTCATTAAACAGAGAAGTTCGATAAAAAGAACGCCAAAATCTGACTTCGTATGAGGAAGTTATGATTTTTACAAGTTTCAGCTTAGTAGTAGACAACTAAAAACTTGAATTTTAGATCGAGTGATTTTTAGCCAACACAACCTAAACGAGAATTGAAGATCTTGTCATTTGTAGTACAACGGTAAAAAGTCTGACGAAAACGGATGTCGGATGAAGAAGTTATGAATTTTTAACGGATTTTCCTGTCCCGGTCTGTTAAAAATAATAATATAAAAATTAAAGTCAAAACTAGCCGACGAAGTCAAAACGAAACTTGTAGATAATAATTTTAGCTACGCGTGCATATAAATAACATCAAGAAAGGAGCCCATATGCGAAAGTTATGGATTTTAGAAGATTTGGGCTCATTTTCCGAGGAATCTCGCAAGGATAAGGCTGATTTCGGTGTGTCAGCAGCCATGTGTCGCGTTCTTCCCGGTCCGAGCTTGGTCCAGTAGGCGTTCGACGCGTGTCGCGGTGACTCCTCGCTTCCGAAGCCGTGGCGCGTCCGAGGAGCGACGCGTGTGCAATCTCGTCCGACCTTCGCACCATTTGTCCTCCTTACCTCTCGCTTCAGATCCGAGGCTCGCTGCTATATAAGGCTGCGAGACCTCCCGGGTATTTTGAGAATTTTAGCACTTTGTCACCCTTATTCAATATTTTTAGTATTTCCACTTTCCCCAAAGCCCCGGTATCAATTTTAGCACCCGAAACACGTCCCGAAGCTCCCGAGAAGCCCGTAAAATTTATCTTTTCGGTTTTGAAGCCCTACCTTCGCAGAGCCCGATTTTCAATTAAGCTCCCGGTTTTCAACATAGAAAGTCATATTTAAAGCCGAAGCACTGTCCAAATTACTATTTTGACCCCTGATTAATTCAAGGTGAGTTCAATATATAGGAACAATTGTATGTTATGTGCTATATGTGCTATGTGCTTCTCAGTGTTATTATTCTGAGTTATTTTCCCGTGTTATTTTATTCGCTATTTTTATAGCAAAAGTAATACCTTTGACCATGTGATCAGTGAAAGGACTTAGATTCATATTGGTACTGGTACGTAGCCTCTGGCCATGTAGAGTATGTCTCCGTAAGAGAATGACTTCTATTCTATGGCATTGGCAAATGGTTAGACAGGGCTATAAGCCTGAAATCTACCAAGATGTTAATCAGAAATCTTATGTCTTCTATGCCATTTGGGCCGAAGCTTTATTGATGTATATCAAGTATGGAAATTGTTATGTCTTATTGATTGTATACCTTTGAATCAAGTCATTGATTGATATGGAAAGCTTAACACATGATTCACATGTCTTTGTTGCTCCTTGATTCTCTTTGCTTCTGCCATATTGAAGTATATATATGACAGAACATTATATTGTATCTATTATTGAACTCATTAAGCGTCACCACTTACCCTATCAATGTTTAACAATTGTAGGTGATAAGTAACCAGTATAATCATATATTGTTGAAAGAATTAGAATAGTTTGTAATAATACTTTTGTACTTCAGTTAATGTTTGTATAAATTACAATATCCTGGGTAGTTATGTAATATATATAACACTTTGTAATAGTCAGTTTGTATCCAATAGGTTGTAAGCTCTTTATCAATGTAAAATATTGCTTTTATGAATATGCAAGTAGCATGTTTTGGAGTAATAATATTGTGAAGTATGAAAGTTTGGGTCTTTCAGAAATACGAAAGTTGGGGTCTTTCACATAAGTGTTATGCTTGTATGCTTATTATGGCAAGTATTCCAAGTTAGCAATATTAACTATAGAAAACAAGAGTTATACTTTGCAAAGTCGTAAAGGCTTGAAAAGTTGTTTTGCTATAATTAAGGGAGAGAATATTGTACTTCGTTTCAAAATCTAAAGCTTAGATTGAGAAATTTTAATAAATTTAGTCAAAGGATACATAGTTTGTTCTTAAATTTCTATTATGACTACGGTATCCCTCTTCATAATTCGAATTGTAAGAACGAGACACATAAAATATTATGGCAGATGATTGATAAAGTATCATATCTTTGTGTAAGACATTATGCATCGTGTCCTATATGCTTCGGGTATAGGATTGATTGCCAGTGCTATTATATTTGACCATTCTAAAATTTTCCAAATGTCTAGCGCATTTAGAGGGAAAAAGGACTAGAATCGGTTTTGACTAAAATAATTAAACAACTATCAAAGGACGATTCAAAGCTCGCTGAGGATTGGTTGCTTGTGAGTAGTTGGAAGTATGGTATTGGATGACATTATTATGAATAGATAAGATTCTATTAAGAATGAATTGACAAATATGGAAATGTTTCCATATTGGGAGTTGAATATTGAGAATCTATGTGTAGATTAGAAACTTTTATGCAAGAAGGATGTTCAAAGGAATGTACTTTGAGTGAGAGACATCATATCTATAGAATTGTTTCTGATAGAGATTGGCCAAGTCTTGATGATTTTAAGCTATGACTTCATGAAAGAATCATTGCATAAAATGTTAGAATCTAGCATAAGTAACAAGAATTTGATATTCTTATACTTATGATAAGGATTGGGAGTTGTGAAATGAGTATGATTGGAAATGTGTTCATTTGATCTATTTCACAAAGTAAGGACCGTAGGTAAACATTGTGTGCATGTTGAGAGCATGGGACAAGTGTAGTAATAATTCAAGTAAGAAGTTGATTACCCGAAACAACAAATAATGAGTAATCAATATGGTGATTAAATAAAATGTTTTATTTATACCCAGAGTTTGGGGCCATATGGGATTGGTATTATTCTTGTGTTTCACTTTGCATGTTTTGACTTCCTGAATAATTAAATTGGTTCAGAACAATCAAAATTATTCGAACGGACCACAGTCGTTCATATGTTGGAAGTAGGTATGAATGAAGACTGTCGTGAATTGGTGTGTCTATTGTCTAAAGTGTATTAGACATAAGAAAATGTTTGCTGCAACGTTCATGAGTGCTTATGAATATGATTTGAGCATTGGATTAAACCCATGCTCACTTGGATCACTTCATGGATTTTATCACGAGTGATTGGTGAGACGATAATATCTTATATTCTTGAAACCGATATGTGTGAGTGGTATCTTGCGAGTCGGTTACACATTGATAATATGTAAACGCACCAGTAACTTGGTGTCATAAAATATATTGTTGTGTGAGATTCGGTAAGTGAGTGCAAGTGAGCATTGAATCAAAGTTTATCCGTTCCTTTTATCCAAAGTGGGATGAAAGCGAAATATGTGGGCCCCTCGATGATTTAGTGATGACACATAAGCGCTTGGCCAAGCCGGGACTAATTTGATGTGTTCAATTGTAGTCTGTTGTCAGTCGTCATAAATCGGAAATTGGGAAAACAGTATAGAGAGAATGATTTCAATCCATGTCTCACGTCTATGCGATATCTAGAATGGAGGAATATATGATCCCTTATCTAAAGGACACGCTTCTGATAAGATTAGAGTTGACAGCGGCTTTTGAAAGCTTTGATTGCAGATAAGGATCTGAAGTCATACGCAGAATAGTTATTAGACTTATCCATGTGGGAGACTGTTGGATTAGTGTCTAAGTCCATAACTATTTTGGTATGTACCTGACCCGATGGTGCATGGTCCTTTTGGGTTTCCTTCACCAAAGCAACTTGATAGGATGAATTATGGAGAGAGAGAGAATTAATTATGATTTATTAATATATTATGAGAATAATATGTTAAAGGAGAAATCATATTGTTTAATTAATATTAGTCAATAATCAACAAGAATTAATTTTGTGGCTAAAAGACATTAATTAAACTTAAGGGACTAGAACTGTCAATTGTATGATAGTTGAATATTGGGCTAATGGACTCCATATTAGAGGGGTGGACGAATTCTATGGGGAAACCCATTAGAAATCGTACAAGGCCTCTAAGGAGGGAGTCCATGGGTTGCTTAGGGCCTAAGCAATCAAATTAGGGTTTCCTTGTTAGATAACCCTAATAGCCTCACTATTTAAGGACCCCTAGGGCACCAAAAACATGGGCAACTAATTCCTTAGGGTTTCCACACGTTTTTGGGTGCCTCCTCTCTTATCATTCTTCATCCTCTTGCTCTTGGTGTTTGTGAGCCATTAGAGGAATGACACTTGTGACTCTAAGCTTTCTAAAGCCATTACAAATGAGGATTTGAGATTGGTATTGCTACATAACAATCAAGGTAAGATCTAAACCCCAATCTTATGGTAATATGATTAATTGTATGCTAGATCTAGGGTTTATAGCTTTGGATATTTAATTGCATGTTCATTAGACAAACTAGATCCAAAAGCTATTAGGGTTTGCATGTACACCATAGGAATGATGTTTTGCTCAAAACTCATCAGTTGTTACATAGGTTGCAAGAATCACACCATGGCTAATTTCATCTCGAATGAAGTGACAATCGTCTTGAATATGTTTTGTATATTCATGGAATACCGGATTCTGAGCCAGTTGAAGAGCGGACAAATTGTCACAAGCGAGAAGCATAGGAGCAAGATGATGAATACCAAAAGCAGATAACATGCCTTTTAATCATTTCAATTCGGATGTCAAAGCAACAAGTGATCGATATTTTGCCTCAGTGGATGATCTTGAAATGGCCGGTTGTTTCTTAGTTTTCCAAGATATTGGCGAGTCCCTAAGAAATACAAAATAAGAGGTTAAAGATCGTCAAGTCAGAGGACAAGTTAACCAATAAGCATCACAATAAGCTCTGATTTGTAATTGGGAAGAAGATTTAAGAAAAATTCCTTGCCCATGATTATTTTTTAAGATAACGAATGACATGTAAAGCAGCCTCCCAATGAGAAACCTTTGGGTTTTGCATGAATTATGCCTAGATATGAACACTAGAACAAAGCTCGGGATGAGTAATGGTTGAGTAGATAAGACGACTAACCAATCTTCTATATTTAGCCAAGTCCACCATGTCGACATCATCAGTAAGAGCAAGATTATGATTTTTCTCAATAGGAGTTCTAGCGGGTTTGGCACCTAACAAACTGACATCTGAGATGATATCAAGTGTTTATATGTGTTGGCTAAGGAATATTCTAGTCGCATTACGGGAAACTTTGATGCCTAAAAATTACTTCAATTTTCCTAGATCTTTCATATGAAAACACTTGCTCAAGTAGCCTTTAATGGTCTGAATTGCAACAGAATCATTGCCACCAATAACTAGATCATAAACATACACCAACACATTCAAGTGACTGAATCCCTTTGTATAAGAGAAGAGAGAATGATCATATGGGGATTGAGTGAAACCGTCAACGGAAAGAGCAGTAACTAGTTTGGCGAACCAACATCATGGTGGCTGACGTAGACCATATAGTGATTTTAGTAGTCAACATAATTGATTTGTTCCTGGGGCTTCAAAACCAGGAGGGAAACGCATGTAAACTTCCTCCTTGAGATCCCCGTGAAAAAATGCATTGTGAACATCCAACTGATGAAGCTGCCACTTTTTGATAGATGCAATCGCCAAAAAAGTACGAAAAATGACCATTTTTGCGGTGGGAGCAAATGTCTATGTATAATCTATACCTTGAATTTGATGATTTCCCAGAGTAACCAACCTTGCCCTGTGACGTTCGATTGGACCATCTGCGTTATACTTGATTCGGAAAACCCACTTACTACCTAAAGCTTTTTTTCCTTTAGGCAATATTGTTACTGTACAAGTGCCATTGGATATCAATGTGTCAACCTCCTTGTGCATGGCATCACGCCAACATTGGTGACGACTTGCCTCCTTGTAACTAGAAGGTTCTATTCCTGTGGTGATTGCTGCCAAAAAATGTCTATGGGACATAGAGAATTTGTCACAATTAACATAGTTGGAGATAGGATACCGCGTACCTGACGACACAGACAAAGACGAAGACGAAGTAGGCAGCGTAGAGGATGCATGGGTTGTATGTATTACATAATCTTTGAGTCATGTGGATGCAAAACTTTGTCGATGTCCATGACCTAACAAAGATATGTTACCTTCAACTCCGCTAGAATCATCCTCCACAACATTTTTAGTGCATGTTTGTTGTGGATTTAATGTACCTGGTTAGTTCTCTTGTTCAAATTGTTGAGAGATTTCATAACTTGCTGCATTGTCAGTTGTTTGATGCTCTGATGTAGGTGGTTAGTTTTCTTGTTCTGTTTGTTGTGTCACTGAGATGGGAGTAGTAACTGACAATGTTGAATTATTAGGTAGCCAATAACTATCCTCCTCCATGTTGGCACGAGATGGAACATAATCAACAGTTGGGTGTGAAAGGTTTTCAGAATAAGGAAATTTATTCTCAAGAAGTACGACATCTTTCAATTTTATAATATCTCCCAACTCCAAATCATAAATACTCCATCCCTTTTTACCGTATGGATAGACGATACAGATGCACTTTTGACTACGACTTGCAAACTTATCTTTGGACCGATTCAAACTGCGAGCATAACATAGACAATTGAAAGTGCGTATATGATCAAGTGATGGTGATTTTCCATACAACACCTCAAAAGTTGTTTTTCCATGCAAAGTAACAGATGGAGTGCGATTTATTAAATGTACAACTACCATACACTTACCCCAAAATTTAGTAGGCAGCTTAGCTTAAAAACGCAATGCGCGCCCTACATTGAGAATATGTCGATGTATTTGCTCGACACAACCGTTTTTGTGAGGAGTTTCAACCATAGAGGTCTGATGAACAATAATAATTTGCGTAAACTAATTTGTCAGGCAAGTAAATTCTTTCTCATTATCACTTCGTACAATTTTTACTTTGGTATTAAATTGGTGTTCAACCATAGCCAATAAATGTTTGAGAGTTTGAGCGACCTCATCCTTATGTTTTAGAAGAAAAACCCAAGTTGCATGCGAATGATCATCTTCAATTGTTAAAAAATATTGGAAACCACAAATAGACTTTTCATGATAGGGCCCTATAGATCGCAATGTATAAGACCAAAAATCTCATTTGCTTTATTTTCAGTAGGAATAAAATGTTTTCGAGTTTGTTTAGCTCTAAAATACACATCACAATGTTCAAAAGTCTTTTAATTAAATGGAATACCACTAATTGAAGGTGACAATGATTCCAACGCTTGCTTGTAAGGATGACCCATCCTTTTGTTGGATAAGGTGTCTAAGTCCATAACTTATTTGGTACATACTTGACCCGACCCGGCATGGTCCATTTGGGTTGCACTTCAGCCAAACGATTTATGGATAATTTTATGAGAATTGTATACTTACGATTTATTAATATATTATAAGTTATAATATATTAATATGAAGTCATCTTATTTAATTAGTTTTAGTCTTAAATTAATTATGAATTAATTTAGAGATTAAAAGGAAGACTAATTAAATTGTGGGCTATTGTTTTATATGGTGTGGGCTAATACTCATTAGTTAATGGGCTAGACTTATATGGAAGTCCATGGATGATCCATGGAACTTTTAACCCATGGATCCTTGGAAAAGGAAAGGTCATGGGTTATTAGGGTTTCACCCTAATCATGTACACTATATAAGCATGCTTATGTTGCATGAAATAGCCACTAGTGTCACTAGTGTGTGTGCTTGTGTGTGGCCGATTTTATAGTGTGTATACACTCTCTCAAAGTTTTCCAAGAGTCTGTGGTGATTTGTGATTCCATTTGAGGCATTCACACTATTGGTGCTTGGCCCTCAAACTCCTTAAGAATCAAACTCATCAAAAAGGTATGTAATCTCATTTAATTCTTTTATGTTTAAAAGTACCCCATGCCATGTTAGATAGGTTATGAACCTTGGAAAATTATTATTTTGCATGTATTTAGACAAACATAGATCCAAGGTTTATTAGGGTTGCATGCACACTTAGGAAGTGTTAGATTGCTCAAAACCCAACAGTGGTATCAGAGCCTAGGCTTGCTTGTTTGATACTTGATGCAAAATAGTGAAAAAAGTCGAAATTTTTGCTGTCTGCATGATGGACTCACCGAGTCCATGGGGGGACTCGCCGAGTCCAAGGCAAAATTCATCCTACTCGCCGAGTAGGTTCGTGCACTCGGCGAGTAGAAGGTTCAGAATGCAGATTTTCGACTTTTGCTGCTGGAAATGGACTAGAAACTTTACCCTAAACTATTTTGATGTTTTAAAACTTATTTTAGTTGGTGTAATGGTTGTTCTAATCCATTTACAATAGCATATATCAAAATTTCATGCTTTGTATGTGTTCATATAATTCTTGAAACTTTGATAATCATGTTCATGTTCTTATGAATTTAGAAGATGATAGGAATTATTTGCTAATTGTTTAGGATTAATTCTTGATCATTTATGTGTTTTAATGGAGTCCATAATTTGTCCTCAAGTTATGGATATCCAAAGGTCACTTTTCTTTAACACACATTAAAAACACATAAGTTACATAAAATGAAGAGTCTTCATTTTATGAACCTTTAATTCATAAGTTATGAAATGAAAAGTTTTGAAGAGTTCAAAACTTGCCCTCAAGTTTTGGAATTTGTAAAGTCTCACACAAACTTTAATTCCACACCCTAGAAGTTTTAAAAGTTAAAATTATACACTTATACTATTATAAGATTAATGGTTAATTATTATATATATGTATAAGAACAAGTCGTTTTACCGTTAGTAGGCCTCATTCACGAAGCCGGTCTATAAGGTGGGTATAAGGTTGTTGCCTATAAAATGGCGACTTAATGGGTGTCCACTCTCACCCACCGCTTGCTTGATCGGTGGAGGGTCGTTAGCCGAACGGGTAGGACAATGACTTTAAATTCTCATTAAAAGTATAATGATTATTATAAAGTAACTAAATATTTTTTTTATTTAATTCCCAATCTTAGTTACTTTAGGAAAAATGTGAATTTGGTGCTAGCCCATGGAATTCACACTTTGTATCTTACCAAGTCGTTGGTGGAGCGTGTGTGGTTAACCGGCACACTAACTTGGACTAGTAAGGATTACGAAGGGTGACTTAATGTTTGTCATAGATCAATGGAGCGTGTGTGGTTAACCGACACATTGATTAGGTGATAATATTAAGGGTACCAAGTGAATTGGTATGGTTATTCACACCTTGTTTTGTGATCCTCGGCATCCCAGTCACAAAATTTGAGAGGGCACACTCGAGATTGAAACATGCCATTGAAAAGTTCAATGAATCTCAAAAGATCTAGGAATTTCAAATCCAATTAGAACCTAATAAATTATTTCATTTTTCATGGTGGAAATTGATGAATCGTCATTCGCTTACCTTCAAATATTTTATAGCTTGGATTACGGCATCCCTCTTCCAAATTATAAAATATTGTGTTGGGTCCTAGTCTTAATATTTCATATTGGGTGTTATATTAAGGACTTTGAATCAACTAACTTGATTTTCTCCCATTATAGATGTCTGGTTCAGACAACTATGATCTTCCCAAATCTCTTGAAGATGGTGTCCCTCAACATCATGCTTCATTTTCTCCACCTCCTCCAATTATTCTCCCTCACCCACAAGTTCTTGAAAAGTTTAAAGTCACTCAATCCCTATTGGCAAGCATAGTCTATGTGTGCTCACATCTTGGAGATAAATTTACATATTGACAAGCCGGGAGAGTTGGGTGTCAAAGTCTCGTGAAATTTGGATGTTCAATCACTTTCTTAGTAACATAGTGAGTCTCTTTGGGACTACTATGAGGCAGACTATGACATGACCCTTAATGATGTTATCTATTTGCTTGGTGTTGTGGAATCAGCAATGATTTGGAACACCAGTAAAGCAAATTTGAACAACTTCCCAAGTCTTAAATGGACATTGACAATGGTAGCATTGGATATCTAGAAAAAGTTTTCTCTTCCCAATGGAAAGGAATCGAATATAGTCAACTCGGTTGACCAAATGGTAAAGAGAAAGGCTAAGTCTGAGATAGTCTCATGTGCCATTACCAAAGGGTCCATGTGTTTTGTTGCCAATGGAAGGGGCATTGGTTGCGAAACTGCCCTATTCACCTGAAAGGTCATAAGGTTGATCAAGTCAAAAAAGTTTGACTCTACTTCAGTTAAAGTCCACTGACTAACTCTATTAAGTTTCTATTTGGAGATTCTTATTACATAATGTGAATGGGTCACATGTTGATGTTTTAAGAGTAAAAGAAAAGATAGGAAGCTTAAAGTAAGTATATGTTGATTCTGATTGCGAAGGTGGGTTTCGATCGCATGGTTTGGTAATTAGAATTTTGAGCTGTTGCTTAAGAGTTATAATATATTGTTTATGAATAGATAACAACAAGGTTTTCATGTGGATTGTAAGGATAAGTTTTTCCGCAAAGTTTTAAAATAAAAGAAAAAAGGGTTTTAATTTTATTTATTTTAAAAAATATCCTTACAATGGCATCTGTGGAAAATTGTTGCTTATATGTTTCCAGTAATAGCAATATTGGAAAGTGGATTTGATTCCTTCATTTGTGGTAGTGTTTGAATTTACCAAATGAAGAAAGCTTTTCATCACCCAAGTTTCAATTGGATAGAAACTTGGAATCATACAAGTTGTATTGTATGATGAATGAGAATTTTCATCTTTGAAAATTAAGACTAATTCTTTGATCACATGTATATGTAAGTCAATTGAAGGACTAAGGAATTAGGTACACTGGGTGTGCACTGGTCAAGGTCCACCACAAAGATTGATTTGTCATGATTTACTAAATATTAGTAAATATGATTATACTTATGAGGTTAAGTATAATTCTGCAACATTGGAAAGGTTACAATGTATGACAAAACAAATGAGAATAATCAAATTAGGCAGAAAGATAAAAGTTTCTCAAATCTGAAAGGATGGGAGAGTACTTTAGTATTGTATTTCATGATCAGCTTAATGATTATGAAACCATATCACAAATTCATACTCTAAGGACGTCTTAGTGCATTGTTATGGCTAAGAAGAGAGGTCATGAATTGTTGGATTGGTTAAAATCAAGAAGATGAGTCATACTTCGTTCCAAAACAATTCTTAGAGTCATACTCCAAGATTATAACCTTGAGTGACATAAAGGAAGATTTATTAACACTAGTGAAATGTAAGAGTAAAATGTTTTCTACTCTTGTACATTTGAGATTGGTAAGTTGTGATGTCTTGGATGAGACAAAGACCAACTAAGACCAATTGTATGAAGTGTTAGTCTTGATAAGAATCCGCACTATCCCTTGAATGTTTGTTTTGTCAAGGAATGGTTCTTGACTGGGGAAACTTATGTCAAGGGGACAGTGGGAGCCTTAAAGATCCTGAAAGAGTTTCAAGATTTAATCAAGAGTAAAACCTGTAATTTATCACTAGCACACGACTTAAGGTTTGGAACCTATCGTGTTGACATAATTCTTATTTCTGTACCTACTTCAAATAAGTTGAATTTGCATGTGAGTTATCAGAGTTCAACTTGGAAGCATTGGTGGGCCTTGTGCTACCAAGGTGACAAGAAACTAAGATTGAACAAGTTTAATCCATGTAAGGCTGAATTTGTCACTAACCTTATCTTGTGATTATGGTTTTGACAAATTCATATGGATAGGAACTCATACACTATAAAATCTAAGTGTCATAAGGTTTCTCTCCGATTCATGAAAATGATGGTGAGGAAACGCTTTCACTAAGTAGATTTTAAGTAGATAGCAATTGTGTTATTTGCATTTTCAAAAGTCGTTAGTGGAGCGTGTGTGGTTAACCGGCACACTAACATGGACTTGTGAGAAATGGAAAATGCCTAAGCAATTGAGACTATGATTATGGCATCCCTTTTCATAGTTCTGAAAATTGCTTAGACACACATGTGAGCTATCTAAGAAAGGGTGTATGAATCTAAATTTCAGAAGTCCAGCAGATTTCTGGAAATATGTCAGAGCTAGTGGGAGCATAAGTGTTATGCTGATAATCATCATGTTAGTGGGAGCATGATTGTTACGTTTAGTGTTGCAAGTTAGCAATGTTAATTATAGAAAACAAAGTTTCAATTCATGAAGTTGCAGGGGTTGAAAAGTTGTTTTGCTATAATTAAGGGAGAGGAAATTATACTTCATTTCAATTCTAAAGCTTAGATTGAGATTCTAATCATCTTTAGTCAAGAATATATATATATGAATTTTATGTTGGAATGGTTCAACTTGAAGAAATTCTATATATATTGCGTTTTCAAAATTTGATTATGATTACGACATCCCTCTTCATAGTTAAATTTTGAAAACATGGCAAATAAAAAATATTGTAGCAAAAGACTGGTCTAGTATCATGTCTTTATGTCAAACATCATGAATCGTGTCCCATATGCTTCGGATATAGGATCGATTGCATGTGCTATAATATTTATCGTTTCTAAATTTTCCAAATGCTTAAGGAATTGAGAAGGGAAAAGTCTAGAACTGGATATGACTAAAGTGATTAAGCAATTATCGAGGACAATCTGAGGTTTGCCAAAAAAAATTGGTTGCTCAGGGAAAGTTGGAAGTATGATGTAAAAGACCGTATTGACATGTTTTGAAAAGAAGTAACTCTTGTTCGGAAGTGATAGTCAAAATGGGACTATGGAAATGTCTCCATAGGTGGAAGTTATTCAATCTATGTAAGATTAGAAAACCTTAATGCAAGAAGGATGTTCAAAGGAATGTACTTTGAATATGAGACTTCCGTTCCATAGAGGTTGACCTTCTTTGGAATACTCTGTAATGACTGGTGACAAGGTTTTGGTGACTTTGTGCATAATCATTACAAGAGGAACATTGCATAAAAGTTTAAAATCTAACAGATTTTTTGGTAAATGATAGGAATCGGGGATTCTCACATTTACAATAAGGATTTGGGATTGTGAAATGAGTATCAATGGAATCATGTTCAATTGATCTACATCACAATGTAAGGATCATAGACAAACATAGTGTGCATACTTGGAGTATGGTATAACTATTGTTTAGAAAAACAAAGTGTACATGCCAGGAGCATGGGACGACTGTTGTTTTTATTCAAGTCTTAAGTTGATTTTTTGAAACATTATACAATGAATAATGTGTAATCAATATGGTGATAAATAAAAGGTGGTTCTATTTATATTCAAAAGCGTTCTGAGACCATATTGGATTCGATTATTATTGTGTTTCACTTTGCATGTTTTGACTTCCAAAATAGCTAGGTTATTCTTTCCGAATGACTAAGTTATTTAAACACTCCACAATCATTCGTATGTTGGAAGTAGGTATGAATCAAGACTGTCATGAATCGAGTTTGTAGATGGCTAAATGGGTTTAGTCATAGCAATGGTTGCTACAACATTCATGAGTGCTCATAAGTTATGAGTATTGGAATAACCCCACGCTCACTTGTATCACTTCATGGAATTTATCTCGAGTGATCGTGAGACGGTAATATCATATAAATCTTCAAACCTAGAGATATGAGTTGTTACCTATGAGTTGGTTGTGCATTGATTGCACGTAAACGCATCAGTAACTTGATGTTATAAAACGTGCCTTTGTGTACAATTCAACAAGTAGTAGAACAAGCATATGAGTCGAAGTTTATCTGTTCCTTCTAGAAATAGAAGCGATATCTGGGCCCCTCAATGATTTTGTTGTGACCTATGTACCGGCCGGTCAGAACTAAATTGATGTGTTCGATTAAGTTCTTTGTCAAACAAATCGAAAATCGGGAAACTAACTGCTAGACAATAAGTACGACGTTGTTCCATGTAGTTGTCCGGCTGATATCATGAGAACAGAGGATTATATGATCACTTATCTAAAATGGCGCTTCATAGTTCAACAGAGTTTTCGAGAGCTACGATTGTTGGTTGGTTCCTAAAGTAACATACGCAAATATAGTTATTAGACTTATCCAAGTGGGAGTCTGTTGGATAAGGTGTCTAAGTCCATAACTTATTTGGTACATACTTGACCCGACCCGGCATGGTCCGTTTGGGTTGCACTTCACCCAAACGATTTATGGATAATTTTATGAGAATTGTATACTTACGATTTATTAATATATTATAAGTTATAATATATTAATATGAAGTCATGTTATTTAATTAGTTTTAGTCTTAAATTAATTATGAATTAATTTAGAGATTAAAAGGAAGACTAATTAAATTGTGGGCTATTGTTTTATATGGTGTGGGCTAATACTCATTAGTTAATGGGCTAGACTTATATGGAAGTCCATGGATGATCCATGGAGCTTTTAACCCATGGATCCTTGGAAAAGGAAAGGTCATGGGTTATTAGGGTTTCACCCTGATCATGTACACCAGATAAGCATGCTTATGTTGCATGAAATAGCCACTAGTGTCACTAGTGAGTGTGCTTGTGTGTGGCCGATTTTATAGTGTGTATACACTCTCTCAAAATTTTCCAAGAGTTTGTGGTGATTTGTGATTCCATTTGAGGCATTTACACTATTGGTGCTTGGCCCTCAAACTCCTTAAGAATCAAACTCATCAAAAAGGTATGTAATTTCATCTAATTATTTTATGTTTAAAAGTACCCCATGCCATGTTAGATAGGTTATGAACCTTGGAAAATTATTATTTTGCATGTATTTAGACAAACATAGATCCAAGGTTTATTAGGGTTGCATGCACACTTAGGAAGTGTTAGGTTGCTCAAAACCCAACACCTTTGATGTCACAGTTCAACATTAACCGGGCGAGAGACCTTATTAAGGTGTGTCAATACACTTTCCTTCAACACATACAACCTGTCCCGAACTTTACCCACTCCAAATAGCATTGCTTACAAAATGTTTTCAAATCATTTCCCATCAGAGTGTCTCAAAAATCATAACATAAGGATGAGGAGCGGTACGATCACGCCTTCGCCTTTCCATGACCCCCTGAAGTACCTGAAACAATAAACTGAAAACTATAAGCCCAATTCAAACTTATCTTTGGACCGATTCAAACTGCGAGCATAACATAGACAATTGAAAATGCGTATATGATCAGGTGACGGTGATTTTCCATACAACACCTCAAAAGTTGTTTTTCCATGCAAAGTAACAAATGGAGTGCGATTTATTAAATGTACAACTACCATACACTTACCCCAAAATTTAGTAGGCAGGTTAGATTAAAAACGCAATGCGCGCCCTACATTGAGAATATGTCGATGTTTTTGCTCGACACAACCGTTTTTGTGAGGAGTTTCAACCATATAGGTCTGATGAACAATAATAATTTGCGTAAACTAATTTGTCAGGCAAGTAAATTCTTTCTCATTATCACTTCATACAATTTTTACTTTGGTATTAAATTGACGTTCAACCATAGCCAATAAATGTTTGAGAGTTTGAGCGACCTCATCCTTATGTTTTAGAAGAAAAACCCAAGTTGCATGCGAATGATCATCTACAATTGTTAAAAAATATTGGAAACCACAAATAGACTTTTCATGATAGGGCCCTATAGATCGCAATGTATAAGACCAAAAATCTCATTTGCTTTATTTTCAGTAGGAACAAAATGTTTTCGAGTTTGTTTAGCTCTAAAATACACATCACAATGTTCAAAAGTCTTTTAATTAAATGGAATACCACTAATTGAAGGTGAAAATGATTCCAACGCTTGCTTGCAAGGATGACCCATCCTTTGATGTCATAGTTCAACATTAACCGGGCGAGAGACCTTATTAAGGTTTGCCAATACACTTTCCTTCAAGACATACAACCTGTCCCGAACTTTACCCACTCCAATTAGCGTCTTCGAAGTGCAAAGTACCTGAAACAATAAACTGAAAACTATAAGCCCGATTCAAACTTATCTTTGGACCGATTCAAACTGCGAGCATAACATAGACAATTAAAAGTGCGTATATGATCAAGTGACGGTGATTTTCCATACAACACCTCAAAAGTTGTTTTTCCATGCAAAGTAACAGATGGAGTGCGATTTATTAAATGTACAACTACCATATACTTACCCCAAAATTTAGTAGGCAGGTTAGATTAAAAACACAATGCGTGCCCTACATTGAGAATATATCGATGTTTTTGCTCGACACAACCTTTTTTGTGAGGAGTTTCAACCATATAGGTCTGATGAACAATAATAATTTGCGTAAACTAATTTGTCAGGGAAGTAAATTCTTTCTCATTATCACTTCGTACAATTTTTACTTTGGTATTAAATTGGCGTTCAACCATAGCCAATAAATGTTTGAGAGTTTGAGCGACCTCATCCTTATGCTTTAGAAGAAAAACCCAAGTTGCATGCGAATGATCATCTACAATTGTTAAAAAATATTGGAAACCACAAATAGACTTTTCATGATAGGGCCCTATAGATCGCAATGTATAAGACCAAAAATCTCATTTGCTTTATTTTCAGTAGGAACAAAATGTTTTCGAGTTTGTTTAGCTCTAAAATACACATCATAATGTTTAGAAGTCTTTTAATTAAATGGAATACCACTAATTGAAGGTGACAATGATTCCAACGCTTGCTTGCAAGGATGACCCATCCTTTGATGTCATAGTTCAACATTAACCGGGCGAGAGACCTTATTAAGGTGTGCCAATACACTTTCCTTCAAGACATACAACCCGTCCCGAACTTTACCCACTCCAATTAGCGTCTTCGAAGTGCAGTCTTGTACAATACATAAACTATCAATACATTTCAACATATATGTTTTATCTCGAGTGAGTTGTGTTATAGAGATCATGTAACAACCATAAATTTTACACCAAATTTAAACTTTTTAAATCATAAATAAAAACCAAATAGCATTGTTTACAAAATGTTTTCAAATCATTTCCCATCAGAGTGTCTCAAAAATCATAACATAAGGATGAGGAGCGTTACGGTCACGCCTTCGCCACTCCATGACCCCCTGAAGTACCTGAAACAATAAACTGAAAACTATAAGCCCGATTCAAACTTATCTTTGGACCAATTCAAACTGCGAGCATAACATAGACAATTGAAGTGGGTATATGATCAAGTGACGGTGATTTTCCATACAACACCTGAAAAGTTGTTTTTCCATGCAAAGTAACTGATGGAGTGTGATTTATTAAATGTACAACTACCATACACTTACCCCAAAATTTAGTAGGCAGGTTAGCTTAAAAACCCAATGTGCGCCCTACATTGAGAATATGTCGATGTGTTTGCTCGACACAACCGTTTTTGTGAGGAGTTTCAACCATAGAGGTCTAATGAACAATAATAATTTGCGTAAACTAATTTGTCAGGCAAGTAAATTCTTTCTCATTATCACTTCATACAATTTTACTTTGGTATTAAATTGGCGTTCAACCATAGCCAATAAATGTTTGAGAGTTTGAGCAACCTCATCCTTATGTTTTAGAAGAGAACCCCAGGTTGCATGCGAATGATCATCTACAATTGTTAAAAAATATTGGAAACCACAAATAGACTTTTCATGATAGGGCCCTATAGATCGCAATGTATAAGACCAAAAATCTCATTTGCTTTATTTTCAGTAGGAACAAAATGTTTTCGAGTGTGTTTAGCTCTAAAATACACATCACAATGTTCAAAAGTCTTTTAATTAAATGGAATACCACTAATTGAAGGTGACAATGATTCCAACGCTTGCTTGCAAGGATGACCCATCCTTTGATGTCATAGTTCAACATTAACCGGGCGAGAGACCTTATTAAGGTGTGTCAATACACTTTCCTTCAAGACATACAACCCGTCCCGAACTTTACCCACTCCAATTAGCGTCTTCGAAGTGCAGTCTTGTACAATACATAAACTATCAATACATTTCAACATATATGTTTTATCTCGAGTGAGTTGTGTTATAGAGATCATGTAACAATCATAAATTTTACGCCAAATTTAAACTTTTTAAATCATAAATAAAAACCAAATAGCATTTTTTACAAAATGTTTTCAAATCATTTCCCATCAGAGTGTCTCAAAAATCATAACCCCCTGAAGTACCTGAAACAATAAACTGAAAACTATAAGCCCGATTCAAACTTATCTTTGGACCGATTCAAACTGCGAGCATAACATAGACAATTGAAAGTGTGTATATGATCAAGTGACGGTGATTTTCCATAAAACACCTCAAAAGTTGTTTTTCCATGCAAAGTAACAGATGGAGTGCGATTTATTAAATGTACAACTACCATACACTTACCCCAAAATTTAGTAGGCAGGTTAGATTAAAAACACAATGCGTGCCGTACATTGAGAATATGTCGATGTTTTTGCTCGACACAACCGTTTTTGTGAGGAGTTTCAACCATAGAGGTCTGATGAACAATAATAATTTGCGTAAACTAATTTGTCAGGCAAGTAAATTCTTTCTCATTATCACTTCATACAATTTTTACTTTGGTATTAAATTGGCGTTTAACCATAGCCAATAAATTTTTGAGAGTTTGAGCAACCTCATCCTTATGTTTTAGAAGAAAACCCCAAGTTGCATGCGAATGATCATCTACAATTGTTAAAAAATATTGGAAACCACAAATAGACTTTTCATGATAGGGCCCTATAGATCGCAATGTATAAGACCAAAAATCTCATTTGCTTTATTTTCAGTAGGAACAAAATGTTTTCGAGTTTGTTTAGCTCTAAAATACACATCACAATGTTCAAAAGCCTTTTAATTAAATGGAATACCACTAATTGAAGGTGACAATGATTCCAACGCTTGCTTGCAAGTATGACCCATCCTGTGATGTCATAGTTCAACATTAACCGGGCAAGAGACCTTATTAAGGTGTGCCAATACACTTTCCTTCAAGACATACAACCCGTCCCGAACTTTACCCACTCCAATTAGCGTCTTCGAAGTGCAGTCTTGTACAATACATAAACTATCAATACATTTCAACATATATGTTTTATCTCGAGTGAGTTGTGTTATAGAGATCATGTAACAACCATAAATTTTACGCCAAATTTAAAATTTTTAAATCATAAATAAAAACCAAATAGCATTGTTTACAAAATGTTTTCAAATCATTTCCCATCAGAGTGTGTCAAAAATCATAACATAAGGATGAGGAGCGATACGGTCACGCCTTCGCCTTTCCATGACCCCCTGAAGTACCTGAAACAATAAATTGAAAACTATAAGCCCGAGGGCTTAGTGAGCTACCCCCAAAATACCAATACCACACTGACAATACCATATCAGTAATAATCAATCAATCAACATGCATACTGGGCCATCGGCCTGACTGGACCTCCCTGTCGGGCCTACTGTAACATCCGAAATTTCAGGTATTTTATTTATTCGTTGTATTTCAAGTTTTATGGAAGAACTCGGCGAGTTGATGCATAGACTCGCCGAGTAGAGACGCGAATCATTATCCGGGTGGATGGCTGGACTCGGCGAGTCGCCCCAAGGACTCAGCGAGTCCACGCTGTTTAATGAAACCCTAATTCCTTGGGTTTGGGGCCTATTTAAAGGGCCTTATGGCCATCATTTGCGGCTACCAGACCCCAGAGAAAAACCCTAAGTGAGCTAGAGCGTTTGTGAGAGGAAAGGAGTCATTTCTTGATCATTTGTTAGTGTTTTGCAAATAAAAGAGGACCAAGACAAGAGGAGGCTGAAGAGGGTGCTAATCCAGTGATTCCAGAGCTTAGAGACTTCATTTTTAGGTATTCATTCGACCCTTCTTCAGTTTATGGTGTAGTTCTTAGAGTTAGGGCTTTTTAGCCCTTTAGAGGATGGTTATATGGAGTAATTGGTCCTTTCTTGTGTTGGTGCTGTAGATCTGGACCCAAAGAGGTCCAGAGACCCTTTTCCCTTGAGCTTTATGGGTGTTAATGGAGGATATGAGCTTAGGATGTCATTTTAGAGGCCATATCTTCAAATAAGGCCTTTGAGTCTTTGCATGAGCACCAAGATGCTAGCTTTACATGATTATAATGCTTTGGGAAGTTGGATCTATGGTTTGGAGGAGCGGATCTGACCTCAAGAGGTCAGTTCAGCTTGAGCATGGCATGAACTCGCCGAGTTCAATAGCCGACTCGGCGAGTGGGATGAGGGTTTTCCCGATAATCACACAGTTGGTGACTCACTGAGTTGGTGAAGCGCCTCGGTGAGTCAGAGGGAATCTAGAGGACAGAGTGCACGATGATACTCGCCGAGTCAGGAGCTGGACTCGGCGAGTTGGGTCGGGACATTTCACAGAATATGATCAGTGATGATTTGCAGAGTTGAGGTTGACTCAGTGAGTTGAATGAGGATTAGGAGGGTGAAGAACACGTGTGGACTCGCCGAGTCACAATTGTGCACTCGGCGAGTTTGGTCAAGGTTGACCGTTGACTTCGTTGACTTTTAGGGTTAGTCAATGTTTGGACCTTAGAGTCATCGGAAGGGTAGGATAGTCTTTTACCCTTCCTAGAGGATGTATAGAGAGAGAGAGAGAGATTAGCCTAGCACGGAGGGTTGTATTAATTAGAGTATTTATTTCATGTGATTAGGCAGGGGCTAGACCAGAGTTTACCGAGTCAGAGATTTACTGAGATATCCGAGGTTAGTCTTCTCACTATACTTTACCTTGAGTAGGTAACCAGAGTTATGTGGTACAGTGTTTATATGCTATATATGTGTTATGTGTTGCACTGCATTATTCTATGTGATTTATGCTGTGCATGTTTACAGAGTTAGAACTTGAGGGTTCATAGAGTTTGGGTGCACGGACCCACAGAGTTATAGCCTCGAGTGGCTAATATGTGTTATATATGGTATTTTGGGGAACTCACTAAGCTTTGTGCTTACAGTGTTTTGTGTTATGTGTTTCAGGTACTAGTGAGGATCGTGGAAAGGCACCGGCTTGATCAGTACACACACGGGATTTTTATGTTATGAGATCTTGGGATTGATATATGTTGTGAATTGAGTTTTAAACAATGATGTTTTTATGAATAATGAATGAATTATGTTTTTATAAAATGCGAAAATTGTTTTGGAAATTTACGGTGTTACAAGTTGGTATCAGAGCCTTGGTTTGAGGGATTTTAGTACACCTTCGGGCGTATTTGAACTCAAACTGAGGATTTGAGAAACATTTTCAAAAGAGAACCAAGCTTTCTATAAAGAGTGAAAGATTTTTGGAGAACGCAGAGCAGAGTCGTGTGTACGATCAGTCAGCGCCCGACATTGATTTCCCAAAATACTCTTACGTTATATGTTTATGAGATTGATATGATGTATTCTCGTGCTAGAGTGGGCTAGGTATTCCTATTAGGACTAGAGTGGGCCTGATTTGTGATACCTTAGCCTAGGGGGGAGTGAGCTGCTATGAGATGCTTGAGAGTGAGTAGGTAGCAGTGAGGAGCTTATGAGAGATCTGTTAGAGAATGGGTTATGCATAATAGAGTACTTGGAACTTGGGATCCTAAGAGGAGGACTTGGGGTGTATACTGATACGGTGCGGACGGTAGTATTGGGCCCGTACTACTGGAAACACCGGGGCGGTGTACAGTTCAAGTAAGAATCTTCGGGATGCCAGGGATCAAGGAGGGATGAGTTATCAAGTGCGAGTATGCTCGAGTGAGTTTCTAATCTATCTTATGTTGTATTTCAGAGGTAGACCATGGTGAGGACACGTCATACGCTAGAGAGCAGCGAGACTAGAAATGAGGAGATCCGCCGGATCATCCATGAGGAGGTGGCTGCGGCCATCAGGGCAGAGATACCAGATATGTTCGGGTCTATTAAGACCACGCTGATTGAGACATTTGATGAGCGTTATGCCGCTCTTTCTGAGGCTGCTGTTGTAGTGGCCACCGCAGTCGTCACTGCTGCTAGGCCGCAATGGGGTGACTCGGTGTTGTTCAGGGAGTTCAGCAACACGAAGCCACCAGATTTTGATGGGACGCAAGATCCGATTGCAGCGATGAGATGGGTATCTGACATTGAGGGGTGTTTTTATACATGCTCGTGCCCGGAGCACTTGAGGGTTCGGTTTGCGCTGAACCAGCTTCACCTGGCGGCGAAGGACTGGTGGAAGTTCGCGACATCACACTATTCTCCAGCAGAGCGTGCTGCAGTGACCTGGGAGAGGTTCATTACCATGTTTCGTGATGAGTACGTTCCCTCGGTGAAACGGGATCGGTTGGCACAGGAGTTTTTGACCCTCAAGTAGGGTACGGAGTCGGTTACGGTTATTACTAGGATGTTTCATGAGAGGGCGAGTGTCTACTGAGCACCTTGAGCACGTGTCTACTGAGCAGGCACGTATGAGCCATTATCTGAGTATTTTGAGGAGAGATATTCGTGAGTTCGTGGCGAACTCCTCGTACCAGATATTTTCCGAGCTTCAGGAAAATGCCCGGAAGAGGGAGATCGAGCTAGAGACTCAGGCTAGGGAGGAGGCGGAGTCTCAGGGGAGGGATCGATGACCTGCGCAGTCCCAGCCGGCAGCCAAGCGGGCCAAGCCCGCTGATTCCAGAGCAGGGAGCCAGAAGGGCCGCACTTGTGGAAAGTGCGACAAGGGTCATGATGGAGTTTGTAGAGCTGGATCTTGCTACAAGTGTGGCAAGGAGGGGCATATGGCCAAGGACTACCCCAAGGGGTTTGCAGTGTGTTTTCACTGCAACCAGACCGGACACCGGAAGGCCGAGTGTCCGCAACTGCGAGGGTCAGGGAGCTTATCAGGGGTCTGCCCCTGCTGCCGTTAGAGTTTCTGATAGTCGGCCAGTGAAGACCGAGACGCCGAAGGCTTGGGGGAGAGCCTTCTAGTTGATTGCGGAAGAGGTCCGTGCAGCACCCAATGTCGTGGCTGGTATGTATTCTTTCATGTATTTATTTTAATGTTTGAGATTTTGTGCTTATTTTATGATATGCGTAGGTACTTTTCTTGTGAATTCTGTACCTGCTTTGGTGTTATTTGACTCGGGTGCGAGTCGATCTTTTATATCGTTGGCTTTCAGTCAGCACATCAGTATTAGTCGAGAGGCGTTGAGTCGACCTCTGAGAGTCTCCATCACCGACGAGAGAGCAGTGTATGCCACGGAGGTGATTCAAGGATGTGTACTCGAGATTTTCAGTGTAGAGTTTCCTATTGATTTGGTCCCGATCGCGATGGGGTACGTCTGTGTCATCGTGGGCATGGATTGGTTGAGCAGATTTGGAGTAGTTATCGATTGCGAGCGGCAGCTGGTGACTATACGAGACCCAAGTGGGGGAGTTCTTATGGTGTACGGTGAGGGTACCTGTCCCGATTTAGCGTTTTGTTCGGCTGCTAGAGCGATGCAGAGTTTACAGCAGGGCTGTAGTGGTTTTGTAGCGTATGTGGTGGATACAAGAGTTGATGCAGAGAGACCAAGTTCGGTTGAGGAGGTTCCGGTAGTGCGTGAATTCCCGGATGTCTTTCCCGAGGAGTTACTGGGTGTGCCTCCCGAGAGGCAGGTTGAGTTTCGCATTGATTTGATTCCAGGGGTAGCACCTATTGCCAAGGCGCCCTATCGCCTTGCACCTCCAGAGATGCAGGAGTTATCCTCGCAGCTTCAGGAGCTGCTGGGGAAGGGGTTTATTTGGCTAAGCAGCTCGCCGTGGGGAGCACCGATCCTTGTTGTGAAGAAAAAGGATGGTTCGCACCGAATGTGCATAGATTATCGAGAGCTGAACAAGTTAACGGTCAAGAACCGTTATCCTTTGCCGAGGATCGACGATTTGTTCGATCAGCTGCAGGGAGCATCTTGGTTTTCCAAGATTGATCTGAGATCTGGATATCATCAGATGAGGGTGCGCGAGGAGGATATCCAGAAGACCGCATTCAGGACTCGTTATGGGCATTACGAGTTCGTGGTGATGCCATTTGGGCTCACCAATGCGCCTGCAGTGTTCATGGATCTCATGAACAGGGTATGCAGACCGATGCTGGATCGATCAGTGATTGTGTTCATTGACGACATTTTGGTATATTCGAGATCCAGGGAGCAGCATGAGGAGCATTTACGAGAAATCCTCAGTATGCTGAGATTGGAGAGGCTTTACGCCAAATTCCCCAAGTGCGATTTTTGGTTACGAGAGGTGCAGTTCCTTGGTCACCTCGTTAACTAAAAGGGGATTTTGGTTGATCCGGCCAAGTTCGAGGTGGTGATGAGTTGGGAGGTGCCGAAATCTCCTTCTGAGATCAGGAGTTTTTTAGGGATGGCCGGTTATTATCGGAGGTTCATCAGGGATTTCTCCAAGATTGCTGTTCCTCTCACCAGGTTGACTCGGAAGGGTGTGGTGTTCAGCTGGGACCCAGAGCAGTAGGCCTCATTTGAGACTCTTCGCCAGAGATTCTGCGAAGCCCCGGTGTTGGCTCTTCCAGAGGGAATGGAGGAGTTCGTGGTGTATTGTGACGCATCGATATTTGGGTTGGGCGCGGTGTTGATGTAGAGGGGGCATATGATCGTGTACGCATCAAAGCAGCTGAAGCCCCATGAGACAAGGTATCCCACCCACGATCTAGAGTTGGGGGCTGTGGTGTACGCCCTCAAGATTTGGCGCCATTATCTGTATGGGGTTCGGTGTACGATATACACGGACCACAAGAGTTTGAAGTATTTGATGGATCAGCCAAACCTGAACATGCGTCAGAGGAGATGGTTGGATGTGGTAAAGGATTATGATTGCGAGATCCTGTACCACCCGGGCAAGGCTAATGTGGTAGCTGACGCCATGAGTTGTAGGGTAGAGAGCGCCTCGATTCGGGATATTTGTATGAGATTGATGGTGATGACTCCGGTGTTGGACACCATCAGAGGGGCTCAGGCTGAGGCAGTGAGACCGGAGAACCGTAAGAGAGAGACAGTTATCGGGCAGGTGTCGGAGTTCGTGACCGATAGCAGAGGGCTTATGACCTTCCAGGGTCGGATTTGGGTACCGTTTGTTGGAGGAACGCGTACCATCTTGATGGAGGAGGCGCATAGATCGAAATTCTCGATCCATCCCAGGGCCACTAAGATGTTTCTGGATCTTAAAAGGGAGTATTGGTGGCCCTGTATGAAGAGGGATGTAGCGTGGTTTGTTGAGAGGTGCCTAACCTGTCGTAGGGTTAAGGCCGAACATCAGAGACCACATGGTAAGTTGCAACCACTGGAAGTCCCAGAGTGGAAATGGGAGCAGATATCCATGGATTTTATCACCAAATTGCCAAGAACGGCGAGGGGTGTCGATGCAATTTGGGTGATAGTAGACCGCTTGACGAAGAGCGCTCACTTTCTCGCCGTTAGTGAGAGTTCTTCTGCAGAGAAGTTAGCAGAGATATATGTGAGACAGGTGGTATTGCGGCATGGGGTGCCGATCTCAATTGTGTCAGATCGAGATGTGCATTTCACTTCTAGATTTTGGAAGAAATTCCATGAGGAGTTGGGTACGAGGCTGCATTATAGTACCGCATACCACCCACATACTGACGGTCAGAGCGAGCGGACGATTCAGACGCTCGAGGACATGCTCTGAGCATGTGTGTTGGATTTTGGCGGAAGTTGGGACACGTATTTTCCCTTAGCGGAGTTTTCCTACAACAACAGCCATCATTCGAGCATTGGTATGCCACCCTTTGAGCTGTTGTATGGGAGGAGGTGTTGGACTCCCATTTGTTGGGGAGAGGTAGGGCAACGAGTGATGGGTAGCACGGAGATTGTGCTTCAGACGATAGAGCAGATACAGCAGGTCAGGCAGAGATTGTTGACCGCTCAGAGTTTCCAGAAGAACTATGCGGATAGGCATCGATCCGAGCTTCAGTTCTAGGTAGGTGATTATGTTCTCCTAAAGGTATCTCCTTGGAAAGGAGTGATTCGATTCAGGAAGAGGGGCAAGCTAGGGCCCCGGTATATTGGGCCGTTCAGAGTGATCGCGAGGGTGGGCAGGGTAGCGTATCGCTTGGAGCTACCTGCGGAGTTGGAGCGGATTCATAATACCTTCCACGTGTCTCAGTTGAGGAAATGTATAGCCGACGAGTCGGCGGTAGTGTCGTTAGAGGACATACAGGTGGATGCGAGCCTAAACTACGTGGAGAGACCAGCTGCGATTGTGGATTGGAAGATCAAGGTTCTGAGGAACAAGGAGGTGCCTCTGGTGCAGGTTCAGTGGCAACATCGGAGAGGATCCGAGTTGACTTTGGAGCCAGAGCGGGAGATGCGTGAGCAGCATCCGGAGCTATTTCAAGGATGAGACTTCGATAGCAAAGTCTGATTCAAGTGGGGGAGAATTGTAACATCCGGAGTAGAGACGCGAATCATTATCTAGGTGGATGGCTGGACTCGGCGAGTCCATTCTGTTTAATGAAACCCTAATTCCTCGAGTTTGGGGCCTATTTAAAGGGCCTTATGGCCGTCATTTGCGGCTACCAGATGTCACACCCCAAAACCATCAACAGCGGAAACGTTCTGGGGCGGAGGACGTCATGTATAGTATCACAACAATGAAAAGTAGTAAACAAGCAACAACATCATCCATTGCATTAATAATATAATTTTAATACAAGTGATCTGTCAAATTTTAATAGACACTAAAGTATAAACAAAATGAAAGATGAGTCTTGAACGAGCTTCATCTTCTCTAAACCTTGCATCGATACCTGTCTATGGTAGACCTGAGGATACAAGTTATTTTGAAAGAGAGTATCAGCTTTAAAGCTGGTGAGATCATAAGTATTTTAGTGTCTTAATTTGTATGTAAGTATTTGTATGTATATAAACTGTAAGTATTGAAAATGTATATGAACTGTAAGTATGAAAATGTTTTGAATGATCCTAGGAAGCCCTATGTTTCCTACTAATCGTATCCTTCTACAAAGGCATCTAGTGTCTGTGTGTGTGTCTCTTGTAAGAGTGTGTATTTTCCCAAACTCGACTATCATTAACCAAAAATATAGTTTCTACATTACTGTGCGTCGTGTGAATGTTCACGAAGTGAATGTAATGGGAAAATGAAATAGTACTATGGTGTATGGTCGAACTACAACCATATTAATTACCTTAAGTCTAGGGTAATTCTTATAAGTACTGTAGTATTTGTAATAAATGACTACTTCTGTACTCCTATTGCCTTATTTGAGGGATAAGGTATAATGTGATGGCTAGATCCCAGGTTAGACGCTCCCCTGTCAAAGGGATTTTGAGACCTTTACACACCTATGCAAATATGCACACCATGAACATCCACATTACTATGATCATGTATACCCGATATAACTATCACAATACGTTGCGATTCATCGGTATAGTTAGATCCTGAACTTGTTCTGTGCTATAGCACCTAGTGATGTATGTCCTACTATCGTATATGTAAGCGCACTCATGTAAACGTATCTATGTATACGTACTCATGTAAGTGTAATCATGTAAAAGTATATGAACGTATGCCTTTGCTACCCAAAGGTACTGAACTGACTGAAAGGAACTATTATGTCCATATATGTACACATGATATATAACTAATGTTTAAATGACCTTCGGACGAATACCTGATATCCCACCAGACCACATCTCAAGCGCGAAAAGGAAATAGGGTGGATAGCCTTCCTAAGTCCTTTAAACATTTCTTATATAACTATACATATATAGGCATGCTTATAACAGGATCTCTATGTAAACGTATCTATGTAAATGTACTCATGTAAATGTAATCATGTAAACGTACTCATGTAAAAGTATAGTAATGTACTGTAATGTTCTGCGTGTGCTAGCTGTAATGTGTGTTCTCTCTCTATCTAGCATGTATAATAATGTACTGTGTGTACTAGCTGTAATGTATGTTCTCTCTATCTAGCAAGTATTGACTCATGAATGAACTGACTCATTGTATGATATCGCATTCTAGTAATGGTTCTAATATCTTCCTAAACTACCCATATGGTAGCTTACTAGTAATGTAACTGGTATGTATGAACATGGAAGTATACGCTTGCCATCCAAGGGTAGTGAATGAACTGGGAGAACCTTTATGACTATATATGTACACATGATATATAACTAATATTTAAACGACCTTCAGATGGGTACCTGATATCCCACCAGACCACATCCAAATCGAGGAAAAGGAAACAGGGTGGATAGCCTTCCTAAGTCCTTTCAACATTTCTTATATAACTGTACATATATAGGCATGCAATTTATATTATAAAAGCATAAAATAAGTTTTGTAAAACCTTTGAACATAATTATTATCTAAGAAAAGATCGACTTGACGTAAATCTATAAAACAGTTTGAAGGTATGGGTTTGATAAAATAGTTTAACTATAAGGAAATATTTGTTTGAAACACAATTGTAAATGAGTTTGAATGGAAACATACATAGTAAAATGTACGGTTTAATAAGGACTTTTAAACATAATAAGTGTTTACGATAAACATTTGAAGGAAACTGTTTGGTAAAACGGCTAATGAGTAGCCAATCATTTGAATGTTGTTTATTAATCACAAGTGATTGATATAATAACTAGCATGATTCTACTTGTATCCCCCCATAAAACATTTAAAAACAGTTAAAACATTGATTAAGGGGTATGAACTCACCTATAGTGAGTGGTTTTGATGAAAATGTTGGATCAGTTGCTAAGTGTCAAGTGGTGACTTGAGTACACACACGAATCCTATTTAGCATATATTGATACATATATGAATATATTTAGTGTTATGAACAACTAATTAATGAATTTGGACAACCTTAGGGACCAGTAAACACTTATATTGAAGTGTTACAACCATATATGATTGTTATAAGGCTATACAAGAGAGTGTATGGCAAAAATACACACTATATGTGTGTGTACGGCCAGGAGTGCGGCCAAGTGTGCTGCCAGCACATGTGTGCGGCCCTGTGTGTGGCCAGGTGTGCTGCCAGAAGGCGTGTGTTGCCAGAAAACATGGTGTTCTTGGTGTTCTTGGTGAAAGATGTTACCTTTCCGGATCATACTGGAGAGGATTTTCGGGTCCTTGCTTTGTAGAAGTGTAAGAAATGATCAAAATGACCAAGGATAGTATATATAGGAGGGTGTGTGCGGCTGGAAGGGTGTGCGGTTGGCCTGTGTGCGGCTGGCTGGCCGCACACACCAGGTTTGGTGTGTTTGGCCCGTTTTTCCAATGCTACACCCAATCTAATCCATCCTCCGACACGTAACTCAAATATACTAGGCTTTAAGCACTCTTTTAGACCCAAAACTTCATTATGAAATAGCAAAACGAAGCTAACTTTAATTACAATGATGAATGTAAGTTAGAAATTTCGGGTTGTCACATCATCCCCCTCTTAGAGGGAATTTCGTCCCGAAATTAGAATTTAGGTAAGGAAGTAGGTACGAATGATCGAGTCATGAGGTGGGGAACCTCCTAATCGATTTGTTCTCGCACTCCTAAGTGAAATCGGGTCCTCGGTTGGTATCCCAACGAACCTTCACTAACGGGCGATGGCGTTGCTTCGTCCGCTTGACCTCTTGGTCGAGGGTCACTACGGTTCTAATACGAAGGCATGGATCTCGACGAGTGGACTTACAAGAGTCCTAACGGAAAGGTACGGTTTCAAGATCGACACGCGAAGGGTAAAATGTACGTTACCGAGTTCGCGGAGTAGGTTTAGTCTGCGAGGTACAGGACCGATTCTGGTAAGAATCTCGGAGGTCCTGACTATCTTGGATTTTGCTTTCCACACTTTACGAAGCGTATGAAGCCATTCCCATAGTGAGACTTCTTAAAGAATTTGGTCTCTCACTTGGAATTCCAAAGGTTCTTTCTCTTGCTTAGCTTCCCAGTCAAGGGCCACCCCCTGCTGGTTCAAAGTCGTAAGGGTTCTTGTAATTTGCAAGGGGTTTTGGATGAACTATGACAGTAGGTCTGTAAGACCTAGAATTTGGCGAATGACTGTCGGCGTCTCTGGTGTCGACAAATCCTCAACGGTTTTGACAAATTGTAAGAGTACTCAAAATTTCTCACATCACTAACGGTGTGTCATAGAAATTTGACTCTTCAATTTCCAAAACTCGTGCCTAGAGAACTTCGCGAAAAGTACCTCTGAAGGTAATGTTTCCATGGGTTTCTTCTTACTACGAGGGTAGATAAGTAAGTCATTACATGGAGAAATGACGAACTGATCCAAGTAAGAAAGACGTACCCTACTCATTTAGCTCATGAAAACTATGGGCGTATTGGTCCTATCCGAAGGGTATCACTACGGACTCGAAGTGTCCGCATCGAGTTCGGAAGATAGTCTTCCAGACATCCTTTCCTAACACTCGAACTGGTGATATTCGGATCTCAGATCCATTTCTGAAAGTAATTCTTTCCTTGCGTTTGCTCAACCATTTCATCTATGCGAGGCAGAGATAACGATTTCTAATGAAAAATCTTGACGGATTCCTCGATATTCGAAGTACATACGATGCAATCCGTCGATCTCTGGAAGAATAAGACCGGAGTTCTCCAGGGTGAGAAGTCTAGTCTTCTAATGCTATTTCTGTGTAGTTCGTTAAGTTGTCCGGGCTTTTCTTGTGTCTCTGTAGGTGTTTAGACTATAGGGCGATCTGTTTACGGGAGTCCTACTGGGTTCTAAGTTTGTTCATATGACAATGCGATTACTCGTAGTCTTGGGCAGTTCTCCGTCCTGAAGTTCATTTTTAGAATTCATACATGGTTCAACGATCATAATCTCGTGTATACGAGTCGTGTATAACTAAGATTGAAAAGATAGTCGAATAACTGATTCTTCTTTAAGCTCACATCCCATCGAGGAAAAAGAAGTTAAAGTGGAATCATCGATTCTAAATTTGTAGAACCTTGATTATATATTACCCTTATGTATACATTCCTCAGTGATAGATCAACCGTATGAATCCTTGGATTGAACTTGACGTACTGCACGAGTGGTATTTCGGGGATTTCTTCGGAAAAGAAAAGAACTATGAGGTACTCCTCGCATGAGTACTTCGGTTTTCTGAAATGACGGTTTTCCTAAAAAGACGTTTACTAATAAAGAGATGTACGTATGAAGCTGTTTTTGTGAGGATCAAATTGAATCGAGTCGTATGATAATGTTGAAATCATACGGAAACTTAAAGACATTAGATTTGAACATAAGGTGTTACAGACAAACACAATCGTGCAACCATCAACAGAGTTACAGTACTTTAGACTTACTACAAGACCATTGCTGCGAATGAGGTATACTACAAAAGACAAGTATACACAGCATTAGCATCCCTATACCGACAAGATCTCGCAAAAGGTAAGACTCTAGTTACACTAGTTTTGGATGGTTCATAAGTCTGTTACAACGAAACGCCTAAATTACATTAACGCAGTTCCGGAGCAGGTTCTCCTATAGCTATGAACCTGAGAATCTTCCCATCTGCGCCAGAGTTCTTTGCTATAGTGCAATCCTTCTTGAAGTGCCCTATCTCACCGCATTGGTGGCATGACTGGCTAGTACTAGCTTTGGTGGAGGGGGTGCGGTGTTGAGCTAGTGTTATGTGGACACGAGTGCCTTCCTCATTACCTCACCTTGGAAATTGCTTCCTAAAGCGTTCTGTAGGAGTTCCCACTTGTGGCTGTGGCATGGCAAGTCTTTGGGCTCTCTTGCGCTCCTTTAGGGCTTGACGATATCGTCTCTTCCTTTCGGTCTTACGGCTTCGCAAGTCTATGACTGTTTCCATTCATTGGTTTCCCAGTTTGGTACTACCATCGGAACTCTCGACTCCTTTGCCAGTCTTGTTTGCGTTGACAGTGCTACGGTTTGCAAGGACAGTTGTCACGGCAGCCATCACGGTAGCTGTAACTGCGGTTTGAAATGTAGTGGCGTCCATAGGAAAAGTAGAGGTTTCGTTGTTCGGTTGGATGCTTCCGGATGAAGACATGATTCTGTAATACGAAAGATAAGGATTTTGTGAGTGATTCTGGTTGACCCTAGAGGTACTTCGATTGTCTAAGTAAAGAGTAGAAGTATGTTCTCGTGAGTGTGACCTACATCCCTATGATGCAGTCCTAATATGGATTGGAGGTATGTTCGCGAAGGTTTGACCTACATCCCTATGATGCAGTCCTAGTAATGGGTAGAAGTAAGTTCGTAAAATGTGTTGGATTAATGTCTAATTCCATAACTATAATTGGTAAGACTTGACTCGACCCGGCATGGTCCATTTGGGTTGCATGGCATCATGCATTTGGATAGACTATAATGAGAGAAATAACACTTAAGGTTTGTTAATATATTATAAGTTCTAATATATTAATAAGGTTATTTAATTAGTATTGATCAAAAATTAATTTGGAATTAATTAAGTGATCAAAAGGAGACTAATTAAATATATGGGTTGATTGTGTAAATCATTCATTCTTATATATGTGGGCTTGTGATCCAAGATTCCTTATGTTGGAATAAGTCCATGGGGTGACCCATGGATACTCCAGGGAGGTTAAAATCCATGGAGCATAAGGAATGGGTAAAGTCATGAGTTACATGGTTTAACCCTAATATCCACCATATAAAAGAATCCCATGGCTCAAGAAATCGTGCACTATGTGTGTGTGTGTGAGGGCTAAACAATTTCATGGAGTGTTCAAGTTTCTCTCAAGTTATTCCAAGTGTATTTGGTGTTGTGTGAACCATTTGAGGTGTCACACTTGGGGCACTAGGCACTCAAGCTTCATGAAGACATTCTACATCAAAGAGGTATGTATTCTATCTTGTTATATTCATTGTTTTATAGCTTAGATTAGGATAATACCTTGGATGTTCATATTTGCATGTATAATAGAGAAAACATAGATCCAAGGTATTTAGGGTTGCATGTACACTTAGGAGTGTTAGAATGCTCAAAACCCAACAGTGGTATCAGAGCCTAGGCTTGTTTTCTTGTTATACTTGCAAAAGGAGCTAAAAAATCGAGTGTTGATGCTGTCTGCCCAACAGACTCGCCGAGTCCAAGGCAAAATGCATCCAACTCTCCGAGTTGATTCGTTCACTCGATGAGTTGGACCCCCAGACTGTATAAATTCGACTTTTTTGGCTGGAATTGGACTAGGAACATTACCCTATGTTGTTTTTGAACTTATAAACTTGTTTTTGATGTGGTAATGTTCATGCTAATCCAATTTCAAAGATAATTGTCAATAGATTCATGTTTTGTATTAGTTTAAGGCTTAGACTAATTACATGAAAAAGTTTGATTTGAATTATCTTGTTCTTACGAGTTGCTTAGATTAATAGAAAAGTTAATTGATTATGTGTTTTCAATCCATTTTAATCTAAGAGTTGATTCTAAAATGTGTTTTGTAACTTGTCCTCAAGTTATATGAAAAGTCACATTTAAGTTTCATAAAACTCATAAAAGTTGGCAAAGGTTACAAAATGAAAAGTCTTGTCTCATTGAATGGTTTTATGAGTCCATAACTTGTCCTTAAGTTATGGAAGTTCAAGAGTCACTTCATTAAGTAATAAAATGTGTAACCTTAATTAATTCCATAAGTTATAAAATAAAGATAAGTTAACTCTTTTATTAGTTTAAATTCTTCCATAACTTGTCCTCAAGTTATGGAACTTGAAGAGTTTTTTGTTTAAAACTACTTTAAACACATAATTTATGGAATTAATTAGTTTTGAATAGTTTCAAAACTTGCCCTCAAGTTTTGGAATTTGAAAAGTTTTCACTTATGAATACTTTAATTCCAAGTTAACCCTTAGAATTTTAAAAGTTAAAATTCAACCCTTATACTTTATAATATTATAAGTTAATAATATATATATATATATATATATATATATATATATATATATATATATATATATATATATATATATATATATATATGTATGTATAAGAGTAAAGTTAGTCTTACCGTTAGTAGGCCTCATTCACGAAGCCGGTCTATAAGGGGGGTATAAGGTTACTGCCTATAAAATGGCTGTTTAATGGGTGTCCACTCTCACCCACCGCTTCCTTGAACGGTGGAGGGTCGTTAGCCGAACGGGTTTGACAGGACTATAATTCTCCCTTCATTAAAAGTATTAATGATAAATACTAAGTAACTAAACTCTTAACAATACCCAATCTTAGTTACTTAGGAAAATGTGAATAAGGTGCTAATCCATGAAATTACACTTTGCACTTTGTTTAAGTCGGTTAGTGGAGCGTGTGTGGTTAACCAGCACACTAACTCGTATTTAACAAGGTAGGCAAAGGGTAACTTAATGTTTATCATAGTATCGATGGAGCGTGTGTGGTTAACCGGCACATCGATTGAGGGGTAAACACTTAAGAGTACCAAGTAATTTGCATGGTTACTTCTCACCTTGTTTTGTGATCCTCGGCATCCCAGTCACAAAACCTGAAGGGCACACTCGAGATTGAAACATGCCATTGAACAGTTCAATGAATCCAAAAGATCTAGGAGTTTCAAGTCCAATTAAAACCTAATAATACATTTCGTTTATCTTGGTGGAAATTGGTGAATCATCATTCACCTACCTTCAAATATTTTATAGCTTGGATTACGGCATCCCTCTTCTAAGTTATAAAATAGTTCGTTGGGTCCTAGCCTTAATATTTCATATTGGGTGTCATATTAAGGACTTTAAATCAACTATCTTGAATATCTCCCAAAAGATGTCTGGTTTAGACATTTATGATCTTCCCAAATCTCTTGTAACAAGCTTTCCTAATGAAGATGATGTCCCATGGATATCATACTTCTTTCACCTCTTCAAATTATTCTCCTCAACCCACAAGTTCTTGAAAATTTTAAGGTCACTCAAGCCCTATTGGCAAGGCAAGGTCTAGGTGTGATCACATCTTGGAGATGTAGTCACATATTGACAAGCCGGGAGAGTTGGGTGTAAAAGTCTTAAGAAAGTTGGTGGCTCACTACTTTCTAAGTGACATAGTGACTTCTTTTGGAATACCTATGAAACAGACTATGACAAGACCCTTGATGATCTTATCTATTTGCTAAGATCAACTCCCTAAAACTTTATGGACATTGACAATGATGACATTGGATATCTAGTAAAGCTCTCTCTTCCCAGTGGAAAGGGATCGACCATAGTCAACTCGGTTGACCAAATGGTAAAGAGAAAGGCAAATTCTGTGATAGTCCCATGTTTCATTACCAAATCATCCATATGTTGAATTGCCAAAGAAAGGGACATTGAATACGAAGCTGCCAAATTTACCTAAGGATGTTAAAGTCAATAAGTTTGACTCTACTTCAGGTAAAGTCCACTATCTAACTCTGCTAAGTTTCTACTCTGAGATTCTTGATACATGATGTGATTGGGTCACATGGTGATGTTTTAAGAATCAAAGAAAAGTGAAGAAACTTAAAGAAAGAATATGTTGAATCTGATCGCGTAGATGGATTTCTATCGCATAGTTTGAAGATCGGATTCTTGAGCTACTTCTTAGGAGTTATGATATATTGCTTAGGAATAGATAACAACAAAGTTTTCATGTGCTTTTGCATTGTAAGGATAGTTTTCCGCAAAGTTTTAAAATAAAAGGAAAATTTCTGATTTTATTTATTTTAAAATATCCTTACAATGGCATCTGTGAAAATTTTTGTTGCTTATAAGATTTCATTAATAGCAAGAGTGGAAATATGAAATTGATTCTTTCATTTCTGGTAATGTCTAAATTTACCAAATAAGGAAAGATTCTCATCACCCAAGTTTCAATTGGACCGGGACTTGGAATCATGCAAGGGGTATAGCATGATGAATGAGAACTTTCAAGTATTGGAAAATTAAGACTAATTACTTGTTCACGTGGATGTGTGAGTCAAGTGAAGGACTAAGGGATCGAGTACACATTCTTGTGCACTGGTCAAGTCCACCACAAAAGATCGATAAGATTATTCGTCATAATTTACTAAAGCTCAGTAAATATGGTTATACTTACAAGCTTAAGTGTAATTCTGAGACATTGGAAAAGGTTCCAATGTATGGTAGAGAGAATAAGAAGAATCAAATTAGGCAAAAGGATAAAAGTTTCTCAAATATGAAAAGATGGGAGAGTACTTTACTATCATGTTATATGATCATTTTAATGATTTAGAGACCTTATTACAATTCATCCTCTAAGTGCATTCTGATAGTTAATAAGAGGGGTTATGAATTGTTGAAGTGGTTAAATCAAGAAGATGATTCATACTTTGTTCCAAAAACAATTCTTAGAGTCATACTCCAAGATTGTAACTTGAGTGACATGTCTTAAAGAAGGTTTAAAACACTTGTCAAATCTAAGAGTAAAAGTTTTCTACTCTTGTACATTTGAAATTGGTAAGTTGTGATGTTTTGGATAAAACAAAGACCAACTAAGGCCAATTGTGTGAAGTGTTTGTCTTGATTAGAATACACACTATCTCTTGAATATCTGACAAGAGAGTCTTATATGTCAAGAGGACAGTGGGAGTCTTAAAAGTCTTGAAAGTCTCAAGAACTAATCAAGAATAAAACCTAAAGTTCTTCACTAGCACACAACTTGAGGTTTATAACATATCGTGTTGACATATTCTGTGCCCATTCCAATTAAAGTTGGCTTTGCATATGAGTTCTTAGAGTTCTCAATTGGTTGCATAACAACTTGGAAGCAATGGCAGGCCCTTGAGCTGCCAGGTGGCAAGAAATTAAGATTGAGTTCAGTCCATATGAGTTTAGATTTGTCATTATCCTTGTATTGTGACTATGATTTTGACAATTCACATGGATAAGAACACATACACCATTAAATCTAAGTCTCATAAGGTTTCTCTTCGATTCATGAAAATGATGGTGTGGAAACACTTTCACTAAGTAGATTTTAACTAGATAGCAATTGTGATATTTGCATTCTCAAATTTGTTAGTGGAGCGTATGTGGTTTACCGTCACACTAACCTGGACTTGTGAGAAGTGGCAAAAAGGTCTAACCATTATGATTACGGCATCCCCCTTCATAATTGTTTAGACACACAAGTGTGCTATCTAAGGGAAGGTGTATGATTTTGATAAAGTTTTATCAAAACAATCTAGTATCAGAAATCTGAACTTTGGTAAGAAAATCAGCTGATTTCTAAGTACATGTCAAAGCTAGTGGGAGCATAAGTGTTATGCTAATAATCATCATGTTAGTGGGAGCATGATAATTATGATAAGTGTTGCAAGTTAGCAATGTTAATTATAGAAAACAAAAGGTTTCAATTGGGAAAAGGTTGTTTGCTATAATTAAGGGAGAGGAAATTATACTTCATCTCAAATCTAAAAGCTTAGATTGAGGTTTTAATCATTTAGTCAAGGATATATATATATATATATATATATATATATATATATATATATATATATATATATATATATATATATATATATTAATTTCATTTTGGAATGGCTCAACATAAGGAAATTTTGTATATGAGTCCATTATTTGCGTTCTAAAATTCGATTATGATTACGGCATCCCTTTTCATAATCTAAATTATGAGAACCTGGCAAATAGAAATGGAAATATTATAGCAAAAGACTGGTTTAGTCTTTATGTGAGACATCATGAATCGTTTCCCATATGCTTCGGATATAGGATCGATTACATGTGCTATATTCATCCTTTCTAAAATTTTCCAAATGCCTGGGGCATGAAGAAGCGAAACGGTTTAGAACTGGAGATGACTAAAAGGATTAAACAATATTCGAGGACAATCTAAGGTTTACCAAAGATTGGTTGCTCAAGGACAGTTGGAAGTATAGTGATAATTCTGGAAGGACCATATTGACATAATCTGTAAGGAGGAAACTCTTGTTTAGAAGTGATAGTCAAAATGGAATCTGGAAATGTTTCAAAGTTAGAATTTTCAATCTGTTTAAGATTAGGAAACTTAATACAAGAAGGATGTTTCTAAGGAGCTGATCTCCTTTGGAATGCTCTGTAATGGTTGTTGTCAAGTCTTTCTGACTTTGTGCATAATCATTACAAGAGGTTCAATGCATATAAGTTTAGAATCTAACAGATTTCAGTAAATGGCATGAATTTGGAATTCTTGCATTTGCAGTAAGGATTTGGGAGTGTGAAAGAGAATCATTGAAGTTATGTTCAATTGATCTAGTTCACAAAGTAAAGATCATAGACAAACATAGTATGCATACTTGGTGTGTGGCATGACTAGTGTTTAGAAAACATAGTGTACATGCTTGGAGCATGGGACAACTATTGTTTTAATTCAAGAACAAAGTTGATAGTTGAAACAGTATACAATGGATAATGTGTAATAATATGGTGTTAAATAAAAGGTGTTTTATTTATATTCATAAGTTCTGAGACCATATTGGATTCGATTATTCTTGTGTTTCTCTTTGCATGTTTTGACTTCCAGAATAACTAGGTCATTGTTCTGAATGACTAAGTTATTCAAACCATCCACAGTCGGTCATATGTTGGAAGTAGATATGAATTAAGACTGTCATGGGTTGGCTTGTAGAGGTCTAAGGTGTTGGACAAAGGGCTACAACACTCATGAGTGCTCATAAGTTCTGAGTATTGGATTCAACCCGTGCTCATTGGAATCACTTCATGGATTTTATCACGAGTGATCATGAGACGATAATATCTTATATTCTTCAAACCTAGAGATATGAGTTGTTACTATGAGTTGGTTGTACATTGATTGCACGAAAACGCATTCGGTAACTCGGTGCTATAAAACGTGCCTTTGTGTATGATTCAACAAGTAGTAGAACAAGCCATATGAGTCGAAGTTTATCCATTCCTTTTACCTTCGGGATAAAAGCGATATCTGTGGGCCCCTCGATGATTTGATGATGACAAATGGAAGTGCTCGGCCGGGCCGGGACTGATTTGATTTGTTCAATTAGTCAGTCGTCATAAATCGGAAATCAGGAAACAACAAATGGACAGAGAGAATGATTATAATCCATGTCTCAGTCCATATGATATCTAGAATGGAGGAATATATGATCCCTTATCTAATGGACAAGTCATTGATAAAGGTCAGAGTTTATCGACAAGGTCAGAGTCCGACAGAAGCTTTTGAGAGCTACGATTGCCAGTCGGTTCCTGAAGCCATATGCAATAATAGTTTTAGACTTATCCAAGTAGGAGACTGTTGGATTAATGTCTAAGTCCATAACTATAATTGGTAAGACTTGACCCGACCCGGCATGGTCCATTTGGGTTGCATGGCATCATGCATTTGGATAGACTATAATGAGAGAAATAACACTTAAGGTTTGTTAATATATTATAAGTTCTAATATATTAATAAGGTTATTTAATTAGTATTGATCAAGAATTAATTTGGAATTAATTAAGTGATCAAAAGGAGACTAATTAAATATATGGGTTGATTGTGTAAATCATTCATTCTTATATATGTGGGCTTGTGATCCAAGATTCCTCATGTTGGACTAAGTCCATGGGATGACCCATGGATACTCCATGGAGGTTAAAATCCATGGAGCATAAGGAATGGGTAAAGTCATGAGTTACATGGTGTAACCCTAATAGCCACCATATAAAAGAATCCCATGGCTCAAGAAATTGTGCACTATGTGTGTGTGTGTGAGGGCTAAACGATTTCATGGAGTGTTCAAGTTTCTCTCAAGTTATTCCAAGTGTATTTGGTGTTGTGTGAACCATTTGAGGTGTCACATTTGGGGCACTAGGCACTCAAGCTTCATGAAGACATTCTTCATCAAAGAGGTATGTATTCTATCTTGTTATATTCATTGTTTTATAGCTTAGATTAGGATAATACCTTGGATGTTCATATTTTCCTGTATAATAGAGAAAACATAGATCCAAGGTATTTAGGGTTGCATGTACACTTAGGAGTGTTAGAATGCTCAAAACCAACAAAATGGTCTCAAGACGTTTGCGTTCAAGCCGAGGTATCGTTGGTTGGTGAATAACATGATCTAACCACTAAAAGAGACTTGGAAATGTCTCTGGAGTTAAATTACTATAGTCCAATGACTTAACTAAAGCATGTTTCATATAGACTCTAATGAAAGTATGATAAGAGTACTTGAATAAAGAATGACACAGAAGTTAGCCGACTGTCAATATCTTTGATATTCATGACATACAAGTTCGGGAAAATGACCTTGTAAAAAGGTCTTACATCATATCCAGAGAAGATAGTCCTTAACGGCATAAAGACCTAACCAAAAGCACTTACAGTACACGATAGTTTCCTAGAAAATGCCACATCGGGCATAGACAGAAAAACGATTCCCTTTTAACAAGGAAAATAAAGTAAAACATCTACTACTGGCGACAGTCATCCCTCTGGTGAACTCTCAGTTTAGCCAGTTGACGTTCCAAATCAAGTAGGTGTCTTTCGTACACCCTCTGGCGTACATGGAGTTCTATGACTTCGGCTCGTGATTCGGCTAGTGCTTGCAGCAGGGTTTCATGGTTTCTCTCAGATCTCTCACGAGCATCTTCTAGACGAATGGTGCGGAGGGTATGCATTCTCGCATCGGCGACAACTTCGGTGATCTGATGTAGGGCTGTCCTGCCTTGAATCTCATTTCGGGCCACTCTGCGGACCAAGATTGGCAAGATTCTGTCTGCTGAGCCCCCATTGATTAAGTCATAAAAGCTTCGATCCCCATTAAATGGCATGGGTTGATCTTGTCCTTGGCTCCATGTTTCCAAGCATTCCACCCATTCAGGCGTCGGGCCATGAAAAGCCAGACGAGGGTTAGGAATTGGAACGGGAGCTGCCTGGGGTAGGTTCTCAACTTTGGGTTCGGAGTTAGCATCATCTGCAAGTTCTTCATCATGGTGATCATTCAAAGGGATAGGATGATCATTCTCTGGTTCTTCTTCAAACCATCCAGCAATAACCTTGTTCGGAAGGTACTGGTTGCCGTGGGGATGGAGTCCAGCCATGTTATCTACGCGAGAATTGGGGTAAAAAAATAATTATTAGACGAACTATCTAGATAATTATTTAGAAAATCTTCATTAGTTACATCGATATTTGTGAAGTGCATACCAGTTATATGTAATCGAAACAGGATAGGCCTTCGAATAAGTGACCTTAACTCCAAATTCACACAGAATAGGGGTAAGGTAAAATTTTCACAGATTCTAAGTCTATAACATCCTAATTACATATAGCCTTAGTGTATCCACTTAGCAATTATCAACTTAGTAATGAAGATCCCGTTTTAGTTCTCAAGTATAAAGTACTTATAGTAACACCAAATACTCCTATAGTATTTTAAGTTTAATGTTATGTTCTACTGTTCTCATTGTGGTAGGGTTGGTAAGATTTTAGACTCGTTGCAACCACACAATTAAACTTAGGCACATGCTAGTCAACCCTCAGATAATATAGTTGATCAGGCTATATCTTCCCAGTTTTGACCATAGGTCTCTAAGTCCACCTGTGTTGCCCAATAATTGTAATTCTTGTGTATTGTCCTAGTGACACTGATTTTAGTATGAATGCAGGCACGTATACATAATTAAATATTTTATTATTTAAAGTATAAACTCTTGGTCAGAGTATTTTTAATCCCTTATGTATTTATAGTTAGTATATCTTTTATGGGTTGATATACTTAATTCACTATAAACAATGCTCTGATACCAATCTGTCACACCCTAAAACCATGAACGGCGGAAACGTTCTGGGGCAGAGGACGTCATGTACAGTATCACAACAATGAAAAGTAGTAAACAAGCAAAAACATCATCCATTGCATTAATAATATAATTTTAATACAAGTGTTCTGTCAAATTTTAATAGACACTAAAGTATAAACAAAATGAAAGATGAGTCTTGAACGAGCTTCATCTTCTCTAAACCTTGCATCGGTACCTATCTGTGGTTGACCTGAGGATACAAGTTATTTTGAAAGAGAGTATCAACTTTAAAGCTGGTGAGATCATAAGTATTTTAGTGTCTTAATTTGTATGTATATTAACTATAAGTATTGAAAATGTATATGAACTGTAAGTATGAAAATGTTTTGAATGATCCTAGGAAGCCCTATGTTTCCTACTAATTGTATCCTTCTACAAAGGCATCTAGTGTCTGTGTGTGTGTCTCTTGTAAGAGTGTGTATTTTCCCAAACTCGACCATCATTAACCAAAAATATAGTTTCTACATTACTGTGCGTCGTGTGAATGTTCACGAAGTGAATGTAATGGGAAAATGAAGTAGTACTATGGTGTAGGGTCGAACTACAACCATACTAATTACCTTAAGTCTAGGGTAATTCTTATAAGTACTATAGTATTTGTAATAAATGACTACTTCTGTACTCCTATTGCCTTATTTGAGGGATAAGGTATAATGTGACAGCTAGATCCCAGGCTAGACGCTCCCCTGTCAAAGGGATTTTGAGACCTTTACACGCCCATGCATATATGCACGCCGTGAACATCCACATTACTTGATCATGTATACCCGATATAACTATCAGAATGCATTGCGATTCATCGGTATAGTTAGATCCTGAACTTGTTCTGTGCTATAGCACCTAGTGATGTCTATCCTACTCTCGTATATGTAAGCGCACTCATGTAAACGTATCTATGTATACGTACTCATGTAAGTGTAATCATGTAAAAGTATTTAAACGTATGCCTTTGCTACCCAAAGGTATTGAACTGAATGAAAGGAACTATTATGTCCATATATGTACACATGGTATATAACTAACGTTTAAACGACCTTCAGACGGATACCGGATATCCCACCAGACCACATCTCAAGCGCGAAAAGGAAATAGGGTGGATAGCCTTCCTAAGTCCTTTAAACATTTCTTATATAACTATACATATATAGGCATGCTTATAACAGGATCTCTATGTAAATGTACTTGTGTAAATGTAATCATGTAAATGTACTCATGTAAAAGTATAGTAATGTACTGTAATATTCTGCGTGTGCTAGCTGTAATGTGTGTTCTCTCTCTATCTAGCATGTATAATAATGTACTGTGTGTACTAGTTGTAATGTATGTTCTCTCTATCTAGCAAGTATTGACTTATGAATGAACTGACTCATTGTATGATATCACGTTCTAGTAATGGTTCTAATATCTTCCTAAACTACCCATATGGTAGCTTACTAGTAATGTAACTGGTACGTATGAACATGAAAGTATACGCTTGCCACCCAAGGGTAGTGAATGAACTGGGAGAACCTTTATGACTATATATGTACACATGATATATAACTAATATTTAAACGACCTTCGGACGGGTACCCGATATCCCACCAGACCACATCCAAATCGAGGAAAAGGAAACAGGGTGGATAGCCTTCCTAAGTCCGTTCAACATTTCTTATATAACTGTACATATATAGGCATGCAATTTACATTATAAAAGCATAAAATAAGTTTTGTAAAACCTTTGAACATAATTATTATCTAAGAAAAGATCGACTTGATGTCAATCTATAAAACGGTTTGAAGGCATGGGTTTGATAAAACAGTTTGAGTATAAGGAAACATTTGTTTGAAACACAATTTTAAATGAGTTTGAATGGAAACATACAGAGTAAAATGTATGGTTTAATAAGGAGTTTTAAACATAATAAGTGTTTACGATAAACATTTGAAGGAAACTGTTTGGTAAAACGGCTAATAACTAGCATGATTCTACTTGTATCCCCCCATAAAACATTTAAAAACAGTTAAAACATTGATTAAGGGGTATGAACTCACCTGTAGTGAGTGGCTCTGATGAAAATGTTGGATCAGTTGCTAAGTGTCAAGTGGTGACTTGAGTACACACGCAAATCCTATTTAGCATATATTGATACATATATGAATATAATTAGTGTTATGAACAACTAATTAATGAATTTGGACAACCTTAGGGACTAGTAAACACTTATATTGAAGGGTTACAACCATATATGATTGTTATAAGGCTATACAAGAGAGTGTATGGCAAAAATACACACTATATGTGTGTGTGCGGCCAGGAGTGTAGCCAAGTGTGCTGCCAGCACATGTGTGCGGCCCTGTGTGTGGCCAGGTGTGCTGGCAGAAGGCGTGTGCTACCAGAAAACATGGTGTTCTTGGTGAAAGATGTTACCTTTCCGGATGATACTTGAGAGGATTTTCGGGTCCTTGTTTTGTAGAAGTGTAAGAAATGATCAAAATGACCAAGGATAGTATATATATAGGAGGGTGTGTGCGGCTAGAGGGGTGTGCGGTTGGCCTGTGTGCGGCTGGGTGTGTGCGGCCACACACACCAGGTTTGGTATGTTTGGCCCGTTTTTCCAATGCTACACCCAATCTAATCCATCCTCTGACACGTAACTCAAATATACTAGGCTTTAAGCACGCTTTAAGCACTCTTTTAGACCCAAAACTTCATTATAAAATAGCAAAACGAAGTTAACTTTAATTACAATGATGAATGTAAGTTAGAAATTTCGGGTTGTCACACCAGAACCCAGAGAGAAACACTAAGTGAGCTAGAGCGTTTGTGAGAGGAAAGGAGTCATTTCTTGATCATTTGTTAGTGTTTTGCAAATAAAAGAGGACCAAGACAAGAAGAGGCTGAAGAGGGTGCTAATCCAGTGATTCCAGAGCTCAGAGACTTCATTTTTAGGTATTCATTCGACCCTTCTTCAGTTTATGGTGTAATTCTTAGAGTTAGGGCTTTTTAGCCCTTTAAAGGATGGTTATATGGCGTGATTGGTCACTTCTCATGTTGGTGCTGTAGATCTGAACCCAAAGAGGTCCAGAGACCCTTTTCCCTTGAGCTTTATGGGTGTTAATGGAGGATATGAGCTTAGGATGTCATTTTAGAGGCCATATCTTCAAATAAGGCCTTTGAGTCTTTGCATGAGCACCAAGATGCTAGCTTTACGTGATTATAATGCTTTGGGAAGCTGGATCTATGCTTTAGAGGAGCAGATTTGACCTCAAGTGGACAGTTCAGCTTGAGCATGGCATGAACTCGACGAGTTCAATAGCCAACTCGACGAGTAGGACGAGGGTTTTCCCGATAATCACACAGTTGGTGACTCACTGAGTTGGTGAAGCGACTCAGTGAGTCAGAGGGAATCTAGAGGACAAAGTGCACGATGATACTCGCCAAGTCAGGAGCCAGACTCGGCAAGTTGGGTCGGGACATTTCACAGAATGTGATCAGTGATGATTTGCAGAGTTGAGGTTGACTCAGTGAGTCGAATGAGGACTAGGAGGGTGAAGAACACGTGTGGACTCGCCGAGTCACAGTTGTGCACTCAGCGAGTTTGGTCAAGGTTGAACGTTGACTTCGTTGACTTTTAGGTTTAGTCAATGTTTGGACCTTAGAGTCATCGGAAGGGTAGGATAGTCTTTTACCCTTCCTAGAGGATGTATAGAGAGAGAGAGAGATAGAGAGAGAGAGAGAGAGATTAGCCTAGCACGGAGGGTTGTATTAATTAGAGTATTTATTTCATGTGATTAGGCAGGGGCTAGACCAGAGTTTACCGAGTCAGAGATTTACTGAGATATCCGAGGTGAGTCTTCTCACTATACTTTACCTTGAGTAGGTAACCAGAGTTATGTGGTACAGTGTTTGTATGCTATATATGTGTTATGTGTTGCACTGCATTATTCTATGTGATTTATGTTGTGCATGTTTACAGAGTTAGAACCTGAGGGTTCACAGAGTTTGGGTGCACGGACCCATAGAGTTATAGCCTCGAGTGGCTAATATGTGTTATATATGGTATTTTGGGGAACTCACTAAGCTTTGTGCTTACAGTGTTTTGTGTTATGTGTTTCAGGTACTAGTGAGGATCGCGGAAAGACGCCGGCTTGATCAGTACACACACGAGATTTTTATGTTATGAGATCTTGGGATTGATATATGTTGTGAATTGAGTTTTAAACAATGATGTTTTTATGAATAATGAATGAATTATGTTTTTATAAAATGCGAAAAATTGTTTTGGAAATTTACGGTGTTACACCTACAGTCTGTCTGAATCTATCCCGAGCCTTCGGCATGACTGGTCCGCCACATGGGCCTACAGTCTTCCCGGACCACTCATAGTGTATATTGGCCTTCAGCATAAAGCAGGACCGCCTCAACCCAACCAAAAGCAAATAACCATGTGCACATATATCAGGTAATCACATAACAGTCCATAGATAAACAAATCGATCTAGCAAATCATAAGGCATAGCAACATCCTAACCAGGATACCGACCTAACCGGTCACTAACATAGCATCATCCTATATACCAGGACACCGACCTAAACCAGGTCACTAACATAATATTGTCCTAATTACAAGGATGTCGATCTAATCAGATCAATAAGCACATCAACCCATACATGTACAAATATCAGATATAACTATCTCACAGATCATCGATCATAGTAATCTCTCATAACAAAAACACCGACCTAACCAGGTCACTAACATATCAATCCTAACGGATCATAAGAGCATGACAACATACTGTCTATCTGGATACCAATCTAACATATCATAACCACATGTAGCATACCATAACAATAACAACTAAAGGGCCGGCCTTGGTGCTGTAGACCCTATCGATATAGCGAGGATAACTCACCTCGCAGATGTCGACACGAAAGGTAAACTCCAACTCTCGGACCACTTGACACAGGCTCCACCACCTAGCATCATAGTACGTCATACTCATAAGTCCTTAACCTTATAAGTTACCCCATAACCCACTGGTCAACCCCTGGTCAAAGTCAAAGCCTGCAGTCAAGGTCAAGAGTCCATGTTGACCCCAACTCGCCGAGTACCATCGGCTACTCGCCGAGTTCCTTGAAGTACAATCCAACTCGTCGAGTCATCGGGGTGACTCGTCGAGTTCCTTTGATTCTCGTTCAAACTTTAAGGCCACCCATCGAGTTCCCTCCTTGCAACACGACATATACACACTCATACATATCCAAGAGGAAAACCATCCGACTCACCGAGTTGTTCTTCAACTCGTCGAGTCTTATGGAGATCTGCATCGGACTCGCCGAGTTGTTCATCGAGTCTTATGGAGTCTTAACCTGCGATCCTTCCCGCTGCTACTCGACGAGTAGATCAACCGACTCGGCGAGTAGGGCTTAACCCAATAACTCATATTTAGACAATACCTGAGAATCAGGGCATTACAACTCTCCCCCACTTGATCTAGACTTCATCCTCGAAGTCTGCTGGAATAAAAAATGTCGGGTAGTGCTCGCGCATCTCCGCCTTCGGCTCCCATGTCCGCTCGGATCCCTTCCGATGTTCCCACTATACCTTTACTAAAGGTATTTCCTTGTTCTATAGAATCTTCTTCTTCCTTTCCAAAATATCCACATGCCTCTCCACATAATTCAGGCGCTCATCGACCTGAATGTCATACAACGATACCACTGCCTCCTGGTCCATAATGCATTATCGCAATTGCAAAACATGAAATGTGCTGTGGATCCGGCTAAACTCCTCCGGAAGCTCTATCCTATAAGCCACCCTGCCAACCCTGGCGATAATCCTGAACGGCCCAATGTAACGGGGACCCAATTTTCCCATCTTCCTGAAGCGGATCACAGCCTTCCAGGGTGAGACCTTCAGAAGAACCATGTCACCCACCTGAAGTTCCTGCTCAGATTGGTGTCGGTCGACATAACTTTTCTGCCGGATCTGAGTGGTCTGCAGTCACTGTCTAATCTGTTGTATCATTTCGGTATTTTGCAGAACTACCTCTGTCCGACCCATCACTCTATGCCCAACCTCACCCCAACAGACTAGGTTCCTACACTTCCGCCCATACAATAGCTCGAAAGGCGGGGCGCCAATACTAGAATGATAGTTGTTGTTGTAGGCAAACTCTACAAGCGATAGCTGGGAATCCCAACTCCCACCGAAATCAATAACGCACGCCCTCAACATATCCTCAAAGGTCTGAATGGTCCGCTCACTCTGCCCATCAATCTGCGGATGGAACATCGTGCTAAAATTCAGTCTCGTACCCAGTTCCTCGTGGAACTTTCTGCCAAAAACGGGAGGTAAACCTGACATCTCGACCGGAAACGATAGAAACTGGAACCCCATGGCGATAGACAATCTCTCTGATGTACAGGTCGGCCAAATTCTCTGTCGACGAACTCTCCGGTATGGCTAGGAAATGGGCACTCTTGCTCAATCGATGCACGATGACCCATATAGCATCGAACCCCCTTGTCGTCTTCGGCAACTTCGTGATGAAATCCATTGCGATCCTTTCCCATTTCCACATGGGAATCTTCAGAGGCTGTAGCTTACCATGCGGCCTCTGATGCTTGGCCTTGACCATCCTACAGGTCAAGCACCTCTCAACAAACCAAGTGATATCTCGCTTCATACCAGGCCACCAATAACTCGAACTCAAATCACGATACATCTTGGTGGCTCCCAGGTGAATCGAAAAATGACACTTATGAGCCTCCTCCATCACTGTCTGCCGGACCCCTCCAGACATCAGAACCCAAACCCGACCGTAACGGGTCAACAATCTGCGGCTATCCTGAACAAACCGGGCGCTTTTGCCCTTAATCCTCTCCAACTTCCAGTTCTCTGACCTCATGCCCTCAATCTGAGCATCTCTGATCAAACCCACCAGTAGGGAATCCACTGTTATCCTTATACACCTGGGTGGGGTCGAGGACCCAGCTGACTTGCAGCTCAAAGCATCCGCAACCACATTCGCTTTACCAGGATGGTAAAGGATCTCGCAATCATAGTCCTTGACCACATCCAGCCACCTGCGCTACCTCATGTTCAGGTTCGGTTGATCCATGATGTATCTCAAGCTCCTGTGATCCGTGTATATAGTATAACGGACCCCATACAGATAGTGTAACGACCCATTTTTCACGCCCAAAATTTTCATTTTTACATTAATACTTTGTAAAATCATTTGTAAATAAACATTGTCTGATCAATTCATTTCATAAATATATGTAGTGTCTGAAAACCAAAACATGAAATCAATCCAAAGGTCAGAGTATAAATCCCAGAACAATCTCATAAATGCGGAAAACACTGCATGTGTATGACGTGTCGCTACTGCGCTAGCTCCTTCCCCTTCGACGAAGAGGTACCTGAAACCAAAACTGAAAACCCTAAGCACGAAGCTTAGTGAGTTCCCCCATCATACCACATACCATACAATCAAAAAACATACATACTGCCAGGCAATTATGGGGTGCCCGACCTGCCCAGTACGGCCATTCTGGGGTGCCGACCTACCAATGCGGCCATTCTGCGGTGCCGTCCTACCCGTGTCAAGCCATTCTGGGGTGCTGACTACCCATGTTAAGCCATTCTGGGGTGCTGACTACCCATGCCAAGCCATTCTGGGGTGCTGACCTACCCGTGTCAAGCCTTTCTGGGGTGCTGACCTACCTGTCGGTCCTAACAACCGACTCTCGGGGGACTTTTCTACCCCGTACTGCTACTATCACATATAACATAACATAAACATATTATCAGACATATCTGGGGTGCCTGAACTACCATTCGGTCCTAACAACCGAACTCGGGGACTGGTTCCCTCCTACTACCTCTATCGCATATAACATAACAAGCCAGCATGCAAACATATCATCACATACTGTCAGACGTATCTGGGGTGTTTGACTACCTTTCGGTCCTAACAACCAAACTCTACTACTATCACATACAACATATCATGCTAGCATATAACATATCAGGTAGTAGAAAACCTAGATGATATCACAAAGACAATCATTTATCATATGTCTACTACTGGTGGGCTGACATTGTGGCCTTAGACCCACCGCTACTGGAAAGTAACTCACCTCGAAGTAGCTGCTGATTCGTGCAGGAACTGTCTGTCTGTTGCTGCTGTTGTTCCGAAAATCCTCCGGCTATAATTCCCACAAAACACTCAGTCAAACACTACTAACTATCCTTAGGGTAAAATGACCATTTTACCCCTGACTAAGTCAAAAGTGAAGGTCAATAGTCAACTTCCAGTTGACCCGACTCGCCGAGTTGGCTCGCCAACTCGTCGAGTCCCTATCCAATCGATTGTCCTCACTCCCGTCCCTACTCGTCGAGTTAGGCATTGACTCGACGAGTTCTCTTTCTTAACTGATATTCAATGGTCCTTCATCCGACTCGCCGAGTTGTATGAACAACTCGTCGAGTTCATCTTCATTCGATGAACACTTTGGTTTGTGAATCGCCGAGTTGTATGAACAACTCGTCGAGTCTGTTCTTGAGGTAAGAAGATTGCCTTGGACTCGCCGAGTCGGGGCATTGACTCGCCGAGTCCCTCCATTAATGAGTCTGGCTTCTGACTCACTGAGTCCACTTATACCTCACTTTTCCTACTCAGCATACTCAAAAAGGGGGAAAATCGGGGACTCGTGACTCGACTCGTCGAGTCCGAAGAACGACTCGCCGAGTCGCATACGTGCAATCACTATATACTCGATTCTGCTTGAATCCAGTTCATTCCATTCATAGATCTGGGTTCTTCAGGCTTGATTAACACGTAAAGTTTCCAACTTTATGTGTAAATAAACACCAATGAAGGTTTTAGGGCTCAAAATGCACTAAAAGAGTAGATCTAGGGTTTTCATGCAATATGGATCCATAAAGGCATTAGATCTGAGCTTCTAGAGCTCATTTATGGATAGATCCAGTGGCTATTCAACCCATTATGATCCCTATACTACTATCAAGCTTGGAGGTGGATAAAGATGGCTTAAATGGGGTTTCTAATAGAAAATCATCATAGAAACAGAATAGATTTGACTTGTACCTCAATGAACTCTGGATTAGGTCCTAGATCCTTGCTCTTCACCTTCTCCTTTGGTCTTCCCTTCCTTCTCTTCTTCAAACTTCAAAGAACAAGCACACAAACACTCAAATCACAAGGAGAGAGTTAGGGTTTGGTATAGGATGCTCTGAGGGTGAAGGAGACTAGCTTGGGGGCGCATAACATGGTTTAAATAGGGTGCAAACCCTTGAAATTAGGGTTTCTTCTAGACTGGCGGACTCGCCGAATCCAGGATATGGACTCGTCGAGTCGCCAACTTAAACGTGCTCGATATCTCGACTCTACTTGGCGAGTCGGGCCTACAACTCGTCGAGTTCCAGCTAAAAATGCCAAAATACTTAGATTAAAATACCTACTAGGAACCAGGTGCTACAAATCTCCCCCCACTTATTTTAGACTTCATCCTCAAAGTCTGCCACTCGCTCCTAGAAAAGCTCGAGAAAGTGCTCCCTCATCACTTCTACCGGTTCCCAAGAATACTCCGAACCCTTCCGATGCTGCCATTGCACATTCACTAGCTCCACCCTCTTGTTCCTCAGATCCTTCGACTTCCGGTCGAGGATCGCTACTGGCCGCTCAATGTAATTCAGGCTGTGATCAACCTGAATATCCTCTAAAGGCACCACCGCTGAGTCATCCACTAGGCATTTCCGCAGCTGCGAGACGTGGAAGGTGTTGTGGATCTGACTGAGTTCGGCTGGCAGATCCAGCCGGTACGCCACCTTGCCCACCCGGGCCAAAACCCTAAAGGGTCCAATGTATCTGGGGCCCAACTTGCCCCGCTTCCTGAATCGGATGATGCCCTTCCATGGCGACACCTTCAGGAGGACCATATCTCCGACCTGGAACTCCAGCTTTGATCGGCGCTTGTCAGCGTAACTTTTGTGCCGACTCTGAATCCTGCTCCGAACCTGCTGAATCCTCTTGGTCGTCTTAAGCACCACTTCGGTGCTCCCCATGACCCTTTAGCCAACCTTACCCCAACATATCGGGGTCCTGCACCTCCTCCCGTACAACATCTCGAAGGGAGGACGGTCAATACTCGCGTGGTAGATGTTGTTGTATGAGAACTCAGCCAAAGGAAGATAGGTATCCCAGCTACCACCGAAGTCTAACACGCACGCCCGCAACATATCCTCCAGAGTCTGGATGGTCCGCTCACTCTGACCATCTGTCTGCGGGTGAAAAGCGGTGCTAAAATGCAGACGAGTACCCAGCTCATCATGGAACTTCTTCCAAAACCTGGAACTAAACCGTACATCTCTGTTCGAAATCACGGAGACTGGCACTCCGTGTCGTGCCACCACCTCTCGGATGTAGATATCGGCCAACTTCTCGGCCGAGATACTCTCCTGGATTGGTATGAAGTGGGCGCTCTTGGTCAACCGATCCACGATGACCCATATAGAATCCACTCCCCGTGCGGTCTTGGGAAGCTTAGTGATAAAATCCATCGTGATGTCTTCCCATTTCCACAGCGGGATATCCAATGGCTGCATCTTGTCGTGTGGCCTCTGGTGCTCGGCCTTGACCTTCCTGCAGGTCAAGCACCGCTCAACGTACCATGCTACATCCCGCTTCATGCAGGGCCGCCAATAGTCTAGACGAAGATCTCTATACATCTTCGTCTCCCGAGATGAATGGAGAATCGAGATTTGTGCGCCTCCTCCATCAGAACCAGTCGTACACCCCCGTGAGACGGTACCCACACCCTACGGTGTAGTGTCAATAATCCTCAGCCATCATAATCGAAGGAGGAAACCTGACCCACTATACGCTCGCTCTTTCGATGTTCCTCCTTCATAGCCTCCTGCTGAGCCTCCCGTATCTGTTTTAACAGTAGGGTCACCACCGTCATCGTCATACACATATCTCTTATCGGTGCTGCCTTACGGCTAAGCGCATCGGCCACCACGTTGGCCTTCCCTGGGTGATAAAGGATCTCGCAGTCATAATCCTTTACCACATCCAACCACCGTCGCTGCCTCATGTTCAGATTCGGCTGGTCCATGAGGTATCTCAAACTCTTATGGTCCGTGTAAATGGTACACCAGACTCCATAGAGGTAATGCCGCCAAATCTTGAGGGCGAAGACAACCGCCCCCAACTCTAAATTGTGCGTCGGGTAGTTCGCCTCGTGAGGCTTTAGCTGCCTCGAAGCGTAGGCAATGACATGCCCTCTCTGCATCAATACCACGCCCAAACCTGAAATGGACGCGTCACAGTAAACTACAAAATCCTCTACGCCCTATGGCAGGGCTAAGATTGGCGCTTCGCACAATCTCTGTCTCAGAGTCTCGAACGCGGCCTGCTGCTCAGGCCCCCAACGAACAACCACGGCTTTCTTCGTTAGCCGCGTCAGGGGTACGACTATCTTGGAGAAATCCTCTATGAATCTCCGATAGTAGCCGCTAATCCCTGGAAACTCCGAATCTCAGATGGAGACTTCGGAACCTCCCATCTCATCACGGCGTCTACCTTGGCCGGGTCGACCAGAATATCGTTCTGATTGACAAGGTGCCCAAGGAATTGCACTTCGCGCAACCAAAACTCGCACTTGGATAACTTGGTGTACAAGCTCTCCCTCCTCAAGGTCTCCAAAACCTCTCTCAAATGCTCCTCGTGCTCCTCCTGCGTCTTGGAGTAAACCAAGATGTCATCAATAAACACTATCACTGACTGGTCTAACATCAGTCTACACACGCGGTTCATGAGGTCCATGAACACGGCCGGAGCATTGGTGAGCCCGAAGGGCATCACCACGAACTCATAGTGGCCATATCGCATCCGAAACGTGGTCTTCTGCACATCCTCCTCTCTGGCCCTCATCTGATGATAACCTGAACGCAAATAAATCTTGGAGAACCAAGATGCTCCCTGTAGCTGGTCAAAGAGGTCATCAATCCTCGGGAGTGGGTAACGGTTCTTCACCGTTACCTTGTTCGGCTCCCGATAATCTATACACATTCGATGCGACCCGTCCTTCTTCTTTACAAACAGAATCGGGGCTCCCCAGGGTGAACTGCTCGTTCTAATGAACCCCTTGTCTAACAGCTCCTGCAGCTATATAAACAGCTCCTGCATCTCAGGAGGAGCCAACTGATACGGTGCCTTGGCTATCGTAGCCGCACCAGGAACAAGGTCGATCCTGAACTCCACCTGTCGCTCAGGAGGTATCCCAGGAAGCTCCTATGGGAACATATCTGCGTAATCTTGCACTACCGGAACCTCGCTCACTGTCGCCTTACCCGCCTCCCGGGTATCCATAACATATGCGACATATCCTACGCAACCCTACTGAAGGTAGCGCCTAGCCCTTGCTGCTGAACATACTATGGGTCCACACTGTGGCCTCTCGCCATGGATCACCAACTCTCCCCCTCCTGGGGTCCTGATTCGCACTAGCTGTTGTGCGTAATCTATCACCGCCCCATTAGGGCTCAACCAATCCATGCCTATAATCACCTTGTTCCCACGCAATGGAATGGGAACCAAGTCTACCAAGTAGCGCTCCTCAAATAACCTCAGAACGCAATCTTTGAACACTGCTAATGCTCACACCGATCGATCATCGGCAATCTCTACCTCTAAAGGGCAATCTAACATGCCCGAAGACTTGGTGAACTTCTTGCTAAACGCAAGAGAATCAAAAATTGGGTGGCACCCGAGTCAAACAACACCTGTACTAGAATACCGTTCACATGGAACGATCCTAAACGCATATACACAGAGAACATATCAATATCATAACATCATATAAATAAATAAGAGGGAAAAAATCATAACCGTCACCACATCGGGTGCGGCGTGTGTCTCCTCGGCGGTCAGCTGAAATGCCCAGCTCCTCACCACTGGAGCCTCTACCTTTCCCTGCCGGCTATCAGTAATCCGCAAGGTCACTGGAGCTGGCGCCTTCACTGGCGCTGCTGCTGTCAACTGGGGGCAATTGGCCTTCTTGTGGCCCCTCTGGTTGCAGTGGAAACACAACAACTCAGACGTCTGTATCATAGGTGCAGGGGCGGTACAATCCCTACTGAAGTGCCTCGTCTTGCCGCACTTATATCAGCCCGACGATCCCACTCTGCATGCCCCCTCATGTGGCCTGCCGCATTTCCTGCAGCAGCCCGGTCCTGACTGGCCTTTCGGCCTACCATCTGATCCCTTGGGCTTCTTCCCCGACGTGACATATTCACCTAATGGCTAATTACCATCACTTAAAGTCCCATACAGCACAAAGAAAGCAGCATTCAGATGCAGGAAAACTACTCAAGCAAGTCTGGTCTCATAGTGAGAAACTGTACTAGCATACAATGCTAAGCTCTTACTATCAGGCATAACCTAAACAGGCTATCCTACTGCTGTCTACTCAATACTAGCATGCAATTCATATAAGCTGAAACACATAAATCGGTCACATAAGGCATCACTCCTAGATCCTTAGTCCTATTCTAGCATGCTGTTCTACTGAAACTGATAAATGTAACATAAACTTGTATGGGTACTTTGGGGAATACTTACTTGAGCTCGGCCGGTCGCGCACATCACACACTTCGTTCTTTCTAAAAAAACTCTTTACTTAACTTTTAGAAAACATTTCCTTTTTCAAAATCTTTTAATCCCTCGATTTGTGTTCAGACACCCCCGAGGGTGTGTCCGAATCCCTCAAACCAAGGCTCTGATACCTACTTGTAACGACCCATTTTTCACGTCCAAAAATTTCATTTTTAAATCAGTACTTTGTAAAATCATTTGTAAATAAACGTTGTCTGATCAATTCATTTCATAAATATATGTAGTGTCTGAAAACCAAAACATGAAATCAATCCAAAGGTCAGAGTATAAATCCCAGAACAATCTCATAAATGCGGAAAACACTGCGTGTGTATGATGTGTCGCTACCGCGCTAGCTCCTTCCCCTTCGAAGAAGAGGTACCTAAAACCAAAACTGAAAACCATAAGCACGAAACTTAGTGATTTCCCCCATCGTACCACATACCATACAATCACATAACATACATACTGCCATGCAATTCTAGGGTGCCAACCTACCCATGCGGCCATTCTGGGGTGTCGTCCTACTCGTGTCAAGCCGTTCTGGGGTGCTGACTACCCATGTCAAGCCATTCTGGGGTGCTGACTACCCATGTCAAGCCATTCTAGGGTGCTGACCTACCCATGTCAAGCCTTTCTGGGGTGCTGACCTACCCTTCGGTCCTAACAACCGACTCTCGGGGACTATTCTACCCCCATACTACTACTATCACATATAACATAACATAAACATATTATCAGACATATCTGGGGTGCCTGAACTACCCTTCGGTCCTAACAACAGAACTCGGGGACTGGTCCCCTCCTACTACCTCTATCGCATATAACATAACAAGCCAACATGCAAACATATCATCACATACTGTCAGACGTATCTGGGGTGTCTGACTACCTTACGGTCCTAACAACCAAACTCTACTACTATCACATACAACATATCATGCTAGCATATAACCTATCAGGTAGTAGAAAACCTAGATGATATCACAAAGACAATCATTTATCATATGTCTACTACTGGTGGGCTGACATTGTGGCCTTAGACCCACCGCTACTGGAAAGTAACTCACCTCGAAGTAGCTGCTGATTCGTGCAGGAACTGTCTGTCTGTTGCTGCTGTTGTTCCGAAAATCCTCCGGCTATAATTCCCACAAAACACTCAGTCAAACACTACTAACTATCCTTAGGGTAAAATGACCATTTTACCCCTGACTAAGTCAAAAGTGAAGGTCAATAGTCAACTTCCAGTTGACCCGACTCGCCGAGTTGGCTCGCCAACTCGTCGAGTCCCTATCCAATCGATTGTCCTCACTCCCGTCCCTACTCGTCGAGTTAGGCATTGACTCGACGAGTTCTCTTTCTTAACTGATATTCAATGGTCCTTCATCCGACTCGCCGAGTTGTATGAACAACTCGTCGAGTTCATCTTCATTCGATGAACACTTTGGTTTGTGAATCGTCGAGTTGTATGAACAACTCGTCGAGTCTGTTCTTGAGGTAAGAAGATTGCCTTGGACTCGCCGAGTCGGGGCATTGACTCGCCGAGTCCCTCCATTAATGAGTCTGGCTTCTGACTCACTGAGTCCACTTATACCTCACTTTTCCTACTCAGCATACTCAAAAAGGGGGAAAATCGGGGACTCGTGACTCGACTCGTCGAGTCCGAAGAACGACTCGCCGAGTCGCATACGTGCAATCACTATATACTCGATTCTGCTTGAATCCAGTTCATTCCATTCATAGATCTGGGTTCTTCAGGCTTGATTAACACGTAAAGTTTCCAACTTTATGTGTAAATAAACACCAATGAAGGTTTTAGGGCTCAAAATGCACTAAAAGAGTAGATCTAGGGTTTTCATGCAATATGGATCCATAAAGGCATTAGATCTGAGCTTCTAGAGCTCATTTATGGATAGATCCAGTGGCTATTCAACCCATTATGATCCCTATACTACTATCAAGCTTGGAGGTGGATAAAGATGGCTTAAATGGGGTTTCTAATAGAAAATCATCATAGAAACAGAATAGATTTGACTTGTACCTCAATGAACTCTGGATTAGGTCCTAGATCCTTGCTCTTCACCTTCTCCTTTGGTCTTCCCTTCCTTCTCTTCTTCAAACTTCAAAGAACAAGCACACAAACACTCAAATCACAAGGAGAGAATTAGGGTTTGGTATAGGATGCTCTGAGGGTGAAGGAGACTAGCTTGGGGGCGCATAACATGGTTTAAATAGGGTGCAAACCCTTGAAATTAGGGTTTCTTCCAGACTGGCGGACTCGCCGAGTCCAAGATATGGACTCGTCGAGTCGCCAACTTAAACGTGCTCGATATCTCGACTCTACTCGGCGAGTCGGGCCTACAACTCGCCGAGTTCCAGCTAAAAATGCCAAAATACTTGGATTAAAATACCTACCAGGAACCAGGTGCTACAAATCTCCCCCACTTATTTTAGACTTCGTCCTCGAAGTATGCCACTCGCTCCTAGAAAAGCTTGAGATAGTGCTCCCCCATCTCTTTTACCGGTTCCCAAGTCCACTCCAAACCCTTCCGGTGCTGCCATTGCACCTTCACTAGCTCCACCCTCTTGTTCCTCAGATCCTTCGACTTTCGGTCGAGGATCGCTACTGGCCGCTCAATGTAATTCAGGCTGTCATCAACCTGAATATCCTCTAAAGGCACCACCGCTGAGTCGTCCACTAGGCATTTCCACAGCTGCGAGACGTGGAAGGTGTTGTGGATCTAACTGAGTTCGGCTGGCAAATCCAGCTGGTACGCCACCTTGCCCGCCCGGGCCAGTACCCTAAAGGGTCCAATGTATCTGGGGCGCAGCTTGCCCCGCTTCCTGAATCGGATGACGCCCTTCCATGGCGACAGCTTCAGGAGGACCATATCTCCGACCTGGAACTCTAGGTCTGATCGGCGCTTGTCGGCATAACTTTTCTGCCGACTCTTCGCAGGTTGAAGCCTGCTCCGAACCTGCTGAATCCTCTCGGTCGTCTTGAGCACCACTTCGGTGCTCCCCATGACCCTTTGTCCAACCTCACCCCAACATATCAGGGTCCTGCACCTCCTCGCGTACAACATCTCGAAGGGAGGACGGTCAATACTCGCGTGGTAGATGTTGTTGTATGAGAACTCAGCCAAAGGAAGATAGGTATCCCAGCTACCACCGAAGTCTAACACGCACGCCCGCAACATATCCTCCAGAGTCTGGATGGTCCGCTCACTCTGACCATCTGTCTACGGGTGAAAAGCGGTGCTAAAATGCAAACGAGTACCCAACTCGTCATGGAACTTCTTCCAAAACCTGGAAGTAAACCGTACATCTCTGTTCGAAATCACGGAGACTGGCACTCCGTATCGCGCCACCACCTCTCGGATGTCGATATCGGCCAACTTCTTGCCGAGATACTCTCCTGGATCGATATGAAGTGGGCGCTCTTGGTCAACCGATGCATGATGACCCATATAGAATCCACTCCCCGTGCGGTCTTGGGAAGCTTGGTGATAAAATCCATCTTGATGTCTTCCCATTTCCACAGTGGGATATCCAACGACTGCATCTTGCCGTGTGGCCTCTGGTGCTCGGCCTTGACCTTCCTGCAGGTCAAGCACCGCTCTACATCCCACTTCATGCAGGGCCACCAATAGTCTAGACGAAGATCTCTATACATCGTCGGCGCCCCAGGATTAATGGAGAATCGGGATTTGTGCGCCTCCTTCATCAAAACCTGGTGCACACCCTTGTGATACGGTACCCACACCCTACTGTGTAGTGTCAATAATCCTCGTCTATCATAATCGAACTCGTAATGACCATAACGAGTCTGAAACGCGGTCTTTTCCACGTCCTCCTCCCTCACCCTGACCTGGTGATATCTTGATCTCAAATCAATCTTGGAAAACGAAGTCGCACCCTGCAGTTAATCAAAAAGATCATCTATCATCGGGAGTAGATAACGGTTCTTCACCGTTAACTTGTTCAGCTCCCTATAGTCAATGCACATAATGTGCGAACTGTCCTTCTTCCTGACGAAAAGGATCGGTGCTCCCCAGGGTGAACTGGTCGGACGAATAAACTGCTTGCCTAGCAGCTCCTGCAACTGAGATGATTGCTCCTACATCTCAGGCGGTTCCAGTCGGTTCGGCACCTTGGCGATAGGGGCCGCACCTGGCACTAAGTCGATCCTGAACTCAACCTACCTCTCCGAAGGCACTCCGGGTAACTCCTCCGGAAACACATCAACAAATTCCCTCACTACCGGGACCTCAAAAACTGAGAGCTTCTCTCTAACCAGCATATCTACCACATACGCCAAGTAACCGGCACACCCGTGCTGAATATACTGTCGAGCCCTGGCTGCCGAACAAAACCCTGATCCCAATCTGGAGCCCTCACCATATACTACAAGTTCTCCCTCACTCGGGGTTCGAACCACCACCCTCTGTCCCTCACAGTCGATCACAGCGCCAAAACGACTAAGCCAATCCATCCCTACAATCACGCCTACATCCCTCATGGGGATAGGAATCAAATCTATCGGGAAGGACACCCCGAAAATCTCCAACTCGCATCCCCGGTAAACCAAAGAAGCAGAAACCCCATGCTCGTTGGCGATCGAAACTCGCAACGGACACTCAAGATCATCTATCGGCACACTGAACCCTCTAGAGAAGGTCAGAGATACAAATGACCGACTCGCCCCCGAGTCAAATAGTACCAAAGCAGGCAAAGAATTCACTAAAAACGTACCTAATCATAGGTACAATCAATAAGCATAACACAAAAACAATAACTGAGACAGAGAATAGAAACGTACCAGCAACCACATCTGATGCTGACTTGGCCTCCTCGGCCGTGAGCTGGAAAGCGCGACCCTAGGCCTTCGGAGGCTCCACCTTGACTGGCCTCCCATCTCCAATCCTTACATTAGCGTGTGCGGAGCACTGCGCTGACTTGGCGGCGAGCTGTGGACAGTTGGTCTTCAAATGACCAACCTGATGACAATGGTAACAAATCCTCATATCTGCGGGAGGGGCAGACTGACGGCAGTCCCTCGCATAGTGCCCCTCCTTGCCACATTTGTGGCACCCACCTCCTGCTCTACAAACTCCCGAATGAACCCTGCTACACTTTCCACAAGTGTGGCTCTGCTGACCCCCAGGTCATGTATCAGCGGTCTTAGACCGCTTAGGCGCTGGCTGAGACTATGTCGGTGCCTGCTGCTGCTCCTTCAGCTACAACTCTAAGTCCAACTCATGCTGCCTTGCGGCTTCCTGAAGATCCATGAGGGTATCACATCGCTGTGTAGACACAAACTGTCGAATATCAGTCTTGAGCATACTCAGATAACGAGTCATCTGAGATTGCTCTGAAGCAAACTCCAGGAAAAACATAACCCTCTCCATGAACATACGGGTAATCTCCATCACAGACTCCCCATCCTGTCTCAACGTCAAAAACTCCTGCGCTAGCCGCTCCCGCTCAACGCGTGGAATGTAGCGGGTGCGGAACATATCTCTAAACTGCTCCCAAGTAACAGCAGCCCACTGATCATCAGAATATGAACTTGTCGTCAATCTCCACCAGTCCTTTGCCTTGAGTCTAAGCAGGTTCAGGGCACACCTGACCTTCTGGTCAGCAGGACATGAGCACGTGAAGAAACAGCCCTCCACGTCAGCCAACCACCGCATAGCCCTGATCGCATCCTGTGTACCATCAAATGTCGGGGGCTTCGTATTATCGAAGTCCCGGTACTGGAAAGCCCTGTCGGCTCCTCCTCCAACCCCTGCCGCAGTTACAACCGAAGTGGCTGCGGCGACAGCTGTCTCTGCTAGAGCTACATATCGCTCATCAAAATACTCAACCATCGCAGTCTTAATCGACCCTAACATCTCTGGCAGCTGCGCTCGGAACGCAATAGCAATCTCGTCGTGCATGATCTCCTGGATCCTGGCATCCAACCCCTTAGTCTCTATCTGAACCACGGGCTGAGGTGCTACCGGCACCTCCAACCCTTCGTCTCCCGACCCCGATCCTGATCCTGATCCGGATCCCGAAGCAACACGTCTCATCACCACCATACTGAAATACATATACATACATATATATATATATATATATATACACACACACACACACACACACAAGTCATCAGATAAATAACGTAATGTCGGGAGACCAAAACCCAAGAACCCCAGGGGTTGTGGTTTCCTTGCTACATGTATGGGTCCTGTGCTTTCAGTAGTACGGGCCCATACTACCTTCCACACCTACCCATATTTGTCTCAAGTATCACCATAACACCCTAACAATATCATCGTCATAGGAAATGCGCTCAACCCTCATTTCTAGGGGAATACTAAATATCTCGCATCTAGTCTCACCACTTATCACGAATCACACATCCATGAAACTTCCATCATCCCCTGCAGCGCTAGTGCATGCTAGTTGCACATGACGCTGGACCCAATAGACTTTCGAATATCAAATCCTACCCGAAGGCCGAATCAACATTCTCAGGCTATAAGGTCTTTATTATTCACGACCGTGATGCATACACTAAACATCTACAGTTACGATGTCAATTCCATATACAAGAAACCCTAGGCTAATAGGCATAATGCAATCAGGCAAATCTATCATGTGATTCCTGAAGATGTCTAGCCTAGCACTAGCATGTTGTTCTAACATATTAGAATACCTAATAACTGCATGGCATTTTGGGATTTACTTACAGGCTTCGGCTGATCTTACCCTCTACATCCTCCATCCTTTATTTTGAAAACCATTTTAAAACTTATTTTCCGAAAATCTCCTTGATTTGAGACTGGATTCACACGAGTGTTCCTCCAATTCACTCAAACCAAGGCTCTGATACCAACTTGTAACAACCACAAATTTTACGCCAAATTTAAACTTTTTAAATCATAAATAAAAACCAAATAGCATTGTTTACAAAACGTTTTCAAATCATTTCCCATCAGAGTGTCCCAAAAATCATAACATAAGGATGAGGAGCGGTACTGTCACGCCTTCGCCTTTCCATGACCCCCTTAAGTACCTGAAACAATAAACTGAAAACTGTAAGCCCGAGGGCTTAGTAAGCTACCCCCAAAATACCAATACCACACTGGCAATACCATATCAGTAATAATCAATCAATCAACATGCATACTAGGCCATCGGCCTGACTGGACTGCCCTGCCGGGCGTACAGTCTGTCTGAATCTATCTCGAGCCTTCGGCATGACTGGTCCGCCACGTGGGCCTACAGTCTTCCCGGACCGCTCATAGGGTATATTGGCCTTCAGCACAAAGGAGGACCGCCTCAACCCAACCACTAGCAAATAACCATGCACACATATATTAGGTAATCACATAACAGTTCATACATAAACAAATCGATCTAGCAGATCATAAGGCTTAGCAACATCCTAACCAGGATACTGACCTAACCGGTCACTAACATAGCATCATCCTATATACCAGGACACCGACCTAAACCAGGTCACTAACATAATACTGTCCTAATTACAAGTACGTCGATCTAATCAGATCAATAAGCACATCAACCCGTACATGTACAAATATCAGATATAACTATCTCACAGATCATCGATCATAATAATCTCTCATAACCAAAACACCGACCTTACCAGGTCACTAACATATCAATCCTAACGGATCATAAGAGCTTGACAACATACTGTCTATCTGGATACCGATCTAAGATATCATAACCACATGTAGCATACCATAACAATAACAACTAAAGGGTCGACCTTGGTGCTGTAGACCCTATCGATATAGTGAGGATAACTCACCTCGCAGATGTCGACACGAAAGGTAAACTCCAACTCTCGGACCACTTGACACAGGCTCCACCACCTATCATCATAGTACGTCATACTTATAAGTCCTTAACCTTATAAGGTACCCCATAACCCACTGGTCAACCCCTGGTCAAAGTCAAAGCCTGCAGTCAAGGTCAAGAGTCCATGTTGACCCCAACTCGCCGAGTACCATCGGCTACTCGCCGAGTTCCTTGAAGTACAATCCAACTCGCCGAGTCATCGGGGTGACTCGTCGAGTTCCTTAGATTCTCGTTCAAACTTTAATGCCACCCGTCGAGTTCCCTCCTTGCAATTCGACGGATACACACTCATACATATCCAAGAGGAAACCCATCCGACTCACCGAGTTGTTCTTCAACCCGTCGAGTCTTATGGCGATCTTCATCTGACTCGCCGAGTTGTTCGTCCAACTCATCGAGTTCGTGACCATCTTCATGTGACTCGCTGAGTCCATTCAATCCTTTTATCATGCAGACAACTTTTAAGCCATGGTAAGGCCCCAAATTGTAGATCCAACTTTCTTAAGCCTGCTTATCACGTAAAGTTGCAAACTTTACGTGCATGCAAGGCTCCAATGACTCAAAAAGCCCAAACTATGCTTGAAATGGGGTTTTACACTTAGGGAGGGGCTCAAACTTGCCAAAGCTAAGAACTTTATGGTCCTTCAACCCATAGGGAGTTCAGATATGAAGTTACAACTTCAGATCTTGGCTCATACTCCAGGAAATGCTTTTATAACCCAACCAAGAACCCTAATCTCCAACCAAGGAGGTCTAGAACGAAGTATAAAGGAGGATAACAACTTGATACCTTCCCAAGAGATGACAACTAGAGTAGATCTGGATTTTCGCCAAGCTACTTGCTTCAAACCACTTGCTTCCCTAGCTCTTTTCACCAAAAATCGTCTTCCAAGGCTTCAAACACACAATGGGCACATACACACATATTAGGGTTTGCTAAGAGACTACAAAGAGGCTGAAAAAGGTTTATGTTCCCTTAAATAGGGTGCACAACCCTGGGATTTAGGGTTTCAGCTGCCAGCTCCTACTTCCCGCTGCTACTCGATGAGTAGATCAATCGACTCGTCGAGTAGGGCTTAACCCAATAACTCATATTTAGACAATACCTGAGAATCGGGGTGTTACAGATCAAACTACATTCCAATACTGGAACATATAAAACACATTTGAGAGTTAAAGGTCCCAATAACACAATCCCCTCTCCAGTTGCCATAACATGGTCGCCATTCGGCAACTTAACAGGTCAAGGTGAAATATCTCGTTAGATATGAAAGTCAGCAACCACTCTGGTCATATGGTGAGAAGCACGGGTATCAAAGAACCAAGGAAATTTTGTCTTACCAGAATAATGTGACCCATGAGCAGATTTATTTGAATTTGCAATCGACTTCAATCTATTCCAATCTTCTACACTAAGATCTTCTAGACCTACTCTGTCATCATCGCTTATAGTATGTGTTAACAATGACTTTGGTGTATGTAGAGAATTAGCTTTGATCTTACCATGACCTTTTCCCACGTGTGTTTTTCCTCATCCCCTTCCTCCTGGATGAACTTCAGGAAAACCAGTTATTCGTTAACATTTGTCAATCACATGACCATGACACTTACAATTCTCATAATAGGGTCGTTCTCCGTGTGGTTCTCTTGAATCACATCCTCCTGTGTTTGTCGTTCGAACAACAAAACTCATTGCTTCATGACTCTATGAAGTAGAAGACTTTGTCAATGAGAGTACATGTTCTTGCTCGGTAATTTTTGAATACACCATATTCATATTGGGTAGAGGATCAGCCAAAATAATGCTAGAGCGTATGGTGCTATAAGACGCATCATCAAGTCTCATAAGAAACTGATGAAAAATGTTTGTCTTCAACCTTCTTCTCCAAACGCGAGTTCAAATAACATTGGCAACCATGACAACTACACATGGGCATTTTATCATAGTTGCTGAGATCATCCCAAATCTTTTTTATTCAACTATAATACAGCATGACACTTTCTCCATTTTGCTTGCTGCTAGACACTTCAATTTTCAGCTGATGTACCTTTGCACCATTACGAACAGAAAATTTTTGTTGAATATCTTCCCATGGTTCCTTTTTCGTTTCCTTATAAGAATCGTGGAACGCAGAGTTGGCTCGATGGTGTTGAATATCCATGAAATAATCATGGAGTTTACTGTCCACCAGTCTTCTATATATGTCTTCTGCTAGTTGCTTTATGGTGTCATCTATGAATCCTTTCTTCTTTTTTCGCTAGAAGAGATACACGGATCGCTTTTGCCCATTCCTCAAAATTAGGGCCTTTCAATTGAGTATGTGTAATCAAGTTATGAGGGCTATTGCTAGACATCAAGAAAAATGGTGAGATGGTTTTTTGGACATCTTTTATTTTGGAATCGCCCGTCATTGATGGTTGGTATCTTCGAGTGCAAAGCCTAGGTATAGACCTGCTATGATACCATGACAAACCACAAGCAATGAGAAAAAAAAGGTTTTGTGTTATTGATCTCAACCCCGGTAGGAACTTATACATGGAATGAACTTATACAGAGAAAGCCTAAAAATCAGCAAACTAAATCTCCTATGAAATAGAGACTACATAATTATTTCCCGTAACTAAGGGATGTGATATTATCCTAAATTACATAAGATATACGTACAATATGACATTTATACATGTTACATATATACATCAACAAGTGAATAAGTTAAAAAAGTGTTTGGATATCCAATAATGACTTTTAAAACTATTTTTTGTTTAGCTTTTGAAAAAGAGTTTTCAAGATGTAACAAAATTGCGTTTTTTTTAAATGACTTATAACTTATTAGGATAAAAAACAAACAAAAGACAATTTTAAGCCAACTATAGTTATCGACTTTTGTTACTAAAAAGCTAATCCAAATACATTTTTAAACTCTTTTCCCGCCTTCACAGGTGACTAAACCCTTTTTGGCATTTTTTTTTATCTTGACAAATTACAAACACCCTCTAGAAGTGTTTAATTATGGTGACTTCTACGAGACAACTTTGATCATAAATATAGATCTTTCATTTATGTTCAATTCATATATGTTCAATGATGTGTGACGAAAATCATGGACATAGGTATGGGTATGTATTTGTAATTCTATCATGTGTAAACATTATTATTACCTTTAGTTGTGGCACATTAGTAGGGTGGTGAATAATGAAAAAGCTATTTAAATCACAGATAGCAAAAAAGAAAAAAACCTCCAAAATTTATGGTGAAAATCGAACACCGACACTAGTAGGGTGGTTCGTTAACCAATACTCGAGATGATGCTATGATGGTAATTGATTTAACTTTCTTTATGAGTTTGGTTTGTAGTTTGGATCCAATATGGAGACTTTTTCATTATCCTGACATTTATCTCGAACCCGAAACCTCCTTATCATATATTTCATATCAATTTCTTTATTTAGCATAACGATCAATGAAAATGAACGTACTTTTCAACATTATATGTCTTTCAATTTTCTACGATGCAATTTTATTTGTGCATAAGATGAGATTAAGATGTGAACGTACTTCTAGTAAAACTAGGAAAGGGCCATGCTTTGCATGGCCAGGAGTTTTTTATTTTATTTTATAGGTCAAAATGTAAATGGCAAAAGTTACATGGTCAAATTTAGAAACCTTAAAGATTCCTGTTCCAAAACCCCACGGGATTTAATATATATATATATATATATATATATATATAGGGAAGAGTTATATGGAAAATGAATGATTAGGACAACACATATTTGAACCAATGAAAACATGATAACACATCACTTCTACAATAACTTCCACAATACATTACTTGTGAAGAAAGAAATGGACACGTGTCATTTGATTATTGGTTCCGGTAGATGTTACCCTAGTTATTTGTTTTCCATAGAACTCATTCATATATATATATATATATATATATATATATATATATATATATATATATATATATATATATATATATATATATATATATATATATATATATATATAGAGAGAGAGAGAGAGAGAGAGAGAGAGGTGGGTTCAATTGAGAAAATAAAAAAGGTTGAGAATGGGGGAATCATTCTCAGCCACTCATTTAATCTAAGCATAAAAAGACATGGTGGCAAACTTGTAAATATGATAACAACCTTCAATCTCAAATATGTATTTGTAGAGAATTAGATTACAGTTCAAACCCATTCATCGTTCATCATCCAAATTTCTTATCCAACCTTCAACAATCATCCAGATTTCTTCAATTAAACCATCATCAACATCATCCAGTGCTAATCAATCATCGATCTTCATCAATAACATGTTTATCAACACGATTCAATAGTTAACAACAAAAATTCATTTTTGGTTCTTTTAATCCAACCTTTAATTCTGCTTGAATACAATCAAATCTTCAACATTTACGATTAATTATACTCCCAGCATCATTATATCAACATCATCAATAATCAACAAAAAATCCACTTCATATCATTCATTCAACATCGATTATCAAATAAAACTTCAAAATTGAGGTTAGAAAAAGATCAAATCGTTTTTTTTTTTTTGTTTTTTTAAATTTCATATAATTCTTTATCAATCTATTATTTTGTAAGATTTAAATAGTTAAAGTATCATGTTTTTAACATTTTTAAAAAAGTTAAATTGTATGCACTCCAACTATTTGATAAAATGCATAAACTAAATTACCATGTTATATTCATATATGAATATGTGTTTCTCACCTGAATCAGTATATGATTATTAAAACAAAAAAACAAATATGCAAGTCTGTATGTTATTCATATGTGAATAAAATATAAAAATTATATATATTTGAGAAAATACCTTGTAATATTCATATGTGAATATACTGTGTAATATTCATAAGTGAATATATCATCTAATATTCGCAAGTGAATATACTATGTAATATTCACATGTGATATACAATGTGATACTACGTAATATTCAGATATGAAAATATTATCTAATATTCATAAGTGAATATATCATATGAATATACTGTGTAATATTCATAAGTGAATATATCATCTAATATTCACAAGTGAATATACTATCTAATATTCACATGTGATATACCATGTAATACTACATAATATTCAGATATGAAAATATTATCTAATATTCATAAGTGAATATATCATCTAATATTCACAAGTGAATAAACTATGTAATATTCACAAGTGAATGCATCGTCTAATATTTAAATATGAATATAATATGTTTATTATATGCTATATTCATATATAAATGATACTTAAATTGTAAAAAAAATTAATCATAGTTTTTATTCATAAGTGAATAACGAATGTACTGTAGTAAAAACTTGATTCATTTTTATTCACTTATGAATAACGATAACTGAAAATATAAAAAAAAAATTATTTTATCTTAAAACTATATCAATATAGATGTCTATTTGTAGAGAATAAAAAATCATGAATTTTGGTATATTTAAAATCATTTTTCGATAAAAATGACTTCTTAAAAATTAAAAAAAAAAACGAAAAAACTATGTTTTTGTATATATTAAGGTAATGTTTAGCATAGTTTAAGGAAACATGTTTTGTTGGAAAACAATGTCTATTCCTTTCCCATTTCCATTGGTACGACGGAGACTTTTGCGGCAAAAATAAATGAGTGGTTGAGAATGATTCTCCCATTCTCAACCTTTTTTTTCTCAATTGAACCCTCCTATATATATATATATATATATATATATATATATATATATATATATTCACCAATAATGGAAGTATCAAGTATGTTGTTCACTTGTTCTATTTTTTTTGTTTAATCTGATATATATAGTTATATACATGTTACTAAGCTTAAAATCAATAATTAAATGTGAAAATAGAAAAAAGAAGTGCCTTGATTCTTTGTAGGCCTGACAATCATGTTGTGTTCGGATTGACGGGTCGTGGGTTGGCGGGTCAAAATATATTAACCCAGACACTACCCATTTAACTATACATGTCACGAGTTAGCGGAATACGAGTTGACGAGTTTGGAACATAAACCCATATACTACCTATCAACCCACTAATTTATACGGATTCACAGGTTGGGGTTCGTGGGTCAGCTTTGGGTTTGTGGGTTCGTGAGTCAAAATCCAGAAATAAATTGGATAATTATACATGAATAAATTCTAAATGCAAATACAAATTTAAAGCATTTATTGAAACATATTCAAACTAAAATATTAATACAAACATAGATAAATTCAAGTATTAATTTAATAGTCACATTAATACAAATATAGATATAAACATTAATCATACAATCCAACAAATAATACTTAATACATTTAAAAAATATAATTATTCTTATTAAAATTCTAAATGAATTAATGAGTTAACCGATATATTTTTTGACAAATTCATATGTGATTTGTTTAATAAACAAGTTGACGGGTCGGCTGACATGTTGTGTATTTTACCATTTTGCTAACATATCTTATCCAAGTGTAGCAATAGCAAGCTAAATGAAAAAGTCATATAAGAAACCACAATGAAAATTATTTTTGTAAATCGTCAAAAATGTGGGTTGATCATAAATCCAGGGACCCAAAATGTAATTCACTCAACCTAAAATTTTCAAAATTCATGGGACTGGAGTAACGGTTTGATGACATGCACCGCTAGGTGTCGATTCATAACATGTAAACGAGAACGTCCTATCACAATCAAAACCCTTGGAATCTTCGTTCATTTCAAATCGGATCCAAGCTTCTGGAGATCTCAATTCGACGATTTGCAGGTTTCTTTCATTTTTCAATAACATACTCAGCAATGGATCCGAATGAATCATCCAATTCCAATTCCAATTCCAATCCAACGCAACGGCTGGTGAATGAATCATCCGATTCCAATCCAACGCAACCGCCGGTGAAGCCAAACGATTCGCACTCCGGCGACGACGCTCCAAACCCTAAGCAAGATGACCTTCCTCCTTCAAATCTCCCTTCCAGTGATAATTTTGCATCTGTCGCCATCGTTCCTGAAAAACAACCAGAGGTGCCCCCTGCTCCCGAACAACCGTCGCAGACCGCCGCATCAACGCCATCGCAAGGTCCAAGCGCTATTTCCGGAGGTAGCGCCATTACTGCGCCTGAAGCTTCCAATCCTTACGTGACCGCTGCTCCCGTGCGGGAATCTTCCACAAAGAGTGAGTTTGCATCCGAATGTGATTCGTATTTGTTATCATTTCACTTGTTGATCTAAAACGCCATTGGGATACGGAAACTCCAAAATTTTAATACAAATCCATGGCATTTGCACTCAATTTTTCTGATTATATGTTTTGTGATCATCTCTCATCCTATTCCTATGTTCAGATGCTTGCGTTTTTGTTGGCAGATTCAATGGACTCGGTTAGGGTTCTGTTTAGGAGATGGGCGAAGAAGGCTGCTGACGCAACAAAGAAGGGGCAAGAATATGCTGGAGATATGTGGCAACACTGTAAGTTTCAGAGTTTCTTCTCCCTTTTGATTAATTGGATTTCATCGTATTTACTTTATCCATCCTAGAAGCATTTATCCACTGATGATTTCTATCACAAAATTAGGGCACATCAAATTAAATACTAATCTGTCAAATAGTTCAATTTCTTATAGACATGATAATCTTGAATTTGAAACAGTGAAAACGGGTCCAAGTGTTACTGATGCTGCTGTTGGAAGAATTGCACAAGGAACTAAAGTTCTTGCAGAAGGAGGATATGAGAAAATCTTTAGAACAACATTCCAAACAATTCCAGAAGAGCGACTTCTGAAATCATATGCATGTTACTTATCCACTTCTGCGGGCCCGGTTATTGGAGTACTCTACCTTTCCACTGCAAAATTCGCGTTTTGTAGTGATAATCCACTTCCATATAAAGTTGGTGAAGAGAAGAAATGGAGCTATTACAAGGTACCCATCTTTTTCTTTTTCTATTGTCATTAAACAGTAATAAAATAGTCTCAAATTGGAAGTGTATAATGTCACTAAAAAAAAACCCTCCAACTATATCTCTTTTGCTGCAAATCCCCTTTTTTGTACCTTTGTTTGTTAAAAAGTCTCAAATTTTCAGAATTTTAATCTTTTATCATTTTATGTATGATGGGATTCTGTTAATTTACGTGGATCTGCCACTGGGTCACACAAACTCATTATTAAAAGGTTTAAGGTGCGTTTGGCTGTAGAAAACTGTTTTCATTTTCTATGAAAATGTTTTCAGAAAATAAGGTTGAGTTTTCATTTTCCATCTTAGAAATTTGGAAAACTTTGAAAAACTATAAAAATCACTTTTCTAATTTACATACAATTTGAAAAACTGAAAATTTTCATTTTCTTAGAAAACTGAACGAACCAAACGCGTTTTCAAAATTTCCGTTTTTCTTGGAAATTTTCCTAGAAACTGGAAAATTTTCCACAACCAAATGCACCCTTAGAGTTGCATTTTGCATTTGGTTGCAGAAAATTTTTAATTTTTCCATGAAAATTTTCAAATGAAAATGAAAATTTCAAATTGATTCAATTTCCAAAAATTTTCCAAGAAAATGAAAGTTTTCTGTTATCCAAATTGTATGTAAATTAAAAAGTGATTTTAACAGTTTTTCAAAATTTTCAAAATCTCTAAAATGGAAAATAAAAAGTCCACCGATTTCAACCAAACACGTTTTTTAAAATTTTCATTGAAAACGAAAACTGAAAACTCAATTCTATATTTGAAAACGATTTCTAAATAAAATAACAATCTACTTTCATTTATTTGTGTATTATAGCATCATAATTTTATTGCTTTCTATTATAAAATTTTACTTTTGACTTTTTCTATTTCTTCTTATTAGGATTTTATAACATGAAAAATTACCTTGTTATGGTTATGAAAGTTAAATTTTGGGATAACTTCATGAAATGGTAGCCATTTTTCGACTTTTTGATTTTTTTTTTTTTAAATTTAACTAACGTTAACATTTTATGTAATAAAAAATTAGGTTGTGATTCCATTACTTCAACTAAAAACTGTTCGACCTTCTAGAAGCAAAACAAATGCTGCTGAAAAGTACATTCAAGTTATATCGGTTGATAATCACGAGTTTTGGTTCATGGGTTTTGTTAATTACGACAGTGCTGTGAAGCATCTTGAGGGTGCTCTTCAGCCCCACGAATATCCACTTGCTATTGGTAGTTCAAATTGATGAACAATTATTTTAATTTTTTCTACATGCATTCAAACATTATAAATTCCAATAAAAATTTAGATCAATTTTGTTTTGTTGATTTTGTGTTTACATTTTATGTGTCTCATTTGCTTGATCTGTAATAAAGATATGATGGTATGTAGTATTCATAATAGTTACTTGTAAGTAATTAATTTCAAATATACAAGTGAGTTTTTTTTGTTATTTAGAATTGTATGGTAGTATAAGTGAGATTTTTGATGAGAATATCTTTGTTTTTATTTTGTATAAAATAGATTGGTTGTGGGTGTTCAATAAATTCAGATAACATTCCTGAAATCTCAAAGCAGAAATAAGAAATAAAAAAAAAAATTTACAATACAATAATTAATAGGGTAAATTACACCAGTCGTCCCTCATGGCGGTGCCAGAAAACGTGTTTAGTCCCTATTTTAAATAATTAACTCGGACAGTCCCTCGTTTGTTTAAAACTTTCATGTTTAGTCCCTATTACCATGAAATGACTATTTTACCCTTAATAATTCCTTTTTCATTTTGTTTTATTTATTTATTTATCAGTTTTAAATTAAAAATAACAAAAAAAATATCTCTACCCTCCCCTTTTCATTTCCTGCAACAAGATTCTCCGGACCCACCACCACCTATCACCGCCACCTCTTCCGGCATCACCACCTATCATCGCTAGCTCTTCCCCTATTTAGCGTCTTATCCATAACCCTAATCTCACAAAAACGACCACCAATTTCACAAAAAACCACCATTATCGCCATTCACAGCCACCAATCTCCATAAAAACTACCATCGGGACCATCACCTACCTTACTTTATCTGCCAATCTTTACATGATCAAAACTTGTAACTCAAAAGAAAGAAGAATGGTGAAGAGGAATCCTTGATTGAGAGATAGAGGGGTGAAAGGTGCGGTGATAGAAAAACATACATCTGCGATCGATCCACCCATTACCTTCACGCCAGATTCGACTGCAACTGTGGAGCTTGATATCTCCATATCTTTGCCAATCTGCAATGATGCAGGAAAAGATCGAAACCCTAGCTGCCGTCGGTGACAATTGTGGAGCTCGACGTATATGTCAAAACCCTAGCCGCCGTTGATGGGATCTGTCAAAACCCTAGCCGCCGTTGATGGGATCTGTCAAAACCCTAGTTGTGGAGAGTTGTGTTGATTTGGAGATGAAGACTCTATCACTGTCATCAGTCCGTGATCATCAATTAGAGAATCGGGAACGATGGGGGATGAGTACTAGATCATTAGTGACTAGAAACAAATAGAAGGAACTTCGTCTACCGT